>NC_059175.1:55715383-56025745 GCF_019923935.1 Bubalus bubalis
CCTGTTGGGCCTCCTTCCCACCCACCCCCCCATCCCACCCATCTAGGTCATCACAGAGCACCAAACTGAGCTCCCTGTGCTATGTATCAGCCTGTACAGTATCAACCCAAGGTTCCAGAGGGACAGGGCTTCTCAATGAAGAAAGGAAAAGTTCTATGGCCTCCACTCTGCCCCACTGGAATCCATAGTCACTTGTCTGCCCCACCCTCCAGCATAATTAAGGTGCAGGGCTATGAAAGCCAACTCCAGAGTGCTCTTAGAGCAGCTCTCTGCAGAACTCTGGGCTGTGTCTCTAGAGCGAGAAATCCTCTAGCTAGGACACCTGGGAGGAGCCCCAGAGGAGTCCACTCCTCCAGGGAGCAATTTACTCCAGTTGGATGCCATAGAGTAATAACAAGAAAAGAGGAACCGTCAGCGAGAAAACCTGGAGGCAGACAAACAACTCATAGCTGTATGTAAGACTGAGCAGAGAAAAGTAAGTGTCCAGCAGACTTCAGCAGAAACCCTGGGGCAGCAGCAGAAGCGGGGGAGGGGGGGGGGAAGCGGGGGGAAAGGGGCGGGAGGGGGGAGTTTTCGCAGAAGTGGGGGTCACAGAAATCGTGTCTCAGGTGGAAAAAGTGACATGGCAATGGGGACCTCAAGGCGGTGGCTCAGGCAACTAATTGGTTGCTTAGCAGAGCAATGGTGGAGTCTGAAATCCTCAGAACTGCAAGGCTGGTGTGGATGCGAAGATTCAAGGCTGAGAGGGATCCAAAGAGAAGCCAGGTCAGTATATCCATGGTGAACAAGGGCCTCCCTGGGGATGGCACTGCCAGGCGCCGGGCGGTGGGACTCTGCAATGACCACCATCATGGAGGTGATGAGCATCCTCAGGAACACCTGAGAGTTCACATCAAGGGAATGAAATGTTTTGCTTTCCTCTCCTCCCTTCAACCCTGTGTAATTCAACTAATTTGGCATGAAGCTTGGTGCCACAAAGCCGTCTCAAAGCTGACAAAAGATCCCTGAATTAGCCTGAGAATTTTATTACCCAAGGCTAAATTTGGGGGATACAAAGCCAACATCAGAGGAGATGAAATTATTAGCAGCAGTGGGACTGTCCAGTGTTTATTGAAGGCAAGAACTTTGCAAAGGGGTCCATATAACAAATGTGTATCTACCAACAGAAACTGTTGGTAGACCAAATGAAATGTTCAATAAAGTGTATCTCATAAATTATATAATCCATTCTGACTTTCCTGTTTCCTGTTTTTTTTTTTACTAAAATTCATGTTTGTTGTACTGTAGGCATGATCATAAGTACATTACTTAATCTGAATTCTATTCCTAAATCCTAAATATGCCCCAGGACACATCTTAATAGTTTAGGGAGATTTACAGCTACTAAAGAATATTAATTAAATCTTTCTTTTGTTCTATTATGAACTCAGGTTTTCTAAAAAGTAAATTATATATAAGCTTTCTTTCCCCTGATGTGTAATTTATAACTAAAGGATATACAATTCTTTGGGAAATACATTGCTGTCCAAGGTTATAGTACTACAACACACTATTATTATTATTATAGTATATATTACAGCATATCATTACACAAGATTACTGTTATAATCTAGCTTGAAGTCATGTATTAATATACATCTTTGTCCTTTACACATATTTGATTAGACACAGGTCAGGTGTGGGGAAGACTCAGAGACGAAGTGAATTTCAGAGATAGTTGAAGCTGAAGACTTGAGCCTATGGACTAGACGCATACTAAAAACTGTTATTTTTATCCCACATATTTAAAAATGTTGCATTAATTTTAAAAAATTGCTGAAATCTCACATAAAAACTATAACTGGGGGCTTCTGGTGAGAAAGAGGCCTGGCCTCTCTTTGCCTGCCTTCGCTTATAACAACCATCTGTGGGAACTGAACACTTGGCCCTACACGGCTCCCGTAGACCCCTGGGTTCACAACTCCTGAATTTGCAGCCTCTGCGCGGAGGATGAAGTGATATGAGGGAGCACGCGTGAGACAGGGTAAGAGCTGTGATGGGAGGAAGGTGAGGATGATGTTCTGTTGACTATACACATACAGTGTGTAAGGCACATGACTCTACAATTTGTTGTGACACCAGAATGCTCTGCTTAATGCTGAAGACTCTTTGCAACTCTGTCCTTGTACTTAGAGACGTGAAGAAGAGACAAAGGAAGAGGAAGCAGCCAGTGTTAGCCGCTCAGTCATGAGCATTAGTCACTCGGTTTGGTCTGACTCTTTGCGACCCCATGAACTGTAGCCCGCCAGGCTCCTCTGTCCATGGGGATTCTCTAGGCAAAAGTACTGGAGTGGGTTGCCATGTTCTCCTCCAGGGGATCTTTCTGACCCAGGGATCGAACCCAGGTCTCCTGCATTCCAAGCAGACTCTACCACCAGAGAAGCCTCCGAAGTAGAGACCAAGGAAGAGGAAGCAGCCATTCCTCCTCACAGCATAACCAAGGAGAATGAATATCTGCTGGAGGAAATGAAAGAAACTGAGTCAGGAATGACCCTGAGCATAATTTTAACTTTTCTTTGTGATTCGGTCATCCCTGCTGCTGCTATTTAGTCACTAAGCTGCGTCCAACTCTTTTCGACCCTATGGACTACAGCCCACCAGACTCCTCTGTCCATGGGATTTCCCAGGCAAAAACACTGGAGTGGGTTGCTATTTCCTACTCCGGAGGATCTTCCTGATCCAGGGATCAAACCCACATCTCTTGCATTAGCAGGTGGGTTCTTTATGGCTGAGCCACCAGGGAAGCCCTTGGTCATCTCCATACACATCAAATTTTTTTGTGTGCACTTCAAGGGCTCTTGAGAAATGTTGGCAGATATTCCTTAAATTAATTTTCAATTCTTCTGCTCTTATCACTTCAGTATAATTCTTACAAACTTCTATTTTTTATCGAGGTATAATAGACACAACATTATATACATTTCAGATGTACAACATAATTATTTGATATTTTATGTATTGTGAAATAATTACCACAATGTCTAGTTAACATCTGTGACCACACACAGTTATAGAAATTTTGTGGGTGTGATGAGAACTAAACATATTTTAAACAAGCAAAAAAAAAAAAAATGGAGTTTTTCAAATTCAGAAAAAATACATGTACCTATATATTCATAGCAGCACTATTTACAATAACCAAGACATGAAAGCAACCTAAATGTCCACTGACTGATTAATGGATAAAGAAGTTATGGTACTATATACAATAAAATACTACTCACCCATTAAAAAGAATGAAATAATGCCACTTTCAGCAACATTGATGGACCTAGAGATTATCATACTAAGTGAAGCAAGTCAGACAAAGAAAAATATCATATATCACTTGTATGTGGAATCTAAAAAAGAATGATATGAATGAATTTATTTTAAAAAAATAGAAATAGACTCACAGACACAGTAAAATTACAGTTACCTAAGGGGAATGGGGGGTATAAGTAAGGAATTATGAGATTAACAGATACACAATACTATATATAAAATAGATTTTTTAAAAAATACTTACATAAATATCCAGTATAACTGAATCATTTTGCTGTTCACCTGTAACACTGAAAATCAACCATATTTCAATTGTTTAGAGAAGATATGAGAAAATAGAATAGCAACAATAAAAAAAAAAAAAAAAAGAAAGAGTCCCTCTGACCTGTGGCATCACTTACCCCAGGCTTGATGGACTCAGACTGTGGTACTTTGGCCCAGCTTTTACAGATTCTCTGTCTCCTCTCTCTACTGCTGCTGCTAAGTTGCTTCAGTTGTGTCCGACTCTGTGCGACCCCAGAGACGGCAGCCCACCAGGCTCCCCCGTCCCTGGGATTCTCCAGGCAAGAACACTGGAGTGGGTTGCCACTTCCTTCTCCAATGCATGAAAGTGAAAAGTGAAAGTGAAGTCGCTCAGTCGTGTCCGACTCCTAGCGACCCCATGGACTGCAGCCTACCAGGCTCCTCCATCCATGGGATTTTCCAGGCAAGAGCTCTGGAGTGGGGTGCCATTGCCTTCTCCTCCTCTCTCTACAGAGAATCATTATTATGTAATCTGCCATTTTTCTCATCCACTGCCTTATTTGCAGGCTACTATCTAAGCAAGAGACTGAGAACTTCTGGAGAGCAATGACTAATAAGTTCATAACAAGAATTTTCTTTGATTTCTGATCATGGTTTTCTTTGGCTTATTTTTGGGTATGCATCTCATGAGCTTCCATAAGGTAAGGTAACAGGAAGGTCACAGCACTTATGTGTCCACAGATTGAACTTTTGGGTCTTCATAAAAAACACTTACAATATTTCACTTGTTAAAAAAGTTGTATTTCTTCAAAACAAAAAGTTCGTTTTTATTGTTCAAAATGTGTATGGCTGTGCTTACCAAACAGCTTCAGTTCTTAACAGTTTATGATTTTAACTCCAAATTCCTACTCATGAAGGATGTTTCCCTAACTTATGAGTGATACAAGATAACAAATAAACATTTATCAAAGGCTAGAAAATGTGTAATAAAAACAACTTTGGAAGGTCTAATTTTTTTTTTCCATTCTTAGTTCTGCTCTGGTCTGACAGAAAAAAATATGTGAACTAGTTCTAGAAATGGCCCTTAATACAGCAATAATCCTTAGATCCTGCAATCTCAGGAGAGTTATGGCAGTGAGGTCACTCTTCCTATAATGCATGAGTGTCAATAGCGCCTTGAAGGATCACTGGTGTTCTGTGATTATCTGTTTCTTCAGTGTGTTCACTTTCCACCTGTGTAGATGCACCTACATGCACACGCCAACATACGTACACAGACACGCTTTCTACCAACTGTCACTTGTCCGCGTCTAAACTTAAAATAACCAAGAAACTGTGTCTGAATCTGCAACATTTAGGTTTAATTTCTTTTTCCCTCTTTCTACCTCTAATAAATATGGTATGTCAACCACACCTTAATCTGAACCCACTATGTATAAATAATAGCCCTTCCCAAACCATATCACACTTCTAGTGGTCTATTTAACTAGCCAACAAGGCATGACGCTCCCGCCTCATTTCCAACATGAAGAATAAATTTTGTTTTAAATCATGATTTTTCTCTGATGAAAATAGTGAATTTAACTTACAGTGACCAAAGCATAACACCTTGAGGCAACAATTGAACAACATCTCTTTTATTCTAGAAGTCAGGCTTTGGGGAAATCTAGCCATCTTGAACACAAATATGAACGCAGAAGTAAGTTAGGCATGAGTGTGGAAAAAATCCAGGTCATTAAATCATAAAGTATGCCTAACGTTGCATTTATTTAGCCAGCTGCTTGCTGAGTATGCACCAAGCATGTTTATGCCCTGTGCTCATGGCTTCCCCCTTGCAATAATTCAGATCAGAGAAAAAATTACTGTCAAATAAAATGGCAATTCAATCAAGAACAAGTAAGGCTTTAAGGCAGATTTAAACTAAGACACTAGCCATAAATCCACAGAAAGTCAGGATATTAGAAAATAGCAGTGTAAGAACATATGGATGCTGTCAAGCCTGCATTTGAGATTGAGATTTCTATATAGTATAAAATTTTCCAAGGGCCTGACATTATTAACCCCATCCATCCCCACAAGAACGTCAAAGCATAGGTAGCCATTTTACAGATGTGGCAGAAGGTGAGTCATTCATCCAGGATTATCCTTGGTTAGAGTCAGAACTAGATGTCAAGTCGTGGGAGATGAAACCTCTGAGTCTATTATTAACAAACTACACTGGGCTTCCCTGGTGGGCTAGTGGTTGGGATTCTTCCTGCAAAAGCAGAGGACAAGGGTTGGATCCCTGCTTGGGGATGATCCCACCTCCCATGGAGCAGCTAAGCCCGCCATGCTCCACAACTGCTGAGCCCAAGCTCTGGAGCCCACAAGCCGCAACTAACGAAGCCCTCGAGCTCTGGGGCTTGTGCTCTGCAATGAGAGAGGCCACCGCAATGAGAAGCCCGCTCACCGCAACAGAAAGTAGCCCCCACTTGACATGACTAGAGAAAGCCGACTCACAGCAACGAAGACCTAGGGCAGTCAAAAATAAATAAATAACTCTTAAAAAAAAAAAAAAAAAAAAAACTACAACATCCATTACCGTGATACCAATGAGCAAGAGAAATAAGTTTTTTCTTTTGGCCTGATTATGTGGCATTCTGTAAGGACTTTGAAATGCTAAAAGATGAAGTGTGGTTGCTGTTTAGATGTGCGCTACTCCTTTGAGATCCTATGAACTGTAGCCTGCCTGGTTCCTCTGTTCAAGGAATTCTCCAGGCAAGAATACTGGAGTGGGTTGCCATTTTCTTCTCCAGGGGATCTTCCCAACCCAGGGATAAAACCGGGTCTCCTGCAATCCAGGCAGATTCTTCACCATGTGAGCCATCAAGAAAACCCCAAGCTCCTCCCAATTCCCCTTAGTTGTCAAGGCAACACATACCAGTGAGCCTTAATTTTCAGCCTTACAGGTGGCTTACAGCCTTACAGCCTTACAGCTGCAGGTGGACGAGTATGGAGAGGAACCGAAGAACAATATCAGGATTATCTGTACAGGCAAGAGGGTCAGGAAAGTGACAGTGTTAGTCACTCAGTCATGTCTGACTCTTAACAACCCTATGGACTGTAGCCCTCCAGACTCCTCTGTCCATGAAATTCTTCAGGCAAGAATACTGGAGTCAGTTTCCACTTCCTCCTTCAGGGGATCTTCCCAATCCAGGAATCAAACCTGGATCTCCTGCACTGCAGGCAGATTACTACATGAGCCACCAGAGAGTCAGGGGATCTAGGTAAAAGGCAAAATTCAGAAATCGTGCAGGCAGCAGCTAGTCTGTGGCAAGCCTCTGTTGGCTGCAGCTGGGATCTTACCACTACCACTGAGCTCAGGACCTGGCCTCCCAGTCACAAGGAGGCCTGGCAAGATCTAGGAAGGACCTCAGTTCTGGAGGAGCACAGTTTACAAAGGCATAGATTCCAGGATATGCCGCTGATCCTCTAATCCTAAATAGGTCCACAGGTAGATTAGGTCCCAAAGCCTAGGTGGTACAGCCATAATTAGCCTCAATGTTGGGCTAAGGCTTCCTAAGTCCCCTGATGGGACTGAGGTCAAGAAATGGTCCTCTATCTTGGAGGCAAAGAGGAATCTTCATGTGTAAGTGAAGTCTTCCCAGAGGCAGAAAGAAGAGGAATTCAGAGGATGAGAATCAGGCAGGAGCTGTGCACATAATGGAAGGTGATGGTGTGATCTTTCTGTGATTACATGGAGAAATCATGACCTGTGAGGATCAGGGGTCCAGCCTTCTAAATTTGGTAGGTATGCTTCAAAGGTGGCTCAGTGGTAAAGAATCCACCTGCCAATGCAAGAGACTCCGGTTTGATCCCCGGGTCCGGAAGAACCCCCGGAGAAGAGACTGGCTCCCCACTCCAGCATTCTTGCCTGGAAAATCTCATGGACAGAGGAGGCTGGAGGGCTACAGTCCCTGAGTCGCAAAGAGTTGGACACAACTTAGTGAAACAGCAACAATGCTCTGAATCAATGGTTCTCGTCCAGGGGCAGGGATGCTGCTGCTGCTGCTAAGTCGCTTCAGTCGTGTCTGACTCTATACGACCCCATAGACCGCAGCCCACCAGGCTCCCCCATCCCTGGGATTCTCCAGGCAAGAGCACTGGAGTGGGTTGCCACTTCCTTCTCCAATGCGTGAAAGTGAAGTCGCTCAGTCATGTCTGACTCTTAGCGACCCCATGGACTGCAGCCTACCAGGCTCCTCCATCCTTGGGATTTTCCAGGCAAGAGTACTGGGGGCAGGGATGACATGAGTCTATTCTCTTTGAGAAGATCACTCAGTGATGAGAATTCTTACATGCCCCAGCATTCTATAAATCTCTGCTATGAACAAATCAAAGTTATACAGTCTTAATTTAACTTTTTTGGGGGGGTCACATAGCGTGGCTTGTGGGATCTTAGTTCCCTGACCAGGGACTGAACTCATGCCCTCAGCAGTGAAAGCATGAAGTCCTAACCACTGGACCCCCAGGGAAGTCCCAATTTAAGCATATTTCTATTTTAGTCCTCTGTGAGTGTGAGAGTGGAGGGTATGCTGGGAAGCTTCTTCCTTGAGAAAAAGAAAACAAAACCTCTCCAAGTATTTAAAGACACAGAAACTGTCATTTAGCGGTCTCTTGTTGGAGGCCGAGCAATGTCTGTTCAACATTTCATGAATAAGTTTAGCAATCATTCCGATATAGACAGCAAAGCAGAGAGCCTAGGAATTTTTTTTTTTTTTTTTTTTTTTTTTTTTTAGTACCAGACTGGAAAAAAATTAGATACACACCTATGACATACATTTGAGAAATAGACAGTTTCCAACTGCATAGAATAAATATCATTAATTATTTGAAATCCCTTAAGACCTAGCTATTGATGTGTGGAGCAAGGACCAGCAGTGTGGGCACCCCTTGGGAGCTGTTTAGAAATGATGAGCCTTTGCTTCAGCCTAGACCTACTGAATCAGAATCTTCGATTTAATGAGGTTTCCAGGTGACTCATATGCATGCTATGTTTGAGAAATACTCTGAGATATTTACTAGTACATTTACCTTTTCAATATGTGCAATAAAGAAAATTTAGAAAATTATGTTCATTTCTTATGCAGAAAACTCTCCATCATAGTTACCATTTTGGTCAATAAGTTGTGTCCGACTTTTTGAAAACCATGGACTGTAGCCTGCCAGGCTCCTCTGTCCATGAGATTTCCCAGGGAAGAATACTGGAGGGAGTTGTCATTTTCTTCTCCAGGTTTCTTCCTGACCCAGGGATCGAACCAGCATCTCCTGGATTGGCAGGTGGAATCTTTACCAACTGAACCAATAGGGAAATGAAGTTACCATTTGTTACCTTTAAATATAGCTCTTAATTGGTGAAAATAAATATACTAAGGAACTACTTCCTATCTCCACTCTCCACCTCAACCATTTTTAAATGGTGAAAATTCCCTTATGCTCAGCAAACTTATCAGAAACACAAGTGGGATGAGGAATGGTGTGAGCAGCAGAAAGGAAGTCCACACATTCAGGAAAAGCCCTGGGAGGACTGGGGGGAAGACAAAAGGCTGAAGAGATAGATTGGAGAGAAATTGAAAGCATGGATCATCTATGGTAAATGCACACATGGTTGGATGTTTGGTTTCCTAAATCACAAAAATCTCTGATTTCTGATCTTGCCTCTTGACTGGATGCTCAAGTGGAGAACCAGCTTCTCCTTCTGATTTACTAGTTCCCAGTTGATATGCTTATTCCTGGGCCCTGTTGGTTTTCAGATATCTACTCTGTCTGCAACTATTACTCCCACACCTTTATTTTTCTAACTGATCTTCTTCAAAGATCACACAAGCCTCTCTTCTAACTCTTCCATAAGCCAAGTTATCTCAAGGCAAATTGGAGAACCATAGTCTAGGATATTTTTTTTTTTTTAAGGAGCCAAAATTCAAATACAAAGTATCTTTTGGCTCAACTTAACAAAGTCTTCTGAATCAGGACCCATACTTTGGCCACCTCTTCTTTTGGGGCGTGGTGGTTGCTTGTAGCTGGTATGAAATCTCTCATGAGAATTAGTTTGTGTTTGCTTCAGAGAGTTGGAAGATGGGCAAAGTTTGAAGAATTCTGATTAGAACATCAGAAGGACCTCGTGGGAGTGACTTTGAGCTATGGAATATAGACCATTGGGCAGCCAACAAAATGATGGCGCTCAAAAAAAGTAACAAGATTTAATCTAGCAACTTCTCAGTTGATAGACCCATTGATAGATCCAGAGGTTTCTTCGAAGACCAAGATTATAAGAAAGTATCAGCCGAAAAAGGTAGCATGACTAGCCAGAATTTCTCCCTAAAATCAGATACCCAGGATAAACTACCAATGTGAATGTGTTTTATAACAAATAATCCATATGCTATAACCTTACACGGATTTTCATTGTATTATAAATTGGGTAACTGAACAAATTTAAGGAAAATAGTAGGATTTTTTTCTTTTTAAAGGTGCATCGTGATTGTAGTATCTTTTTGTATGCTCTCTGTAAGTGAAGAATAATGCTATTTTTTAATTATTGAGATATAATGAGGATATAAGTCTTCCCTTGGAGCTCCTGCCTGCAATGCAGGAGACCCAGGTTCAATTCCTGGGTTGGGAAGATCCCCTGGAGAAGGAAATGGTAATCCACTCCAGTCTTCTTGTCTGGAGAATCACATGGACAGAGGAGCCTGGCAGGCCACTCTCCATGGGGTTGCAAGAGTCAGACATGACTTAATGATTTAGTGATTAAACCACCATCAATGAGGATATAGATATGTGCATAGTAGCGTGATATGATTGATGGAAATCATGAACACATAATTTTTCCATAAGAAAAAGAAAATACCATGGTTCATACAAAGAAAATCTAGAAGAGAATTATGTACATTTCCACTAGAAGTTACCAAATCATCATCCATTACATTGAGAGAAAAGATAACTTGTATGTTAGTTTACTGTAAGGGCTTTGCCAGAATAAATTCACTCTCTAGTTACTTAATAACTCTGATGGATCGATTATAGACTTAGCGTGTAAATTCCTAGTTTCTTGTTTTAAAAAGATAAAGCTACTCAATAATTATTAGTGATCTTTAGAGAGACTTAAGAGAATTAGGTAAATTAATATCAGCTTTTCTGACTAAACTTCCTATGGAGCTTTCAGGAACAGGCTGAAACTTCAAGACTATGCAACAGACTTCAGATTCCCAATAACCGATGAAAAACTCAATAATAAATGTCACTTTCTCCAAAGAATATCAAGCAAAGCAGATTGTTACTCTAACTGCTTTCTAATTTCTTTTGTTTTCTCCAAATTTAAGTTGAAAAATACAGCATTTTTAGCAAGATCACAGTAAGCTCATCTGCTCATTACCACCCAATTCCATAGGAAAACTATTGGAGAGCCACTGGAATCTATACTCAGATAGGAAGTGTATGAGGTAATTCCATTCAACGTCTTCATAAAATAAAAATGACTGGCTTCAATTTTTGATTCACAGATGCATGTTTTTGATTTATAATATTTAATTTAGGACAAGCCTCACATCTCTTCTTTTCCAAACACTAGAGACTGCTATATTTTAAATTCCTTAATAAGATAACAAACTATGTTGTTTTCATATCATGTATTTGTAACAAATACCAGATACAGATTTGCCTTTATTAGTTTAGAAAGTCAAAACCAGCCACCCACGATGAAATTTCATTAGTTCTAGGAAGATCCTCTTCAATAATATTGTTTTGCCCACCCAACATCACCTCAATCTTCCCCAAATAAATACCTCTCCTGTGCCTAACCATCTACCTGAAACTGGACAATGAAAGTCATTTTTACTTAAACCTTTTGTCTTGTCTAATAAAGCAAATAAGTCTGGGAGAAGACACAAGAAATGATATTACATAACCCACTTACATCTCAACAAATATTTTAAAAATAGTGTGAGGCAACATTCAAAAGACTGGAGATAAGAAAAGGAGAAGTTATATTTCTGCCTTCAATCACTCCCAGCTAATAAAGGACCTCTATGACAGAAAGGATTTGAAAACGTCCAGTAAAGCTGGATTTTAGGAAATATTTGGAGAAGCAGAGAGACAGAAACCCTCAGGTTTTCTTTAGTTTGCCACTGGGCTCCAGTGAAAGTGAAAATTGGGTTCCAGGTACTGTGCATCAGGTCCATGATAGCATTGATCTTGGTGACAACCCTGCAAGTTGGGTGAGAGTATTACTCCCATTTTACAGATAAGGAGGACAATGCACAAAGAGGTGAAGTAATTTGCCCAAGGTTGCTGAACTCAGAAAGTCTCAGAGACAAGCTTCAAACCAGGGAATCTGCTAATATCTTCTCGGTGTAGGCAGTAAGAGAGAAAGGGTCCACGAGAATGGAGACATGGGAGGTCTTTGGAGAGATCCAAGGTGATCAGAGAAGTGAGTGCTGAGCCTAAGCTAAAGCAGGTTCACCAACACAGACATGTGCTTTGTCTGAGGTCCAGCCTGCAGGGTCCACTGAAGCAAAGTGGAGAATACATCTTTACCCATTAGGGCCAGAATTCACTGTCCTCAGAGGGAGCATTAAAGCTTAATCTCCACGTCTCTCATCTCTGATTACTATCGGCCAACACACAAGTGTAAGTTACTGGGGTCACTTATTTGGTGCAAGACCATCATTCCCATAATGCACTGCTTCCCTGCCGGCCTCTGCTGCGGAAGCACAGCGTCAGAGCAAGGAAATGCCTTTTACCCTCCATCCTCTTTACGGAACATCCCTGCCCCCCCCCCCCCCCCCTTGCCTTAACTGAAGCCGTGAGGATGAACTCCCCAGAGACCTCTCAAGTGAGGCTCGTGAGCTCTTTGCTTCCTACGGCAAACTCCAGAAGTGCAAAGTCTGCAGTGGAGGAGACCCGGATTTGATTCCTGGGTGGGAAAGACTTCTGGAGAAGGGAATGGCAACTCACTCCAGATTTCTTGCCCGGAGAATTCCATGGACAGAGGAGCCTGGTGGCTTGCAGTCCGTGGGGTCACAAAGAGTCAGACATGACTGTGTGACTAACACGTTCACTTTCTGTGAAAAACAGCACCGTCTGCTTTGAAGTTTATGCCCTTTGGCCAAAGCATTCCCTCCTCCTCACATTTTCATGGGTTCCTGTTTACTCCTTCTCTTTCCCCACGTCTTGGCCACTGGCCTTGCGCATGGCGTCGCCTTTCACATGGGCAGCTTAGCTCAAGTCCTGACTCTTAATGGCTTCACTTCCTCTTATTCAATAACGTATTCATCTCCTCAGCAACCTTCTTCCTCAGTCACAAGGAAAATTGTCACCGTGCTAAACTTCTCCACCTCCAAAACTTCCTATTCCAGTGTCCTCCTCCATTTCTCAAACATGCTTTTCCAGCCACTCTTACCACTACTATGGTTCAGCTTTCTCAATGTGTTATCCCACTCCCTGCTTTCCTTTCTCCCCATCCACCAGTCTCCTGTTGCTCACACTCCCTTGGTCTTATTGTCATGTGATGGCCACCATATCAACAAAAATCTTGCCAGTTCTCTAGTTGGATTTTGAGGCCTGTTTTTCTGACACGTGCACTGGAAAAGTCCAACCCTGGAGGCCCCAACTGTGCTCTTTTTATATGTCTGCACCCAAGTAGTCAAGGAACTCTGAGGAAGAACAAGCAACAGAACATCATGATTCGTTAGTCAAGATAAGCCATCTCTGATGGGCCCTCAAGTGTGTCTTAAAAAAGTTAGACTCTCAGTCATGTCTGACTCTTTGACTCCATGTACTATAGCCTGTCAGACTCCTCTGTCCATGAAATTCTCCAGCCAAGAATACTGGAATGGGTTGCCAGTTCTTTTTTCAAGTGTATCTTACCACCTTACTAAACTTGGAGGTCATCTTGCAGATATTCCTTCTTCATCTTTAGGTTTCCTACCAAGCTATCTGCCCAGCACTCCAACCGGTCTGCCTCAGTCACAGTAAATACTCTTTCCTCAGAGGAATAGTCATGACTTATCTGAGAACAGGGGTGTGACTTTACCTGGAACCAATGCTACATTCATTTTCAGTAGTTATATGGGCTTTCCTGGTGGCTCAGACAGTAAAGAATCTGTCTGTATTTCAAGAGACCTGGGTGTGATCCCTGGAAGGGGAAGATCCCCTGGAGAAATGAATGGCTGCCCACTCCAGTATTATTGCCTGGGAAATCCCATGGACAGAGGAGCCTAGAGGGTTACAGCACATGGGGTCAAAAAGAGTTGGACACAACTGAGACCACTTGCACTTTGGGGGCTTTTCTGGCTGTTATCATGGCAGTCATGGCCCTGGTGGGTGTGTCTTTAGCATTCTAATGTATTACAATGAAGTTCAAGGTCTACTGGAAGTCAAGACTTCCACCATCTTGGGCCTAGCAGGTTCTATCCAGTTCTTGCTTTGTTCTCTCTGCAGCTTCTTCCTGAAACTTAGATAAGAGTAGTTGGTTTCCATCAGGGAGAGGCAGGGGTATGATTCTGGGGCAACAGTCTCGGTAACACTTATGCACTGTGCTAAACACATCCTTTGGTTCTCTTCACAATCCCCCACCCCCATCCCAAGACAGGCATGTTCTCTAATTTTCAGATTAGCATATTGAGGCTCTAAGAAGTTAATGCTGTCCTCAGTTCACAAAGTTAACTACACAATAGAGGTAGGATTCCAAGGTCTTCACCTGCCATACACAAAGGGGATTCATTCTCCTTCATTGACTCATATCTTAGTTATCTCAGTAACCTAATATGAACATTCTCAGGAAAGCCATCTTGGATTTTGACCTTCCCCACCTCCCCACACCAAGTGGTTTCCATGCCTTGCATGTGTGTTTTATTTTTTTCCTACTGTTAAGTAGTTAGAATAGGAAAAAGGGGTCCAAAATGGCAGTGGCTAAAAGACAGACAAAGAAAGGAAAAGGCCCGTGAAAAGGGAGCAAAGGAAATATCCTTGGACCTGAGTGAGAACCTTGGGTGAAACAAACATGCTCCCCTGCTGGCTAGCCCTAATTTGCATAGGGCAGGCTCAAGGGGGAGGAGACAAAAGATATAAAAAGAGGGAGCCAAGACTTGTTGAGGCTCCTCCTTTGGGGTTGGCCTGCCCTCACGCCTCTTGCTGCAGCAAGACAAAACCAAGGAAATTACACACTCTCCCAGCACTACAAACTAGGCTGTTTCGTCTAGGATAACTTGAGTCTGAAGTCCATAGTCATTGTCTTTGTATGTCCAAGGAAACATTAAGAAATGTCTTCCCATTACATTTTCCTTTGCAATTTAAAGACAAGCCAGAGCTTACAATCTCAGCTTTTTTAGAAACTAAAACCTTTGCTGTGGTTCATTGAGTATGTGTCAAGAGTTGGTTACTTCTGGCTCTTGCTAAAAAATATTCACTGCAGCTTATTATTATTCCTTTTTCCTAATGAGGTAAGTGAGCCTCAGAGATGTTAAGTAATTTACTTAAGATCAAATTATCCTGAAAAACAGATTCTAACCCAAGTCTCTTTGAAAATTGTATGAAAGTCACACTATCTCAGTGAACTCCCAAAGAAGGGCTTTGGGAAACATTTCCCCTCCCTCTGCCTTCCATAGGAACTGCTGGTTCAAAATCATGGCTTGGTGCCTGGATTGTGTTTATTTCAATATCCTATAAGTTTATAGGTAGTCAGGTTGTATGGCATTTCAGAACCACTGTCCTGCCTTCTGGAAGAGTTACTTGATGTGAAACCTTTAGGATTCCCTTTTAATAAGCACTCCATATTGAAGACCATTTAAAATTATGTTAGATTCTGATTTAATCCTCCCTTAATCTCCCTGTTGCCAATATCCACTGGATCATGGAAAAAGCAAGAGAGTTCCAGAAAAACATCTATTTCTGCTTGATTGACTATGCCAAAGCCTTTGACTGTGTGCATCACAATAAACTGTGGAAAATTCTGAAAGAGATGGGAATACCAGACCACCTGACTTGTCTCTTGAGAAACCTATATGCAGGTCAGGAAGCAACAGTTAGAACTGGACATGGAACAACAGACTGGTTCCAAATAGGAAAAGGAGTACGTCAAGGCTATATATTGTCACCCTGCTTATTTAACTTATATGCAGAGTACATCATGAGAAACGCTGGACTGGAAGAAGCACAAGCTGGAATCAAGATTGCTGGGAGAAATATCAATAACCTCAGATGTGCAGATGACACCACCCTTATGGCAGAAAGTGAAGAGGAACTAGAAAGCCTCTTGATGAAAGTGAAAGAGGAGAGTGAAAAAGTTGGCTTAAAGCTCAACATTCAGAAAACGAAGATCATCTGGTCCCATCACTTCATGGGAAATAGATGGGGAAACAGTGGAAACAGTGTCAGACTTTATTTTTCTGGGCTCCAAAATCACTGCAGATGGTGATTGCAGCCATGAAATTAAAAGACGCTTACTCCTTGGAAGGAAAGTTATGACCAAACTAGATAGCATATTGAAAAGCAGAGATATTACTTTGCCAACAAACGTCTGTCTAGTCAAGGCTATGGTTTTTCCAGTGGTCATGTATGGATGTGAGAGTTGGACTGTGAAGAAAGCTGAGTGCCAAAGAATTGATGCTTTTGAACTGTGGTGTTGGAGAAGACTCTTGAGAGTCCCTTGGACTGCAAGGAGATCCAACCAGTCCATCCTAAAGGAGATCAGTCCTGTGTGTTCATTGGAAGGACTGATGCTGAGGCTGAAACTCCAGTACTTTGGCCACGTCATGCAAAGAGTTGACTTGTTGGAAAAGACCTTGATGCTGGGAGGGATTAGGGACAGGAGGAGAAGGGGACGACAGAGGATGAGATGGCTAGATGGCATCACCAACTTGATGGACATGAGTTTGAGTGAACTCCGGGAGTTGGTGATGGACAGGGAGGCCTGGTGTCCTGTGATTCATGGGGTCACAAAGAGTCAGACACGATTGAGCCACTGAACTGAACTAATCTCCCTGTTATTCTTATAGATAAGTGGGGGGAGGAGGAAAGTAAATAAAGATGAGTTCCAAGGAAAGTACATTATTCTTCCTGAGCAAAGAACAAATGAATAATGTGTTGTGCAAAGTAGAAAACAAAACGGTACACTTGATGTGTATGTAGAAAGTACACACTTATGATGTATATACTTTTTACAGTTTTTACCCAGGGTATGTATTTGCCTCAGTGTGAATTCAGTGGGCAGAAGGAAGGAAGGAAGGAAGGAAAGGAGGAAGGAGACAGTGGCAATATCTTTTTAGAATTTCACTAGCTGATCAAGAAGAAAAGGAATAGAAGTAGGAAACTTGATGGGAAAGACAAAATACAGAGGAAGAGAGGAAATAAAAGATTTTTTAAAAAGTTATAATGAAATTCTGGCTAGCATCAGAAACGTAAGCAACTCTTTTTTGTCTTCTAATTATGTTATTTTTGGTTTCGTTGTTTTTACTAGTGTGTGCGTGTGTCTGTGTGTGCATGTGTTATTTAGAAAACTTAGACTTTGCCCTGAATGTCAAGGCATTTTTCAGCCCCTGCTAGAGAAAGCAGATGACTAGGTAGCAAGTAAAATATAGGCTCTATTATACTCAGCTTAAAAAAAAAAAAAAAAAAAAAAACTATATATGTGTATATATATATATATAGTTTGTTTTTTTTTTTTTTTCAAGAAGAAGAAGGAAAAGCACCCTCTGGGGAATTTGCATACTAGTCAGACTCTGGTGGCTGCAGTGGGTGGTTCCGGCTGAGAGGCAGCTCTATTCTTAGACGTCTGTGCTGAGGATGGAAATTGCTCACTGCTGCTACAGGACTGCTGTTCTTCTAGTCAGTGCTTTTAACGGGGTTCACCTGTCAGATCAAATTTCCCAAACCTGCGTAAAAGGCGATTGTAATCAGACGTGTCATTCCCTTCTGCTCATGGCAAATCTCCAAACAGGGCTCTTTCTGTCAGTAAAGTACTGAAATGTAGTCTTTCCCTTCCATTAAGAGGATTGCTTTCATTTTAGGGGCTCAGGGATTTTTTTTTTTTCTTTTTCAGTTTTTTTCACTGTTCTTTTTGTTAACAAAAATGTATTACAAGTAACTATGGTTTCCTCTAGTTTAAAAAAAAAGTGCCCTTTTCCTTTGAGTAACAACATTGATGGGCCTGAGTTTCTGAATGTGTGGCTCTTAAATACAAACCAACTGATATTAAGGATTAATTTAGTCAACAAGGCAAGAATAGTCTTTGGTGCCTATTTCAACATTGTTTCTACTTGAATAAATTCATAGCTTAAAAGCCAAAAGATAGTGAGGTTGCCAGTAGTCTATCTAGTGATTGAAACTGAGTCTTTAAGATATACATTTTTAATGTATCAGAATATTTATATAAGTTTAAAATAGCAAATTTCGTTTTAAGCTTTAATAGACTGTCCGACACCCATGCCTTTGGGGAAGCCTACAGCCTGTCTGGCTTGGTTTTCGTTATCTGAAACTGCCTTAGAATTAGGGAAATAGATGTAAAGCCGTATTCAAGATGAGAATTCCTCAATACAACATTTTTGCACTCTTTTCTCTTACTCTTAAATCTTGGACTACATAATCAAAAACATATGTGAAGAAAGCAAATATGAAAGCTTTCTTGATGATTCTAAATTGGTGCTTATCGTGCTATCATTTTGTCATTTGACCAGTAAAGACATGAATCTGGGGGAGTTAAAGCAAAAGAAGTAGATACATTATAGAAGGCTTATTAATTTATAAATAAATTATGTTAAATGTGAATTCTCCTGGACTCAGAGGGAAACTTGGGAGAAACATAAAACCACCTTCAAAGGAAATGAAATGAGGAACAAATGTGATATTTGGGCCTTAGGAAAATATGAAGGTCAAGTGTACATGAGATAGAGATATACGATATTGCTATTCGATTTTCTATTTCAATGTGTACAGTTGTACCAAGTATCCTTTCTCAAGAGCATAGTTCTTTTGCAAAAAGATTTCCCTCCAGGAATTTAAATATGTAAGTGAATGGAAGTACACAGCTTCAGAAGAAAAACTGCTTTTAATAAAATGACTGAGAGAAGTTTGGAGAAATGTACTTAACCAATGGCTCGTGGATTTTGAGATTTCATACACTAATAAAATTTTTATCCTTAAAAAGGCACAAGGCATATAGGCTCATGAAAATAAACTTTTTTTATTTTTAATCAAGGACATATATCTTTATTTAAAACTGCACTCCTAATACAGGGGGCACAGGTTCAATCCTTGGTTGTGGAACTAAGATCCTGCATGCTGCATGGCACAGTCAAAAAATAAATAAACTTTTAAAAAGACAAATACTTTTATGAAAAACTCTCTGAATTACTCTCTTCACTTTCCCATGAACAGGAAGGGTTAAAAACTCCTGGCCAAATAGCAGTCATTGACTAAACATTTAAAACATGAACTACTTGGCTGACCAAAACAATGTCAGTTATAAATGAGGAAAATTTGGTCTCCATTTATAAGGATGCAAAGAAAAATTCATCTGATTAATCCCACAAATATTAGTGGCACTGCTATTTGGTATATTGTTTTTTCCTTTATCTTAGCATTTTTTTAATTGGAGGCTAATTGCTTTACACTATTGTGTTGGTTTCTGCCATATATCAACATGAATCAGCCACAAGTATGCATGTATCCCCTCCTTCCTGAATCCCTCTCCCATTTCCCTCTCCATCCCACCCCTTTAAGTTGTCATAGAGCATTGGGCTGAGCTCCCTGTGTCACATAGCAAATTCCCACTTGCTACTTATTTTACATATGATAATATATGTTTCCATGCTATTCTCTCAATTCATCCCACCCTCTCTTTCCCCCACTGTGTCCATAAGTCTGTTCTCTAGGTTTGCATCTCCATTGCTGCCCTGCAAATAGGTTCATCAGTACCATCTTTCTAGATTCCATACACGTGTTAATATACAACACTTGTCTCTTTCTGACTTACTTCACTCTAATAGGCCCTAGGTTCATCCACCTCATTAGGACTGACTCAAATGCATTCTTTTTAACAGTTGAGTAATATTCCATTGTGTATATGTACCACAATTTCTGTATCCATTCATCTGTTGATGGGTATCTGGTTGCTTCTGAGTCAATTCTTAGGCAAGTTGATGAGAAGTCTGGGGTCTCAGAGGAGTTGAAAGGGGTCTGGGGCTCTTGAGAAGGAGAAAAGGATAAACTTTTTTTCTACATTCCTTCATCTCATAAAACGTTTTTTTCTTTAAGCCTAGAGCTGATGATTACAAAACAAACAACTCAGCTTAAACTCTGTACCAGTGATTATATAACAACAATGTATCCTGCTCCAGGACATGTTTCTACTTCTTATGACCCTTTTGACCTATTCTGTCATCTTTAAATGTATATTATGGCAGTGGGTCTAGGAAGATCTTTCTATTGTTAGCTCTAATCCCTTTATCTTAAAATGTAAATCATGGGAGTTGGTCTGGTAAGACCTTTACAAAATTGAGACATTCTTCTGATTTACTGTAATAACCAATTGAAAAAAGTATACAGCTCTCTTGCTAAGACTAGCAAAGGGGGCATGCTCCGTCCCCCTTCTGATGTCTATGTCAGAAGCTTCCTCTCTCTCTTTATACTTTAATAAAATTCTGCCATAGCAAGGAGAGATGAATCTCTTTAAGAAAATTAGAGATACCAGGGAAACATTTCTTGCAAAGATGGGTACTATAAAGACAGAAATGGTATAGACCTAACAGAAGCAGAAGATATGAAGAAGAGGTGGCAAGAATACACAGAACTATACAAAAATGATCTTCACAACCCAGATAATCATGGTGGTGTGATCACTCACCTAGAGCGAGACATCCTGGAGTCCAAAGTCAAGTCACTATGAACAAAGCTAGTGGAAATGATGGAATTCCAGCTGAGCTATTTCATATCCTAAAAGATGATGCTGTGAAAGTGCTGCACTAAATTTGCCAGCAAATTTGGAAAACTCAGCAGTGGCCACAGGACTGGAAAAGGTCAGTTTTCATTCCAATCCCCAAGAAAGGTAACACCAAAGAATGTTCAAACTACCACATAATTGCACTCATCTCACACACTAGCAAAGAAATGCTCAAAATTCTCCAAATGAAGCTTCAACAGTACGTGAACCAAGAATATCCAGATGTTCAAGCTGGATTTAGAAAAGGCAGAAAAACCAGATATCAAATTGCCAACGTGTGTTGGATCATAAAATAAAGCAAGAGAGCTCCAGAAAAACATTTACTTCTGCTTTATTGACTATGCCAAAGCCTTTGACTGTGTGGACCACAACAAACTGTGGAAAATTCTTAAAGAGATGGGAATACCAGATCACTTGACCTGCCTCCTGAGACATGTGTATGCAGGTCAAGAAGCAACAGTTAGAACTGGACATGGAACAACAGACTGGTTCCAAATTGGGAAAGGAGTATGTCAAGGCTGTATATTGTCACCCTGCCTATTTAACTTATATACAGAAGACATCATGTATCATGTGAAATGCCAGGCTGGATGAAGCACAAGTTGGAATCAATATTTCAAGAAATATCAATAACCTCAGATATGCAGATGACACCATCCTTATGGCAGAAAGCAAAGAGGAACTAAAGAGCCTCTTCATGAAAGCGAGAGAGGAGAATGAAAAAGTTGGCTCAAAACTCAACATTCAAAAAACTAAGATCATGGCATCCAGTCCCATCATTTCATAGCAAATAGATGGGGAAACAATGGATACAGTGACAGACTTTATTTTTTTGGTTTCCGAAATCACTGCAGATGGTGACTGCAGCCATGAAATTAAAAGACACTTGCTCCTTGGAAGAAAAGCTATGATCAACCTGGACAGCATATTAAAAAGCAGACATTACTTTACCAACAAAAGTCCATCTAGTCAAAGCTATGGTTTTTCCAGTAGTCATGTATGGATGTGAGAGTTGGACCATAAAGCAAGCTGAGCCCAGAAGAATTGATGCTTTTGAACTGTGGTATTGGAGAAGACTCTTGAGAGTCCTTTGGACTGCAAAGAGATCCAACCAGTCCATCCTAAAGGAAATCAATCCCGAATACTCATTGGAAGGATTGATGCTGAAGCTGAAGCTCCAATACTTTGGCCACATGATGCAAAGAACTGACTCATTGCAAAGACCCAGATGTTGGGAAAGATTGACAGCACGAGGATAAGGGGACTACAGAGGATGAGATGAATGGACAGCATCACCAACTCAATGGATATGAGTTTGAGCAAGCTTTGGGAGTTGGTGATAGACAGGGATGCCTGGAGTGCTGCAGTCCATGGGGTCACAAAGAGTTGTGTATGACTGAGTGCCTGAACTGAACTAAACTGAAAACTCTGATATATAAATCCTTTTGAGTGATCAAGCCTGGTCCCTGGTCCGGAAGCTAAATCTTCTTCTTTGTAGATCATGAATCTGACATTGTTTACTTTAAGCTATCACTTCCATGCCCTAGCTATTGTTAAAAGTGCTGAATGAACACTGGGGTACACGTGTGCATGCTCATTCACATCAGTGTGTCCAATTCTTTGTGACCCTTTGGACTCTACCCTGCCAGGCTCCTATATCCATAGGATTCTCCAGGTAAGGATACTGGAATGGGTTGCCATGCCCTCCTCCAGGGGATCTTCCTGACTCAGGGATACAACCCAAGCCTGCCTTGTGGGCAGATTCTTTACCACTGAGGAACCAGGGACACCCAGGGTACATGCATATCTTTCACTAGTGCTTTTCTCAGGTTATATGCCCAGTAGCGGGATTGTTGGGCCATAATGTAGTTCTATTCCTAGCTTTTTAAGGACACTACATACTGTTCTCCATAGTGGCTGTATCAGTTTACATTCCCACCAACAAGGAAATAGTCACTCAAATCCAGGAAGCCCAGAGTCCGATACGGGATAAATCCAAAGAGAAATATACAAAGATACATAATTAATCAAACTAACAAAAATTAAACAGAAAGGAAAACTATTAAAAGCCACAAGGGAAAAGCAAAAATTGACATACAAAGAAATCCCCATAAGGCTAACAGATGATTTTTCAACAGAAACTCTGCAGGCCAGAAGTGAGTGGAAGGATATATTTAAAGTGATGAAAGAGGAAATCCTAAGTCAAGGTTACTCTACCCAGAAAGGATTTCATTTAGATTTGATGGTAAGAAAATTATCTTCCAAGCATCTAATTTCCAATATTGTGTAAGTTGGCTAAAAATAAAGACTAAAATAACTGCACTGTTATGCTGGGAAATAGAAATCAAAAGCATGAGGACTAATCTCATCAATCTTGAGGAAAGAATTTGGATTACAACAAAATAGTAAATTATCTAAATAGATTTTTTTTTCCATAAATAAAACTTGAGTGAAATTTACTATATGTCAAAGCCTTATGTCTGTAAAGAAACAATGTAAATGTGTGTTCCTAAGCCAGTTTTGACAGTGGATGGACATCAATTGATGTTGAATGTTACAATGAAGATAATGTGTTTCAATAGAGCATGGTATTTCATTTAATGAAAATTAAGATTTGGGGATGTTTTATGAGAACAAAGTGTGTAGCTGCTGCATCTAATAATTTTCCCAACTGAGGCAACTAAAGAATGTCTAGATTTTATCAGCACCAGATGATTGACAACCATGTGCCTAGTGTACACCGAACCTTGGCCTTGACTCCACTAAGAATGGCAAGTGTGGTTCCTGGATGGTGGCCATGTGAGGCCTCTGCATCAGTGACCACAGACAGGCTGAAGATGGCCTGCTCTTAGGGTTGAGGCCAGGCGGGATCACCATGGCACACACCAGCTCTTGAGGACTTGAGTCCATCCCTAACATGCAGCGGCAGTGTTAGCTACTGGACAGGAGATTCAAGGTGCAGGGACAAAGCTGGTCACTGTGGAAAAGCTCATTTCACTCTCCGTTGTTTTTGCTGTAGGTACATAGGCACCCAGTGAGTGTAAGCCCCTGGAACCCTTTCTTCTCCATAAAGCAGATGTTAAACACGCATGAAGTGGTGAGCCAAACATGTGAGTCCCCAAATAACTTGCCAGTGACGCACAAGTCTATGCAGTACCTTCCCTTTATTTAAGATCATTCATGAGAACAGAGCAATTGAGCTTCCTCCAGAGTTAAAATGGACGCTCAACATTTCCGGACTGAGTGCATCACTCCCACACACAAAACACGTTCTGCTGAATACACAACTTCAAACCAAGGTTTTCTTCACTACAGTAAAATTAAATGTCATGAGCCACGGCTGGGTTGAAATTCTGATTTCGGTACTTGGAGGACCACATTTCTGATAATTTTTCATTGCTGGAACACCGACTGGAGTTAGAAAAGAGAAAAATAACTTGGATTTTTTAATTCTCCCACACAACTTTAAGTGTAAATAAACTAAGGAAAGTGCCTCCTTGCTTTCGTTTATCCCTAAATGGGAATTTATAGTGATAAACACTAATCCAGGAGACTGATTTGATTGTTCTAATTACCCAAAAGCCTAGTGAGTTTTTTATGAGAAAAGGATGAAGAGAGTGAATTTATATGACTTTCATCAACGAGCACATCTATCTGCAAGAAATGCATGGTACTTAATATTAGTAATCATTTAAATATCCTCCATGGTTCAAAGAATCTGTTCTCTCTCTACCAGCACCACTAATCCACCCCCGAGCTATTTTACATAGGCCAGGACACACTGGTAATAATGTGGACGTTTCTCTGCTATTTTTCTTACCTAAAACAGCTGCTTGGTGGTTAATGTGTTTACATATTTCTTGCTGTGCTTTCAAGCATTAAGAGTTCAAATTTATTTCACTATAGAAACAAGAAACCACATTGAACCCTAGTATCCAGTTTCAGCATTTCTTCTTCTCCAGTATAACCCACTGGTAACATCTTAAGTGTGGTACAGACTAGACTACTGAGATAATTGGAGGGGACTTCTCCTTTTTTAATCCTGTGTAATGTAACCCATAAAAACCGAATAAGGTCCCTCCTCATCCACTGTTCACTAGTGGATGAGGATGAACTAATTTGGGGGATTAATTCCAGTATACTGGCCCTTCACAAATTCTAAAGAAAATTTCCTAGGCTAGGGTCTATTTATTACTCTATTACTATTATTTATTACTCTATTACTATTATTACTCTATTACCACCCAACCCACTCTTCTCAAACCTGCCATTTGATGGACTCAATCATGAGAAATCTTTGTCTAGATTAACTTGGGGGCTTCCCTGATAGCTCAGTTGGTAAAGAATCTGCCTGCAATGCAGGAGACCCCAGTTGGATTCTTGGGTTGGGATGATCCCCTGGAGAAGGGATAGGCTACCCACTCCAGTACTCTTGGGCTTCCCTAGTGGCTCAGCTGGTAAAGAATCTGCCTGCATGCGGGAGACCTGGGTTTGATCCCTGGGTTGGTTAGATCCCCTGGAGAAGGGAAAGGCTACTTACTCTAGTATATGGCCTGGAGAATTCCATGAACTGTAACAGTCCTTGGGGTCCGAGTCTGACATGACTGAGCAACTTTCACTTTTCAGGATTCACTTCACTTTTAAGTGCTTTATATTTGAGATTTGGCTTTTAATAACCAACTGCAAAAGACCCAAACCACCACCAAGAGATTTGAGACAATTCCTTCTTTTCTTAGGTTAAAGGACTGATGCACCTGCCTCGCTGCTCCATAAAAGTGACTGCTGATACCAATTTCCCAACCCCTTCCCCATCTATGGAATATGAGCAGACTGGGGGTCGCCATTCCAGCCCTGGGGGAGAAATCAAGGTGTGTCACAGAGGTGACATACCTTCTGTTGGGACATACCTGTCCACCCCATAAAACCATCACCAGGCATATACACAAGCTAGTATTTCAGAAGTGAAACAGGTTTGTTTTAACCCTTTTACATGTAAGAGAGAAGCCTGCAATGTTCATCGCAGCACTGTTTATAATAGCCAGGACATGGAAGCAACCTAGATGTCCATCAGCAGATGAATGGATAGGAAAGCTGTGGTACATATACACAATGGAGTATTACTCAGCCATTAAAAAGAATACATTTGAATCAGTTCTAATGAGGTGGATGAAACTGGAGCCTATTATACAGAGTGAAGCCAGAAAGAAAAACACCAATACAGTATACTAACGCATATATATGGAATTTAGAAAGATGGTAACGACAACCCTGTATGCAAGACAGCAAAAGAGACACAGATGTATAGAACAGTCTTTTGGACTCTGTGGGAGAGGGAGAGGGAGGATGATTTGGGAGAATGGCATTAAAACATTTATAATATCATATAAGAAATGAATCACCAGCCCAGGTTCAATGCAGGATACAGGAAGCTTGGGGCTGGTGCACTGGGATGACCCAGAGGGATAGTATGGGGAGGGAGGTGGGAAGGGGGTTCAGGATGGGGAACACATGTACACCTGTGGCAGATTCATGTTGATGTATGGCAAAACCAATACAATATTGTAAAGAAAAAAAAAAAAAAGAAGTGACTTAAAAGCCCTCAGTCATCAGTGCAAAACTGGAATAGGAATCCAGTCACTGTAAAGGCTGGTTCCGTGTCTGCTTTCAGTCCACAGCTACCATGAATATGTTTACAAACAGATAAAATAAGCTTCAGTGGTTTCACCACTTACCTGCATGTTATCTATCTATAAGACCTTATGATTCTCTTCTACCCAGCCTTTAAGTTCAAATCCATTTATTGTCTTACAATGTATTTCATTCAAAATGTGTGACTTTTAATTAATCACATCCTCATTTTTTTAAGAGTATATCTCTGTAGACTGACACTGATCCAGCTCATTTTTTAAACAAATAACCTTGAAGATCCTGCTTTATTTTTCTATCCAAATATACCCAAGAAAACTCCCAATAATTGTTCTGTTCTCTACTGAGGCAATGACCCAGGAGCAGGGAAGGGTAATGGTGGTAAAAAGAAAACCAGTAGTCTTCATGACTTCATTTTAATTGTTTAACTTTATTACTGTTGCACCATTTATACAATTACATATAATTTCAATGCATCCATTGTACATTTTTTTTTGTGTTTTTTTTTTTGTTTTTTAATTTTTATGTTTTTCCATTTTCCAATGAGTGGTGTGTTGGTGTCTGTGACACAGAATGGAAGAGAAAACTGGAACTGCAATGAACGCAGACTTTTTTATTTTTTTTTTTTCATTTCCACTGACCAATAAACAGAACTACAGGTGCACCCAACCACGGACATGCATTAACTCGTCATGAGAAATCTAGGGAGGCTAAGTAGGATGAGAGAATGTTTGTTATTCCCAAAAAGACCAGGGGAGGAAAAATGGAGTATTGGCATCAAGATACATGTGGACAGGCTACGGTGGGCTGTCTGAAAGTTGGCATTCATCCACAACATTAAAAAAATATCAAAATAAGAAAGGCTGTAAATGAAAAAGAAAACACAGAAAATACTGCTTTCATAAACATCTGATTGCCTTGGCACAGCCCTGCGGGCAGAATCAAACGCATCGCTCCCCACCCCCCGCCCCTTGCAGAAAGACAAGATGTTCAGATCTTAGTGGCAGGAGCGCACGTGGACAGCAGTTCAGGTACAAAAGATGTACTGCACTTTCAGACATTGATCTTGAAAATCCAGGGCTGATTGGTAGAGTTGACTGAAGGTATATTAGATATTTCCCCACAAAAATACTATTTGGATTCTCCCCACCCCCTCCCTCCCTTTGATGGGACCACATCCTTATTCTTGGGCAATACATATGATTACTTCCGATTTGAGACAAGTTAGTATAGGAGAGAGAGAGACAGAGAGAGAGATAGAGAGACAAGAGAGACAGGTCGTCGTTAAGCTGTATTCTTTTTTTTTTCTTTCCATAGGCTGTCCTTTGTTACTCTTTCACTGCTACGGTTTGATCCGAATTAGCTGCCGGGGTCTCGGCAGGTTTGACCTCGTCTGCGGGGGCTGCGGGGGCCTGAGCCTTGGGCGTGGAACTCGGCGCTTCCGTGGCTGCCGGCGTCTCCTTGGAGGATGGGGCAGCCTCAGTGCTGCTGGGTTTTGAGTCTGAAGCTGGGGCCCCGTCACTTTTCGTCTCCTGCGCGGCAGGAGCAGCGGGAGCCTCAGTCTTTGTGGGGTCCCCTCCCTCCTTGCTCTTGTCATCCTTGGTGGGGGCCGCGGGCTCTGCTGCCTCAGCCTCCGAAGCTTTGGGGGCGTCGCCTCCAGCGGAGGGGCCTGAGGCAGCCACCGGCTCCTGCTCAGCATCTTTGGAGGGCTCTGGCTTGCCCTCGGCCCCCTCCGTCGGCTCAGGCTCTGCCTTCGGGGCATCTTCCTTGGCCGCCTCGGCCTCTTTCTCGCCTTCCTTGTCTTCGGGCTTGGTGGTGTCCTGGGCATCCTTCTCCGGCTTCTCCTCTTTGCCCTCCTTCACCTCTGGGGTCTCGGCAGCAGCCTGGGTCTCATTCTCCTTTGGGGTTCCCTCCTCTTCTGTCCCAGCTCCTTCAGCCTTCTTGTCTTTGTCCTTGGCCTTCTCATCATTCACATTGTACCCCTTCTTCTTCTTGCTCAGTTTGCCTCCCATCTTGGAGTTCTGTAACAACACGACATAAAACAAAACAAGAAAGAGTTACTCGAGGCTATAGACAGAATGTCTGCGTCCCCCCAAATTCATGGGTTGACATTCTAAACCCCTGGGTGATGGTATTAGGAGGCGGGGTGGGGTGGGTGACCTTCCAGAGGTGATTAGGACATGCGGGTGGGGCCCTCATGGACAGATTAGCACCCTCATAGAAGCAACCCCGGCAGAGACCTCTCTGGCCCCCTTTCCCATGTGCCCTCGAAGCCAAGAACCAGCCCCCTATAATCTCAAAGCAGGTCCTCACCAGATACCAAATCTGCCCACATCTTGATCTAGGACTTCCCACCCTAGCAGAACTGTGAGAAATCAATTGTTATTGTTTACAAGCCACTCTGCTGCTGCTGCTAAGTCACTTCAGTCGTGTCCAACTCTGTGCAACCCCATAGACGGCAGCCCACCAGGCTCCCCCGTCCCTGGGATTCTCCAGGCAAGAACACTGGAGTGGGTTGCCATTTCCTTCTCCAGTGCATGAAAGTGAAAAGTGAAAGTGAAGTCGCTCAGTCACATCTGACTCTTAGTGACCCCATGGACTGCAGCCTACCAGGCTCCTCCGTCCATGGGATTTTCCAGGCAAGAGTACTGGAGTGGGGTGCCACTGCCTTCCCCGACAAGCCACTCAATCTATGGTAATTAGCTACAGCAGTGCTAAGATGCTTGTCCAGTATAAAAACTGAAAGAGGCTTCCATTTACAAAGTAAAGGGTTCAGAACACTACTGAACCATGCACCTTAGAATGGTAAACGCAGTAAATCATATGCTACAAGTATTTCATCACAGTTAAAATAAAATTTAAACAATGAATCATTTAAAGTATCTGATCAGTAGTAAGCCAAGGACATACCCAGCTAAAATCAAAGAACAGTGATTAAAAAGACTAAGACTGTCAACTGCAAAGAGAAACGGAGCGACTATTTGTGTATCTGCTTCCTCATGTCCAGCTCAAACACCAAGGACTGAATAAAATGGCAGTGACAGCCGTTTTAGATTTATGGGAGAGCTAGTGAAAGGTGTCATGATTTTAAAACACATTCCAGAGAAATGACACAGCTGGAAAAAAATCACACAGATCTCAAATTTCAAGAAAATAATCTCAAGCTTCAAACTCCACTATTCGTATATGCACTCACATCTTCAAAGACCAAAGGCAAGGAGGATTTGGTCTATCTCATTATTAAGAAGGACCCATTAAAGGAAAACTATTGCTCAGAAAAGAGTGTCACCAGTTACATTTGGTTTGTTAATTGTGTCAGACTTGTATTCATTGCTTTTGAAGGTATTTTTGGCTTAAAAGAAATAGTTTCATAGTGATATAACAATGTCCTTCACGATCAATTTCCTGATGAGAATTCAAACTAGATACTCAAATTTAATGGTCATTAACGGCCTTTTCACTCAAAGGTAAGTCTCCAACTTCCTGGAGGCTGACACTGACTCTGGTGTAAGAACCTGTGAGTGTACTTGATCCTGAATCTTTCTCCTCTGGTACTAAAGCATTCATCCAAATCAATAATCAGGTATAAATTTAGTTCAAATATATTTTTATGGCATCATATATCAGTGGGAATCCACTGAAATGTTGCTCTTTAGAGGCAAATTGGTTGCTTTTCCTTGATGAAGTGTGGCAAAAATCACATGGCAATATTCTCTTTCTTCCCCACAAATAAGTTCAGGAGAAAAAGACAGAGAGGAGAGAACGTACACTGTGCTTTGTGTCCCAACATACAGGTGACACCTCTGGTTCTGTTTCAGGTCAGAACTGACCCCTGGCAGAATTATATTGTACTCTGTGATTTTTTTTTTTTAAGTATTTTCCATTTAGAATAGAAAATTTTCTGCTTATTCATTCCACTCCTTGGACTCATGATTCAGGACAGTGATAACCTACATTTATCTTATTCAAGAGCCGGGTGTTAGATACAAAAGTGCTATTCTTCAGTCAAAGTTTGTCTCACCATGATGTACGTGAATTTCCTGTCCGGAATGACTTTAATAGTTGAGGAGGGGAAAAAAAAGCAATAAACCAAAAGATGATGAAAATACTGTTCCTGTTCTCAAAGAAGACCTTTATTATGTTATCAAAGTAAGAATTTCTCTTATACACATTTCTTTTTCAAAAGGGAGTGACTTTGGTCATAACCTACTTCAGACATCCGACAGGCTATATTTAATTTAATTTTTGGTTATTTTTCCCTCAGAAGTGAATGCAAGCATATATGGCAAAAAAAACTTTAAATGCACCTTTATCCCCTAAGCAATCACAAAACAATAAATGAAAATATGAAAAAATAAACTGGAGCAGTATTTTAAATTATAGTTTAAACTCTTTCACTGAATTCTAAATTACCCAGTATGCATGTATGAATGGTGCATGTCAAAATGTCAACTCTGATATTTCAAGATATTTTGGTACATTAGGTTAGAGCTGCTGCTGCTGCTAAGTCACTTCAGTCGTGTCCAACTCTGTGCGACCCCATAGACGGCAGCCCACCAGGCTCCCCTGTCCCTGGGATTCTCCAGGCAAGAACACTGGAGTGGGTTGCCATTTCCTTCTCCAATGCGTGAAAGTGAAAAGAGAAAGCGAAGTCGCTCAGTCGTGTCTCTTAGCGACCCCATGGACTGCAGCCCACCAGGCTCCACTGTCCATGGGATTTTCCAGGCAAGAGTACTGCAGTGGGGTGCCATTGCCTTCTCCAGCTAAGAAACAGAAAACCTGACAGGTCTGCCTGTAGGATCTTCTCCCAATTCCATAATAGAAACCCATGAACCAACTTAGACAGTACAGAAGACAAAGTATAAATGTGGTGGGCGTATTACCATAACCAAGTGTCCTCTCTGAAATACATAGCATGAAATTGTATACAGCTATCCCTAGAGACTTAGAGTCATGTTAGTTTACAAACCTAAAATCTACTTTACTAAAATTGATGTTCTGAAACACAATTAGGACCAATCCTATTCTTTGTTTCTGGGCAGGAAATGAACGTACATAATCAAATTCTAAGTAAGAAAGTATGTCTCAATTCCTACTGGTCTTTGAAAGTTAATAAACACTATTACTTTTTGCAAATTTTCCTATGTTAGTTATAGTGAGGTATCAGAGGGAGTCTTACAGAATTTTCTAGAACACTGGAAAAGCAGAACAGTCTGATTATTTCTCAAGAAAATATGGGTGAAAAGCTTGTTAACAACCAGGGATAAATTAGAATTCTAATTTCAAGTCTATTATCTGTTTCCAGGGATCCAGGAGCAACCCTAATCCCAAATATGTTAATCTTCTCAACAGCACCATGATATCATAAGTATACCATTAGTATCTTCCTTTTATCCCTATCCAAATTCTAACTAGCTGAGTTCATGGAGCAGTGTCATAAAAGAAAAAGACCAAGTCCTACAAAATTAGGTGAGGCAGGATGGCATGGTCTAGGTTGTCATAGAGAACTCTACCGAGAAACTAGCAAGTGGGCAAAGTTCTCATCTCAGGAAGGGTACCCATCCTGAGTCACAAGGTTGGTGCAGATCTAGGGTGACTCAAAACCCAAGATGTTGACATGATTAGGACAAATTTCAGATTTTCTGGTACCCTCTGTCCCTGTAACTTTTTATCATCCCATTTGCTAATGGAGCTTTGTATCAAAATCCTAAAGAAATAAGGGGTGGTGGGCATATATTTTTTCTCATTTCTATCACTTATAATTTTGAAAGAAATCAGTTGGTGTAGAAATTCAGAAGTTTGAACTTCTTAATTAAAAAAAAAAACAAAAAAACAAAAAAACAGTTAAACACACACACAAGCCCATCAACTAGTAATCCATCCTGGAAGATACTTAAACCCAAATCTTTCCCTGATAGCTCAGTTGGGAAAGAATCCGCCTGCAATGCAGGAGACGCTGGTTTGGGAAGATCTCCTGGAGAAGGGATAGGCTAACCACTCCAGTATTCTTGGGCTTCCCTTGTGGCTCAGCTGGTACAGAATCCACCTGCAATGTGGGAGACCTGGGTTTGATCCCTGGGTTGGGAATATCCCCTGGAAAAGAGAAAGGCTACCCACTCCAATATTCTGGCCTAGAGAATTTCATGGCCTGTATAGCCCATGGGGTCACAAAGAGTCGGACGCAACTGAGCAACTTTCATTTTCAAGATATAATGAAAGGGCTAGGCGACCTTTGCATTTCTCCACATTGGGACATTTACCAGCCATTTAGTGACATAGCAGGAAAACTCAGACCTGTGCACTGAACTATGCTCTCCATGTTGCTATGACAACCAAACACTAAAGTTGATTTATTAGTTACAACATCTCAGAGGAAAGCAAACTCAGGAGTTGTCCTTTGAAATTACAAAAGAATTGTATGTTACAAGGGCCAAAACTACGGACTGATGGCTTCAAACTGGTCTAGAAAACAACTGACAATCAACAGCAAGAGAGAGAAACTTCCACTGTTTTTAATCTTGAAAATGTTGGACAGGAATTACTTCATGCAGACATTGCACGTGCCATTTCATGAGCCTGCAATAAGTGCTAGTTCTTTCCCCCATCATTTAATTCTGCAATTCTTAGATAATCATGTCCTTGTAAACTGTAGGAGAATCGCAGGACACAGGTTCCACACACACACAAGATCCAGAATCAGGAATTAGAAGCACTGTGATTAAAATATTTTTAAATGGCATCAAGATTTTTGGTATCTGTGTTCCAAGGATGCTCCTGCTGACTGGATATATGTGGAAAAGAAGTTTGTGTGGTTATCTGTTGTCGCCACCTGTGCGTGCATGCTAAGTTGCTTTAGGTGTATCCGACTGTGACCCTGTGGACGGTAGCCTGCCAGCCTCCACTGTCCATGGGATTCTCCATGCAAGAATACTGCAGTGGATTGGCATACCCTCCTCAGGGGATCATCCTGACCCAGGGTTGGAACCTGTATCTCTAGCGTCCCCTGCATTGGCACCACCTGGGAAGCCCTTGTCACCTATTACCCCCATACTGCTAATATTAATACTAGTCTACTTCTTTGATTTGATTCTTTAATGTACTTAAGATTCTTGAGGTTAGAAATCTTTTAAAAATATAAACAGTCAGTCTATTATACCAAGAAATCATTTCCTAGACAGAAGTAAAAATTATGGATCAGTCATCAAATCTACTTCCTCCCAATTTGAGCTCATACTCAGAGTGATCATAGAAGAAACATCATTTTATCTTCCCGCTAATTCTCTGTCACCTGGTCCATGGAAACAAGGAAAAAAACTCCCTTTCAGTTCTCAGAATGAAAAGAGAATCCAAATTCAATTAAAACTCTTCGTTTTACTCATATTATATACATATGTGAAAGACAAAAAAAAAAAAAAACTGATCTACACTTTATCTTGGGTAATAAGCTAAACATAGAATGCTTATGAAGGAAGGTAACAGTCAAATGCCACCACCTATCTATTTTTTCCCACAGATCAAACTTTTCTTTTATAAAGTCCCAAATCATTTCATATTTTTCAGGTACTACAGTATTCTAAATGGCTCACAGCTATCATGTGACTATCTGCTCCTCCATTCTTATAAACGTGTGACTATCTGCTCCTCCATTCTTATAACTATCTAGTTAATTAATCCCACTTGGTTATATACACAAATACTCCAGAAGAATGAAAATTGCTTTTTGGTGAAGGGAGAAAGTGACATTCTAGCACTGCTATGTGATGAAAGCAACCTGGAAGGGAAGGGGGGGAAACAGGAGAGAAGCCATGAGAATCAGAGGGAATATCAGTGGCAGGTATGAAGCCCTGGAGCCCAGTTCTCTGCCTACACTTCCCATCAGGACTCAGAAAGAGATCACATCCATGTGATAGAGTACCTTCCTTGCCTTACCTTAAGTAAGGTAAGGCATGTTTTGGCCTCAGAAATAAATACATGAAGTAAATAATAAATGGCCTTGAAATTAGATTTTAATTGTTTCTCCAACACAAATATTTGGAGGATTTTGGTGAGTCTTCGAGCTAACAAGTATTTATTTTCTTGTAAATGGAATTCCTGTTTACAAGGTAATGGTCAACTACCAAGTTGAATACTAATATATATCTATGAAGAGAAAAAAATGTAATTCTACATATCACCACTACTGCAAACCTTAAAAAAATTTTCTTTGAGGCATTCAGGCGAAGAAATAATTTGAAATATTATATGGTAATAATGATACTCTAATAGACAAAGATAGTCACCTCCACAAAGCTCTTCAAATTCTTTGATCCTTTTGCTCCAGGAAGGCTGTCAGAGAACACGGAAGATGGTCCTTAGTCATTCAAATTATCTAAGTCTGTGTTTATTTTGTACACACAATCCCAGGACATGCTGGGCAAAATTACATCTGTATTAGATGAACCACAATTCTTGCAAATTCTCATATGATCAACTCATCCAGGACTTTCCCAATATGTTTTTAAAGAACATGCCTGCAATGTAGGAAACGCAGGTCGGAAAGATCCCTTGGAGTAAGGCATGGCAACCCCCTCTAGTATTCTTGCCTGGAGAATCCCATGGACAGAGGAATCTGGCGGGCTACAGTCCATGGAGTCACAAAGAGTCGGACACGATTAAAACAACTAAGCATGCACATCAGCATAGCCTACCAAACTGAAACTTAGCTTTCATTTTGGGAAAATAAAAGTAGACAGGCAGAGGACAAAGTGTCATTTTGGAAAAATTATAAATATTTTCTTTACAACTCATGTCAAAAACAAGCCACCTAGCACTCACTCACAGTATTATTTCCTTTGGAAGGGACCATTTTTGCTTTGTTTTGCTTTGAACTGAATTGAGCCCAGAAAATGGAATATTTCTTCTAAGAAAAAAAATTTTTTTTTCATTTGCTCATAAAGGCCTGTATCTTTTCATGGATTCCCTTGCATGTTTAGAATCTGACTAGAAAATAGTTTTACCTAAGAGATCTCTCATGAGTTGCTTGTTTCCAAAATCAAGGGGCAATTCATTTCTACATCTATTGTAATGGAAAGCTGTACCACACAGAACTAGGACACAGCTGCATTGTTACAGAGCTACTTGGAATGCAACATTTGAGAGGATTTTGTTTGGAGTTTATCATAAGTTGGGAAAGAGTTCCAGTCAGTTATAGATTTTTAATACTAACATCTTTGCTTTGGGAATATCAGCATGAGGTCATGGTGACTTTAATACAGTAAGAGCAAAGATTCACTGCGTGCTAAGTTGCTTCAGTAGTGTCCGACTCTGTGCAACTCCATGGACTGTAGCCTGCCAGGCTCCTCTGTCCATGGGATTCTCCAGGCAAGAATACTGGGGTGAGTTGCCATTCCCTTCTCCAGGGCATCTTCCCAACCCACGGGGAACCCGAATCTCTTTTGTCTTCTGCACTGGCAAGCGGGTTCTTTGCCACTTCTCCAGGGGATTGCAAATACTCCTCTTTACCTCCCTTTACTGCGTATGAATATCTGCTCTTCCTCTGGATCCAGTCTTTCTCCGTACTTTAACTTATAGAAACTGAAGCCAAATATTCAATCCTACAAACTTCTTGAGGAGGACAGCTTCAGAGGCAAGATAAAATATCTAGCAGTAAAGGATTTAAATCTTGACTCCATCCTGCACCAAAGGTAAACGATGGTAGTAGGAACTGGAAGCCCACTGGAATAGTTTCCCTGTTCCCAGTGCTAAGAAAAGGAGCCACTGGTAGACTATGTGAGTGGAGTCACTGAGCCAACCTGGTTCTGAGTAGTCTCTATAGAAAGCAGTTCCACCCCTTCCACTGACTAAGGTTCTCAAATACCTGGCTACCCCGTGAAAACACATGGCTCAGCCACTCTGCCCATATATTCCTTTGCTTTCCATCACGACAACTGTCTGTGTTTTAAGACACAGGAACTCAAAATCCTACCTACCAGGGTAGGACCTAATCAATATTTTAGCCATTGTGAAAGTGTTATGGTTTTCAAAAAAAATAAGATGTTTCTGGGACTCCTATGTACTCTTTCCTTTCTTTAGTCTGAAATAAAGCACTAAGTAAGCTGGTTGTGTTCAGTGAGAGAGAATGGGGTAAATATTGGATTGAAAGGAGTTTAATTTGGAGAAATAATAAGGTTGTCATCATCAACTTTAAAATTTCAGTTCTTAGAGGCAGGTCTAAGGAAAAGCATGCCATTGGGCATTCTAGAAGAGTCCCTCTAGATAGCTGGGTCATCCAAAGAACTCTCAAGAACCATTCTGCATTCTGAAAGCAAAACTATTGGTGATTAAATGTAAAATGTTTATCTCAGCCCATGTACTGAATTTTAGATGTTATGATATGCAGATGATCACCTAAATGATGATCACCATCATTTAGGTAGCACTTTGTTGGTTACATTCACTAGTTGGCGTCCCATATCTTCAGATGAAAAATGCAAGTCCCAGTTATAACACCGACTCTCTTCAGAAAATGCAACCTTGCATAATGACACAGTTTCTAGGCATTAACTACCTGGAAACCACAGGGATTATGTGTACTATATTCTTCCTACAATGACTACATACTTCATGACATTTCCCAGTTCCATTTCTCCTCAGCATAATTCTGTATTTTTGTTACTTTGTCAATGAACAATGATGTAATTCTGTGACAATGAAAATCACTGGCATCCATTAACTGGTGTATAAAACAAAACAAGAAAATGATTAACAGAGTATTTCTCCATATGGCCTGAAGTTTACAATATTATGACTTCAATGCTATTTCTATTTCTATCTCTCTGTCTGCACTATTATCTAGGCATTTTTCTATATAGGACAGCTTGAATCATACAAAAGTCCCATCCACTGCCAAGTTTCTACTTTGAAAATATGAATTTGGATTAATTAATCACTTCATCTAGAACCAGGAGACTATAAAGTTCTTAGGGATAATGTCAAACAGATTACAGTGAAAAAGATGACGCCAAGTCTATGGCAAAACCTAACATGAATATGCAACATTATGTGTCAGAGACTGAAGTGTTATTTCTGGTTTGATTGCTGCTTCATGGTGTGATCAAGATGAGGAATAGTGTCTCCTTTTGATTCTGTTTCCATCTGTGAGGCAGATATATTTTCTGCTGATTATAAGATGGAAACAGAATCAAAAAAAGACTATTCATCTTGATCACGTCATGAGAACCAATCAAGATTTCTTGACAAAGTTAAATATGTGGTCATAGCAAATTAAACTGTGTCACTCTGCAAATTCAGGGCTGCAAAAACTCAACAGGTTTAAATACAAGACAATCCAATTATTGTTTTTTTTTTAAGGTAACATACAAAGTTAGAACTGACTCATAAAATGCATCTGCAGACAAACATCACCAGACATGCTGGTTTCATAATGATTCTGGCTGAAAAAATCCAAGTTGTTGATCAAACCTACCTGCATTGGCTTCAGGTAGGTTTGATCAACAACTTGGGTTGGTTTTTTTTTTTTACCTTAAGGAAAGAATTTTAAAAGTATGGAGAAACACAACAAATTCAAAATACATTTACAATAAGAGTAGAGGGGGAGAAATCTAAAACATGATTGTTAATGTCCAAAAATTTCTGTTTTTAATAAATGACTGGCCTTTTCCTTTCAAATGCCAAAAGTTTTATTCTAGAAGAAACTGAATGCCTGGTGATAATGTCCATTGTTGGAATTATCTGATCCAGTGAAAGCTTCCATTCGGTAACATCACCAACATTTAGGGATGGGAATGTCCTCCAGGGAGAGGGTACTACAGTAAGAATTGTCAACCCATGTCTAAATTTCTAAGGCAAACCTATTAAATATGAGTAAAATTTTACAGAAACATTTTCAAAGTTAATTTATTTCCCTGTCACAATAAAAGTGTTCAACATTGTAAAAATGTACTGTAAAATGTGCAAATCTGTGGAAGGCACACAGATACACAAACACTCACCCTGCTACAACCCGATTTTCCTAGAGAGCTGGTTAAGATGAGTTATAACTACAAAGTCAGAAAGCTCTCTTGTAGAAAAGGAAATTAATAACAAATGACATTTCCACTCTCCTTTATGAAGTCCAGGCCCTATAGAGCACCCTCTAGTATCTTTAAGGATCTCTTATCAAAAATTCAACACGCAGGGACTTCCCTGGTAGTCCAGTGGTTAAGGCTTCATGCTTCCAATGTAGGGGGTGTGGGTTCAATCCCTGGTCAGAGAACTAAGATCCCACATGCTTGGATTAAAAAAAATCCAACATGCAGAGTTGACTTAAGAACTTAAAATCTTCAGAAATTATTCTAGATTTAAAAATAGACTTGCTCCTTAGTAGGAAAAGAAATATTTTTTCAAGTTAAGTGACACAGCAGAGAACACATGAGAGCAAAAAGTCTACTCTAGTCTACAATGAGGGTTCAGTTTAGTTCAGTAGCTCAGTCGTGTCCGACTCTTTGCGACCCCATGAATAGCAGCATGCCAGGCCTCCCTGTCCATCACCAACTCCCAGAGTTCACCCAAACTCATGTCCATAGAGTTGGTGATGCCATCCAGCCATGAGGGTTAGACATACAGAAACAATTAAAATGAGACAGCAAAAAATTAGTTTTCCCAGAAGAGATGACCTTTAGTTGAAGTTGGGAGACAGACAAGGTGGAGTTGGAAAACAGTAGAAATATCCAAAGTATTTATACACAGGAACTTACTCTGTCCAGGACTGTCTTACTATTTAATCTTTACATATATTAACCCATTAGCCCATAATCTCATCAATCCTACAAGAAATTATTACTACTTCCACTTTATTACAAGGAAACTAAGCCAAATAACCTACCCAACATGACACAACTCATACTCTGGAAATAGTGGTGTGAACCCACACACTCCGTCTCTGGAGTGAGGGCTCTTAAACACTATGATAAACTGCCTTGAAAGATGACTAAGCTACCTTTAAATGAAAATAGGGAACTGGAAAGCATTTATGTTAGAGCAAACAAACAGGATGCTTTCAAATTGTGGTGCTGGAGAAGACTCTTGAGAGTCCCTCGGACTGCAAGATCAAACCAGTCCATCCTAAAGGAAATCAACCCTGAATATTCACTGGAAGGACTGATGCTGAAGCTGAAGCTCCAATACTTTGGCCATCTGATGTGAAGAGCCAACTCATTGGAAAAGACCCTGATGCTGGGAAAGACTGAGGGCAGGAAGAGAAGGCGGCACAAAGGATGAGATGGTTGGATGGCAACATCCACTCAATGAACATGAATCTGAGCAAACTCTGGGACTGCAGTGGAGGACAGGGAGCCTGGCGTTCTGCAGTCCATAGGATTGCAAACAGTCAGATACAACTTAATGACTAAACAACAAACAACAACAAATTCTTGACTGGAAGAATCTAGTCAAGAGTGTATGAAAAACTTATTTACACTTTGGAGCTAGGTGAGGACTCATCTACCTGGAGGGAAGGGTGATGGAACATAATCTATCAAGGTTGCCTAACAGAATGTTTATACCTACGTGGCAGAAAGCAGAAAACCAGATTTTTCCAAAAAGGTGGGGGGGGGGGGGGAAGGTGTCAGAAGTCAAAAAAGAATTTTAGGAAGCAGCTTGGAGGAGTTAGATTCTGCTACAAAATGAGTTTTTTTAAAAAAAACAAACCAAGAACAGAAATTGTGCAATTTGATCTTGTGATGAGTTGTTTACTACTGACCCTGGAGTGACTCAGGTAGGAGTGAAGACATTCACCTTTTTGCAAAAGGCTCAAAAAAGACATGAGCCAGAAAAGATATCTACAAAGGCCCACACTGAAGGGTTTTGGTGAAGTGAAAGCAATCTCAGGGCAACAATTTACAATTTTGTCAATACTGGGTTTTATTTGCTTATAAGGATTTGGAAGAACTGAAAATATATATGGGAAGATGGGATGAGACAAAGAATAAAGAGAGAAACTAAAGTGGAAAGATAAAGGAGAAATAATGGACAGGGCACAGTTCTGAAAGACTGTTAGTCAAGATTAAGCTTGGTAAGCAGGAACCCTTGCTATACAGATGGAGGAGGGAGAGGAGTTAAGTGAATTTCAAATCCAGTGGTTTTCCCAGACTGGCCATTGGCATAGCTCTCTTTTAAGTGCATGTAGTCAATCAGAATTATTCCAGACCAAAGACTCAGTAAGGTCTCTCTAGAGTCAACATGGTATCACGTGTCTTGGAAATAGCCATTGACCTATGGTACTTTATCTTCTCAGTTCTTTCATGTAACAGTTAAGAGATTTCTCAAGTACTGGAAGGAAAAGGACTGATATCTCATCAACTAAAATGTTTGAAAATGCTAAAGAATGAATATAGTGACCACTAAACCAAAAGAGGCCTTATTGTGAAACAATCTGATGTGCAAAAGGAGAGCAAATAGGTTTAGTGCATTACAAAGGAGTTTAAGAGTTTCTTAGATAACAAATGCATAGTTGATATCTAGACCCATATTTTATGTAAATATAAAAATGAAATTAATTTCTTTTTTGCTAAAGCCAAAATTTATTTATTTATTTTTAATGTTTACGTTGGAGTACAGTTGATCAACAGTGTTGTGTTAGTTTCTGGTATAAAGCAGAGTGATTCAGTTTTACATATACATATATCTATTCTTTGAAGGCAGGAGGAGAAGCGATGACAGAGGATGAGATGGTTGAATGGCATCATCGACTTCATGGACATGAGTTTGAGTAAGCTACAGGAGTTGGTGATGGACAGGGAAGCCTGGCGTGCTGCAGTCCATGGGGTCGCAAAGAGTCGAACACGACTGTGTGACTGAACAGATTATTTTTCAAATTATTTTCCCATTTAGGTTATTACAGAGTATTGAGTAGAGTTCCCTGTGCTGTACAGTAAAACCTTGTTGGTTATTGATTTTAAATATAACAGTGTATACAAGGAACGTTAATTCTTAAGAACCTAATTGCTGCTGCTGCTGCTGCTAAGTCACTTCAGTCGTGTCCGACTCTGTGCAACCCCATAGACGGAAGCCCACCAGGCTCCTCCACCCATGGGATTTTCCAGGCAAGAGTACTGGAGTGGGGTGCCATTGCCTTCTCCGAAGAACCTAATTACTACCCTATTATTTCCTTATTATGCAATCTAGTCTTAGATAAATCTCTACCTTTGGTTATTTATCTATACTATATATATATATTATATATATTATTATATATATTATATTATTATATATATTATATATACTATTATATATATAATAATATATATAATATAATATAATATATATATATCACTTCTTAACCCTTTTACATCGTGTTGTATTGTGTTGGAAGTTTTAGCAGTAAGATAGACTGGACCCCATTTCAACATCAACCTGTAATCTAACTTCAGATTTATTCAATGTAAATATAATGATAACAGAACAAGGATTCAGTTTTCAAGTTATAGGCTCAGAAGATGAATCTATACAACCATATAAATTGAGTTATATAAACTGGGCTTTCACTTAGCAGTAGAAATAAGGCTAAATTAAAACTGAAATGTCCATTCCATTAAATGGGACATGGCCAAGTTCCAGGGATCATGCATGATGAGAAACTCTAAAGCATTAGAAGCCATCACATAATTAAAATGAGAATACACAGAAACTACTACACTAATATTGACAAGGCATTTTTCTTTTAGATTACTATGTGTATATTGTAAAGATCAATTTTTCAAAGTATATCTCCTAATTGATTCTACAAGCTTTGAGCATAAAACTCTGAATGGACGCTGCTGTTATAAATATGGCAGATGATGGTTAAGCTTGTCTTGGAATAACTAAATGCAGACCTCATGCAGAGGGTTTCTTATCATCCCACTTTTAAAATATCCTACCACACAGAGCAAACACTATCAGAGAACATGTATTATTCATTCTCATCAATTGTCTAATATGCTTTTAGAGTCTGCTGTACACACACATCGTTATTTATTTGCACTTAACGGGTGAGGTGGTCCTTTCAAAAGCCATGCTTAACTGCATTCTAACATATGAGTTTAAATGAATCACCTGCTCTTTTAGTCAATAAAGCTGGTAAAGGAACAACAATCAGCCCAGGAAATGCAAGCCACTGAGATCACTTCTGAACCATTCCTCTCTTCCACAGACCCAGAAAACTAGCATGTCTTATCACCACGGCTAATTTTGAACTCTCAAAACGGAGTTTTTAAAGCACAGGGAAAAAACTCACAGGAGCTAAGATGGATTAGACAGACCATCAGGGGCTCTGGAGCTGTAACAGACTTGCTCAGTGTGGCTCGTCCGACAAAAAGAGGCTGGTGGCCAAGGAGACAGAGAGGCGGCCACCTACACTGAGAAGAACTGCAATTTCATTCCAGTAATTTCTACAACCAATCATAAAGGGAGGCCTGCACTTTCTGTGAACACCTAAAGTCACCATATATTGACATTTTAATGTGTCTTTTTCTTCTCCAATGGCACCAACAGCGAATGCAGTATTTCCAGTCCTGACCATTTTTGATGAAAACCATTTCAAAATTCTCTATATGCATCCTTGATTTTTATTTTATTTTTCATTTATTTATTTTAATTGGAGGCTAATTACTTTACAATATTGTAATGGTTTTTGCCATACATTGACATGAATCAGCCATGGGTGTACATGTGTCCCCCATCCTGAACTTTCCTCCCTCCTCCCTCCCCATCCCATCCCTCAGGGTCATCCCAGTGCACCAGCCCTGAGCATCTTGTCTCATGCATCAAACCTGGACTGGTGATCCATTTCACATATGATAATATACATGATTCAATGCTATTCTCTCAAATCATCCCACCCTCACCTTCTCCCACAGAGTCCAAAAGTCTGTTCTTTACATCTGTGTCTCTTTTGCTGTCTCACATATAGGGTCATTGTTACCATCTTTCTAAATTCCATATATATATATATATGCGCATCCTTGATTTTAAACAAAGAATCTGCTTTTTTCCTTGGTGTTGTGCTTAGCACAAATAAGGATTCAGTAAACATATTCTGAATTAAGATACAATGCATTAAATCCACAGGCAAATAGTATGTGCTATATCTATCTTCAAAAGGCTATTGCAATCGAGTTTAATGTCATCTGTCATCTGGCCTCTCCATACAAATCAAGTTTGTTTCTCAAAACTTCTCATTCTATCCCAAGCTGTCCATGTTCATACTCCCTGCCATGCTTTTTGCCTTCTTCAAAACTGAGCATCTTGGCTACTTAATGAAGCACTGAAGAGACATTAAAGGTTTGAGTCTCAGGAGGCTGTGAGATTTAAAAACACAACTGAGGGGTATTTCTTCCTAACCACGCAACTACTGAAAAAGAGACTGTCTTTTATTCCCAGACCAGGCATATGGCAAAAGCTCAACAGATACCTTTTCAAGTAATGAATCAATGGGAAAGAATTCTAATTAAAGCAACTAGAATTCAATACTAATTTGTTCCTTACTCATGATGTCATTTGAAGCAAAGTCACTCAAATTTTCTTTTTGGTTGATACTTCAATATAATGTGTCAAACAGTAGCAGTGAAATCTGTGTATGTAGAAATCACCAGTGAGGAGCCTGTTAAAAATGTAGAACCAGGGTCTCATTACAGAGATTAATTAGGGGGTCCAGAGTGGGTCCCAAGAATCCGTTTTTCAACACATTGAGCAGGTGGAGCCAAAGCTGGTGACTCAGAGTCATTATTGAGAAATACAGATACATGGAGTTTGAAGAGACACAGTCAGTTAAGGGATTTTTCGCCATCTCTAAAAACTGAAACATGAAACCAGTGTGATTCTGGTGGTTACAAAGCTAAAAACAATCATGGCAGAACACCTAGCTGAGTCTAACCCGGAAATAAGGGTGGAAAGAACAGGGTGGTATCAGCCCCAAAGAACGAGCCATTTTGTCTTTGAGTTCTCTTTGCTACCAGAATTATCTGGGCTTATTCTCCTTCTCCCAAACGCCCCAGTATTCAATCATCCCCAGCTTCCCTGGTGGCTCAGATGGTAAAGAATCTGCCTGTGATGCAGGAGACCCAGGTTCGATCCCTAAGTCGGGAAGATCCCCTAAAGGAATGGCAACCCACTCCAGTATGCTTGCTTGGAGAATTCCATAGACCCAGGAGCCTGGCAGTCTCCAGTCCATGGGGTCGCAAAGAGTCGGACATAACTGAGCGAGTAACACACACACACACCACCCCTCCACCACCCCCTCCCCACCACTCTCCTCCCCAGGCCCCTCATTTTAGACACGCGGGACACCGCACAAGCAGCCCACTTAGAAGAGCAAGGCTCCTTCCCTCGTTACCCTAGCAACTCTGCCCATTACTGGAGTGGAAACACAGCTCAGTGGATATTCGGCTCTGTAAACTCCCTTCTTACATAACATGAGGTTTACACTGTTGTTCAAGGTTTACAGTCCACCCTGTTGAGACAATACCGTTTTCAGAAGCATCCATTTTATGTAATTAAGAGTTCACGTTTCAGAAAACAGGTTTTCCTTTTTTAGTTTCAAACGGAACTTTGATGGCTTGCCAATGAGTTTTGAGACCTGATCCAACACTCTGTGGGGGGAAGTGTATGGGCAATGGGGTCAGCAGGCCAAATTCAGCTATGTGAACTTGGGCATGAACGTTAACCTCAGCAAACACAGCCTCAACCATAAAAGAAAAAAGAGGGAGAGGAGGTTATTAATAGCACTTAAATGGAGAATTTTCAGTAAAGGCCATAGTTCAACTAAAGACACACAGTAGGTATTCAGTAATTTTTTTGTTTACTCTTTTACCTAAAACCATTTCTCAGTTGTGTCAATAATAAGGAGTAATCTTGAATTTCAAGATTAAGGAAAACAGAGGTGAATACAAATTACTATATTAAAAACAGGCAAACAAATGAAAATGGATCCAATTATAATCAAACTAGTAATCACTTCTGTTAATGTTTACATTCTATATTGAAGCTCACAATATCCATTCTATAATCTGTAGATTTTAAAAGCAATAAATGTTACTAAATGGGCAAAATCTTAAAATGATGAGAACAGATGTTGGTTCTTGGACATGAGTCCACCTTCTCCCCAGGTTACCGGCCTCCTGAATAAAGCAATCTTCCCAATCAACAGTCTCTAGTACTGGCTTTCGAGCAGCGAGCAGCCAAAACTGAGTTAAGTAACACTGGGAAAAGATGAATGCCGAACTGGAACACCAAAGGACCAAGTGTGCCCAGCATACATGAGAAAACGCTACAGAGAAAATCAGAAGGGACAAAGGGTCTTAAAATGTGCTTTAAAGCAGCCTTGGGAGAAGGGCGAGTCTTTTCCTGACTATTTTTCTCTCTTACTGCTTTAGATTGAGCAACTGTGGTGAAGGGCCATACAGAGTACCCCTGTTTTGCCCACTTCACCTGTCTGGAGTTCACACCGTAAGAAGGAATGAAGTTTGGGCAGATGCTACCCCATGGATGGACCTTGATGACATTACAAAATAAGCCAGACATCAAAGGACAAACACTGTATGATTGCACTTATATGAGGCGCCTAAAGGAGTTAAATTCACAGAGACGAGAAACAGATGAGAGGCTACCAGGGTCTGGGGGGTGCTGAGGGTAAAGGGGAATGTCTACCTAATGGGTACAGAGTTTCTACTTGAGATGATGAAAAAGTTTCAGAAATAGAAGTGGTGATGGGTGCACAGCACTGTGAATGTAATACCACTGAATTAACTGAACACTTAGCAATGGTCAAGTTGACAAATTTTATATGTATTTTTCCAAAATTTACTGCTGCTGCTACTGCTAAGTCACTTCAGTCGTGTCTGACTCTGTGCGACCCCAGAGACAGCAGCCCACCAGGCTCCGCCATCCTTGGGATTCTCCAGGCAAGAACACTGGAGTGGGTTGCCATTTCCTTCTCCAATGCATGAAAGTGAAAAGTGAAAGTGAAGTCGCCCAGTCGTGTCCAACTCTTAGCGACCCCATGGTCTGAAGCCTACCAGGCTCCTCCGTCCATGGGATTTTCCAGGCAAGAGTACTGGAGTGGGGTGCCATTGCCTTCTCCGTTCCATAATTTCATGGAGTTTTAAATGTAATACACAAACTATTGAGTGTACACTTTAAACAGGTGGATGTACGGTATGTGAATTACATCTCAATAAAGTGGTTATAAAATGATAATATCAATAAACCTTTTCCTTAGGAATATCTTATTCTTCACCTACAGCTATAAAATAATACATTGAAATACAAAGTAAAGGAAGGAATTACCAGATATCCTTGCTAGGTCTCAGGAAAAAAATTCAGGCAAGAAGCCAGTCACTTCTATATTTTTGCCTATAGACTTAGAAAAGCAAGCTAAGAAAAATCCAATTGTCTGAATCCATAAGCATGTTTCTTGGTAGTTGGACAAGTCCTAGGAAATGTGGCATTGAGTTCTGAGCCACACCAGCATTATGCTAAGACTCAGTCTGTTGACCAAGTGCTAAATACCATCCCAACACGGAGAGCTTAAAACAGGCCACCCATTTCATGCCTCAGTGGAGTCCCTCTGGGGCCGTTAAAGCCACACAAAAATTCACCTGAATCGCTCTCCCTCAAAAAAGAACTGACACCACTCCTTGTGAACCTAAATCTTTACAAATATCTGTTAAGCCTGAGCTTGAATCTCACCATAACCAATGCTGGCTGCTTATGTTAAATAAGCCACGTTATTCCCCAGGGCTTGGTTATTTCATTTGTAATACAAACAACTAGAACTATATCCCTTAGGTCTACAATCTTTCATCTTTACCCAAAGAAGCTGCAATAATGCACAAACTTAATGAGATGTTGCTGAGTACTCAAATCTGCTAATGCGTATATTTCAAGAATGCCACTAACGTCCAGGCGCTGTGCTGGATGCCCAGTGGGAAACAAAATCAACTCTGACAGCCCCATCCTTTAAGTCCAGGTCAGACGAAAATTCTTTCTCTGAAAAAGGTCAAAGGTAACAGCACATGCTAGCCTGTGGGCTGGATGCTAATGGTATGGCTTAAACTATTTCAACAAAGACATTTCAGCTCAATTTATTTTGCACAAGTTAGAGCAGAAAATACAGAAGTAGGGACCAAAATCTTTGCCAATGAGGCTTTCTGTGGGGTGTCCTTCAAATTTTTTCCACAGTATCTGAGATGCAAACCAAGATGGGAGCTGAAAGGACCAAGAAAAGCGCTAAAAAGCGGGGTGGGAAGGCATGCTGATACCAGACAAAGGAAGGCCGAGGGACACCTCTGATGTCAATGACAGATACACCAGGAGTCACTCAATCGGGCACAAATTCCCTTCTGACCAGGAAACCAAGGGTCCCATCTGTGCACTCAACCCGTGTCTCCTATATGTGGGTACCTGGAGTTCAGAGTCTATAACGTGTTCTGATCCATAGGATGTTGCTAAATGGAATACACCAGTGACGGTCTGAGTCTTGAGCAACCCTGGCATTGTGACAGATACATTTGAAGAGAGGTGTGCTGTCTTAATAAGAAAGTCAAAGGCAAACATAGTGCCCAATGAAAACAGAAGGTGGAGGTGATAGAGAAGATGCATTCAACGTGACAAAGTTTACCTGATTTAGGCAAGCAGGAAAAAGTAAGCCTCACTAAAGATCCTGAGGCTTCTACAACTCATCCCCATCACCAAGCTTGCACTCCCACAACTTCCTGCCTGGTAACACTTTCAAGGGTAGTAGGTAACAATTACCACACTTCCTGATTGACACTAGGCATCAGTGTGGGGCAAGAGATTTCAAAAGACACAAGAGCCTTAGTCTGACACCGGTACCACAGATGCTACACAACTCTTAAGATCCCTACATCCCAACAAGTTCTGTTCCAATCAGTTCGGTTCAGTCGCTCAGTCGTGTCCAACTCCCTGCGACCCCATGAATCATAGCACGCCAGGCCTCCCTGTCCATCATCAACTCCCAGAGTCCACCCAAACCCATGTCCATTGAGTCGGCGATGCCATCCCACAATCTCATCCTCTGTCGTCCCCTTCTCCTCCTGCCCTCAATCTTTCCCAGCATCACGGTCTTTTCCAATGAGTCAGCTCTTTGCATCAGGTGGCCAAAGTACTGGAGCTTCAGCTTCAACATCAGTCCTTCCAATGAACACCCAGGACTGATCTCCTTTAAGATGGACTGATTGGATCTCCTTGCAGTCCAAGGGACTCTCAAGAGTCTTCTTCGTTCCAATACCACATTTTAAAGTCCAATTTGTTCATAAGTCCCACAGAGTTAGCCTAGGTACCCAACTAACACAATCGGCTATACAGTACTGTACTGCAGTGGGTTTTCAGTATTAATATTGGAGAAAGAAAGGGTACCCACTCCACTATTCATACCTAGAGAAATCCATGGACAGAAGAGCCTGGCAGGTGACAGTCCGTGGGGTCACAAGAGTTGGACATGACTGAGCAACTAACACTTTAACTTCACACAAATAATACACAAAAAACATGTATACCCAAATACATAAAAAAAAATATGCATACCTATGGCTGATTCACATTGACGTGTTATGGCAAAAACCAACACAACATTGTAAAGCAATTATCCTTCAATTGAAAATAAATATATTAAAAGAAATATAAAAAAATAAAGAAAATATTTTTAATCTTACAATACAGAACCTTGAAAAGTATAGGGGTACAGTACAACAGCTGGCACTGAGTGAACAGGCAAGTTACCGACTAGAAGAGGAAGAGCTAGGAGATGGTGGAGCTGAAGAATCACCAGCAATAGGGGGCAGAGAACAAGCTGTACTTCACTCATGTCTGACATTAATGGCAAAGGTTCCGGTTCCCTGCTGGAACCAGACGCATGTCCACATCTTTGTAAGTTTGCTCATAGGGCACTTACTTTACAGAATCAGAGTGTGGAAGGTAACACCAGGCTGTGACTCATGAATCTACATTAATGGGAAAATCCTAGTGAACCCACAATATAATGAAGTGGGTATATTACTCTACTCTGTCACTACCAGGGATCCTAAAAAGATTAAGTTGAACCAAAGGGAAGGAGAATCTCTGTTAGAATGGCGTCCTCTTGCACCTGCTCCCCACCTCACTAGACCTGTAATGCTTTTCTATAAAACAAAGTGGCTGAGCTGTTTCCTCTCTAAAATATCATGTGTCTAAATGATGATGACAATAAACACTAGTATAGAAGAATTCACATGTCCCAAATTATTAACTTTTTTGCCAAAATGTGTCCAAATAAGTGAATAAATAAATGTTGCTCGTTAGAATTATCATGCAACATGAATAAAAATCAAAGCTATACCTTCAGTCAATTGGGAGGCTAAAAGGAAGCACAAGGTGAATTAAAATTACCTAAGACCACCTACAAAAGATGGAGCATCCATTAAAGGGCAAGATCAGCGTCTGAACCTTGTTACTTCTTTTGGTGCCAAATGAAATAAGCTAGCCAAGGTGCCATCCAGTGAAATAAGGACATTCAGCATAGACACTGCCTTAAGATTTACTCCCTCCACTTTAATACTGCATCACTTACTAATTTAAGCCTAAAATGTCTTAGGGATCATTACGAAGCATGGCATAGAGCAAAAATTCCTTATGCTAAATCAGGATTCAACTTTGTGATGACTCAAACATGGGCTTTGCGATTGTTCCCAAATTCTTACCTGAGAAATGAACATAGTTATTCAATGCTTATTGAATTCTTCATTAAATACAGAAGATCTTTTGCAAATTAAACACTTCTAACAACTTACCTCACTTTACTTATTCACACAAGTTTATTCCATTTATAACATAGCTGTGAAAGCAGACAACGTTAAAATCCAAACCACCTTCTTTGGCAAAACTCTTTTTACTTGGAATTAATGAAAAGTGTCACAGGTGATTATAACAGACTCACTATAATAGACACCCAAACTCCACCAGGACTTCTCAGTTCCCCCAGGCACTCAAATTTCAAAGACCTTCTGTACAAGAATGGTGTATTTCCTGTAAGTCAAGAGGAGAGCCAAAGGGCAAACAGATAAGTAGGACTCAACAGCCGCAAGGGGGCCATTCCCTAAAGGTGCATCCTGTATTAATGATGCACACAGCCAGCCTGGCCTGGGGGAGGAAGGGCACTCTGAAGGGCACACACACGGCGGATGAAAATTATTTTAGCAAAGATTTGCTTTTTCAATTACAAATAAATGAGAACTGCTAAAGAGAATCAAGAATCTGCTTATGATTCTTTTACAAATTCATTATGCTCATTTGTTATAATCAGCACTTATTTGCATACAAAGTCCTGGGAATTTGTTCTTTCGTGAGAAAAAGATAATTCCCTTAAAATCCCTGTGTAGCTCATATCACCTCAAATTCTCTACTATAATACAAAAGCAGATTTGCAATTTGAACCTACTGGAAAACTATCAACAGGCAAATTCCACTTAGAATGCTTTTCTAAGAGATATATATGCAGAACACAAATTTTAGAAAAAAAAACAGGAGATAAAGTAACTGAGGTGCAGACGTTTTCTATTCCATGCTGCTGCTGCTAAGTCGCTTCAGTCGTGTCCGACTCTGTGCGACCCCATAGGCGGCAGCCCACCAGGCTCCCCCGTCCCTGGGATTCTCCAGGCAAGAACACTGGAGTGGGTTGCCATTTCCTTCTCCAATGCATGAAAGTGAAAAGTGAAAGTGAAGTCGCTCAGTCGTGTCCGACCCTCAACGACCCCATGGACTGCAGCCTTCCAGGCTCCTCCGTCCACGGGATTTTCCAGGCAAGAGTTTTGGAGTGGGGTGCTATCACCTATTCCATAAAGTCCCCTAAATGTCATAGTGGTCTTTTCTTTGGTAAGTAAAATGCATGAAACTTTGCTAATAATGCAAGTAGCCAAACATTCAGATTCCAGTCTGTAACACCACAGACTAGACAGGAGAAAATAAAATAGAGAACAAAGGAAATCCAATTTCACACTTTGCAGCTGCTCTCCCCAAATTGTCATTACACTTATAAAAGATCATATAGAGGTAAGTTAATTTTAAAAACAAAATCGGCTAAATATTTTGAGTTCTGGAAATGAGAGAGAACGACTGCCTTTTTTCTCACAATTTTGTCAGATGATTTTACTCGCAGCATTAAAAGCGGAAATTCTAGAACTTAGCTTTCTTCTAGAGCAGGGGTCAGTAAAATGGGCCACCTGCTCGTTTTTTAAAATAAAGCTTAACTGGAACACAGCCATCCCATTCATTTACACATTACAGCTGCTTTCATGTGACGAAAGCAGAGTGGAGTACCTATGGTAGAAACTGTAGGGCTGGCAAAGTCTCAAATATTTACTATCTAGTCGGCACCCCACTCCAGTACTCTTGCCTGGAAAATCCCATGGACGGAGGAGCCTGGTAGGCTCCAGTCCATGGGGTCACTAAGAGTCGGGCATGACTGAGCAACTTCACTTTCACTTTTCACTTTCATGCACTGGAGAAGGAAATGGCAACCCACTCCAGTGTTCTTGCCTGGAGAATCCCAGGGACAGAGGAGCCTGGTGGGCTGCTGTCTATGGGGTCGCACAGAGTCGGACACGACTGAAGCGACTTAGCAGCAGCTGCAGTCCTTTAAGAAGATGTTTGCTGACCCCTGTCTAGGCTAGAGTCTTGGATGAACATACTTCACCAGTGACTCAGTTCCTACTATCAGATGAAAGTGTGATTCAAGCCTAAAAGATGCTACAAAGATTAATCAGGCTCTTTTGAGCCTGCAACAATATTATCAGTAAAGAAGAATGTCACATGGGAATGTTTTAAGATTGGGAAACAAGATAATTTTTTTTAAAAAACCTCTTATCACATACTTTGTATTCTGACTGCCTGAGAACAGAAAGACTTAGGTTTGATATCAACATAGCAACTCCAGGTTAAAAACTCTGGACAAGCCAGTAGCAGAAAATTAGGTTGATTTTTCATACTTCTATAAACTCAATGCAGGTAATCTCACACACACACAATAGACAAGTTCACCAAAGAACACAATTTCTGTAAAGTGCAAAGTTTTTATAAAGAACAAAGTGACTTTTTATAGTCAGGAAGATCATGTATCAGCTGAAATAGGAGGTGCAGTTTAGTCAACATTGATTAAACAGCACAAGCAAGAGCAACTCTTCTTGCAGTAAGGAAAAAGCAGAAAGGAGCTCTAAAAACACGTTTAAGGGTGGACAAGAAAAAAGTTGTGGGTTGAAAAAAATTAACTAGGAAGGAGCAAAGCAAGCACAGATAGAGACGTGCTGGTATGAAAAAAAAAAAGAGCCCTTTATAGAAAACACGATAGAAACCATTGGGTTGGCCAAAAAGTTCATTCAGTTAGTCAATCCGTTATTCAATCAAGTTCTTGATGAAAACTGAAAATATGTCTTTTATTTTTACTTAAAACCAAACGAACTTTTGGACCAACCTAAGAAAATGGCAACCCACTCTAGCACTCTTGCCTGGAGAATCCCATGGACAGAGGAGCCAGGTGGGCTATAGTCCACGGAGTCGCAACAGTCAGACAGGACTTAGCGACTAAACTACCACCAACAAATTCATGATTAAAAAAAGAAAAAGAGGCTGTGTTTAGCAAGTGACTTTAAATAGTGTGTGTGGTTTTTTTAACGTGTGATGAGAAATACTGCCTTGGCACTGATTAAACAGGACTCCTAGGGTCTCACTGAACTAGTACCTGAACCTGGCTTGGAGAAGTACCATGAAGAAGAACCTGTACACTGCAACTCAAAGAGATGCAAGCTCAGATTTGTTGCTACAGGCTTAGAGAAGCAGATGTCTTCTCACCTGTGACCAAATTTTTTCCGGGTGAAAAATAAAAGGCTTCAGGAAGACTGACATATACTGAGTCCCTTGGATAGCAAAGAGAACAAACTAGTCCATCCTAAAGGAAATCAACCCTGAATATTCACTGGAAGGACTGATGCTGAAGCTAAAGCTCCAATACTTTGGCCACCTGATGTGAAGAGCTGACTCACTGGAAAAGACCCTGATGCTAGGAAAGACTGAAGGCAGGAGAATGGGATGACAGAGGATGAGATGGTTGGATGGCATCACTGACTCGATGGACATGAGTTTGAGCAAACTACGGGAGATGGTGAAGCACAGGGAAGCCTGGTGTGCTGCAGTCTGTGGGTCAGTAAGAGTCAGACACAACTGAGCAACTGAACAACAACACAGGTCAGACCCACCCAATCAAGAGCAGAATTCAGCAAGGCAGAGCCGGCAACAGGGATGGTTCCAAGTCAGGCCCTGCAGGTACAGGGTGAGGGTGTCTGAGCTCACAGGGGCCCCTGGAATGTATAAAATATTGATATCTCAAAGAAATTAAAGACAGCCTCCAAAGTGCAAAAAGACCTCCAGATTTTAATGAATAAGTTTTTAACTGTTGCTACAGATTGAATGTTTGTTTCCTCCCCTCACCCAAAATCCACATGTTGAAATCCAATCCCCAAAGTGATGGTGTCTGGAGGTGGGGTCTTTTTGAAGTATTAGGTCTTGGAGGCAGAGCCCTGATGAGTGGGATTAGCACTCTTATAAAACAGATCCCAAAGAGGTCCTTGTCCCTTCCAGACACAAGTCTGCTGGCATCTTGATCCTGGACTTCCCAGACTCCATATCAAAGTGAAATTAATACTTATTGTTGAAGCCCAAATGGACTCCGACAAATGCATCTACAGTAATACTTATGCCAAAGAGCACCTACACCTCAACATGGCGAGATTTAGTTATGTAAATAAGCCTTCCATAATTAAGAGATGCTAAAACTTGGTGGAATGGTGGTTATGTGACTAGAAAAAGGTAATGAAGAAGCCTAAAAGAAGTGCAACCGTAGGTAAAAGTGCTAAAAGTGATGAAAAAGCACAACGGCAATGTGGCATGTGTTTATAAACAATATTTGTTATTGTTCTAACAATGATACTGTCTGATATTATGGTGTCAGAGTCATCCAGTGCCCTCCTGTTTGACAGAGGCCCCCAAACATGCTTGTTTTAGGACATTATGCTCTACCACAGACTGCGCACCACCCAGGACAACACACTGCTCCTTCCTTCTGAGTTCAGGAGAACACTTCTGTGACTGAACTTGGTTTTACTAATCCTCTGGTTTATGCAATGGGAATGTCCTATGGCAGAATAAATATTGGGAAGTGTAATGGCCAATTCAACCTGAAGCAGATCTTTTTACCAGTCCTGCTGAAGGGACTTCCCATTTCAATTCACATAGTCGAATAGAGCAGCAACAGGCACTGACGTTCAGAAATAAATTTGAGTTACAAAACCCTTATCTGGCACACACAGCAGCAGCACATGATGAAAACACCTTTTATTTTAAAGTATGATGTAACTGTTTTCACACCACATCAAGAAATTAAGGTCACAACAGAGGCTGCTCTGAAGCGCACACTTGCTTGTTGGCCACTTTTTTCAGGTAACAGACGCCAGGTGTGAACGTGGCCCTTTTGCTGCAGTGGTTTATAAACAATAGCTATACTCAGTGTGCGCAGAGAGCGTCACACCTATAGCTTCAGTGAGAATTCTGACGATCTGACTATAGGCGACCGTCTAAAACGTATTTAATAGAATACTGACCAGCATGAAACCATTTGCTCAGTATCCTAGATCTGGAATACTTCAATGTTTGAACTGAAAAAAAAAAAAAAAAATCATAAGCAACTGAGAACAAGACAGAGGAAGCCTCAAGACTGTGGGGCTATGGATCAGTCCATGCCTAAGACAGCTTCGTGATGGCCCAGATGCAGCGATTCACAATTTCTCTGATCACTAATGTTGTTTTTCCAGGCAACAGTGGGGCACTGCTAAAGAGACCACAAAAATGCTAACTATTTCCCAAATCCTCTGCAATACATTTATCTCCTGCTTCTCATGACACAAACTCCACCGATTCTTTTAAGTTACATCTGGGCCATGTGAAGTGCTGAAGGATTTCTTTAGCCACACTCATGCACTTCATTCCTATGACTGTCTTATACACTGAAAGAGATACGATTTCAGACACACTGCTTAAATCTGACTGAGGGGCGATTCCATCAAAGGCAGGCTTAAGTGCTGGCCCAGGAAGTTCATGAGCCACATCAAAGCTGGTTTCCAACCACAGATACCTCTGAAGGATCAGCATCCATGATACAGTTACAGCTTCACATCAGTCTCGAAAGCCTGACAGCACAGGGAACACACACCCACTGGACAATATGGTACTCAAATAACTGTTTCCATCATTGAATGAAGACATGGTAACATTTATGTTTTCCCTATCTCAGAACTAAATGAAAACATCTCAAAAACCCCTTGCACATATAAAGTCAGGATCCACATCCTTTAGAGCCCATTGGAGCCCCCTTTTCACACGGAAGACTCCTGGATCAGCAGCCTCCCAGATCCAGTGGCCAGTACTTTCTATGCTGACAACTTTAATTCAAGTAAGAATCCAACATTCAGAAATCCAGATGATTTTTATAAGGTGACACAAAATGACAGAGAAGACTGGGCAACTTACCTCCACAGTCACAGAGCTCAGAAGCCCAGAGACTGAGAGGTAGAAAAATGCATTTTGAAAAAGATCCCTCTCTTCAGATTTTGCAAAGTTACAAGTATCTATATAAGCTTGTATCTAGATGCGGGGATGTGAGCTGACCCAAAGCACAGCACCACTCCTTTCACAGTGAGCTGCACCTAACAAAGTTTGAACTAAATCGGCCATTACTGAAATAATAACCTGGATTTGAGTCTAAACCTAGAAATCCTCTAAGTTTACTAGTTTGTATGCAGGTTAGCCCCTGGCACATGAATTTCTCTCCCTCCCAAGTAACACTTTTATACATTGGAGAGCTGTGGGTTTGGGAAACCTGGTGTATTCAGTTAGTTACCAGTCTAACTCCCCACAGCCATCTTGCAAGTCCCAGTTTTAACCTATTTATTATTAATAATGGGATTCCCTGGTGGCTCAGACGGTAAAGAATCTGCCTGCAATGCAGGAGACCAGGGTTTGATCCCTGGGTCAGGAAGATGCCCTGGAGAAGGGAATGGCAACCCACTCCAGTATTCTTGCCTGGAGAATCCCATGAACAGAGGAGCCTGGCAGGCTACAGTCCATGGGATTGCAAAGAGTCGGACCCGACTAAGCGACTAATTATTATTATTATTATTATTAATTAATATTAATAGGGTTCTGTGATCTAGGATCTCTCCCTTCCAAAGGTCTTTATGGGGAGTCTTTTGCTCTTGTCAACACAGTCGTGACTGTCCTCTGAAGGCGCTAATAAGTCTATACTCAAAGCAGGGACAAATCTTGTTGATAAAGCCTCCTTCAAATACCTTTGGGGGACTTCCCTGATGGTTCAGTGTAAGACTCCATGCTTCCACTGTAGAGGACAGGGGTTGGATCCCTGATCCAGGAACGAAGATTCCCCATGCCGTGCAAAAACAAACGAATGAACAAAGAAGCACACAAAACCTTTGAGTAGGATGGGGCTCTACCATGAAGCCTTTCCCAGTAATTCTAGAAAATTCTAGGGAAAACATTCTAGAAAAAGCTATTCCCTTTCCTTTTTGAGAGTGCTCTTCACACATTTGTCTCTGTCTGTACATTCACTGATGTCATTCAACACATCAGTACCTCGCTACTGGACCCCAGGTTTGTTCTGACTCCAGGAAAACAAGCACAAGTTCAAGCTCTGCACATGCAGCTCTGAGTCCTGGTACTTCAGAGTTATTCTGAGCATTGTCTTTATTCACTCTGATCTCAGTTTCTTCTCCTCTCTCTTCTTTCCTGGTCTTCCCTCCCTTGTCCTTTTCTCTATTTTCACCTTTTCCCACCCAGCAAGTTTTCTCTTTTTTTTTTTTTCCCAAGTAAGACAAACAGTAAAGACCAAGGAGATTCTCTTTCTAGAGGGAAAAAATATAACTTTCTATGTGCATGTGTGCATGCTCAGTTGTGTCCAACTCTTTGCAACCCCATGGACTTTAACTCACTAGGCTCCTCTGTCCATGGGGTTCTTCAGGCAAGAATACTGGAGTGGGTTGCCATTTCCTATTCCAGGGGATCTTCCCTACCCAGGGATTGAACCCATGTCTCCTGCACTGGCAGGTGGATTCTTTTACCATTGAGCCACCTGGGGAAGCCCCAACTTTCTATGTAGAACCTAGTAATTTTTAAAGGCCTATAAAATTATAAGTTTATCCTTAATCTCAGGATCTCACATATCGCTGAGGTGAGTGTTTATAAAAGAAATAAAATTAATAAGGGAGGCAAGGTGGCATTTATAGATTTGTATTAGCTTATATACAAATATTATGTAGTTGGCGTTTATATTTATCGCTTATAAAATGTCTGTTAACCATTAGAAGAGTGAAACCAATCAGTGTTAATCAAATAGCTCAACTGAGACAAAGCAGCATAAGGATAAAATTAACTCCATTTTCAAAATCAGTTAAAAAATAATTTTTAAAATTTTAATTTAAAAATAATTTTAATGTTAAAATTTTAAAATAACTTACAAATAATGTATTTGACATCCACTAAAAGAAAAAAGTCTTAACTACCTTTTTAAAAACTGTAATGACAGTATTTTGCAAATAAATGTAAATATATATTTAATACCTAAACACCTATCAAGGCCCCCACACATTAAAACATAACTTTAGGATCAAACACCTATCAAGGCCCCTACATATTAAAACATAACTTTAGGATCTGTATATATAACAGCAGTGTGCTTGTGGGTAACTCATAGACCCTTTGGTCATCAGTTCCCTCATCCCTAAAAGGGAGAACTGAAAGACAGGGCTTCCAGGATTCAATGTCAGACCTCAACTCAGCAGAAGTTACTGGCTAGAATGTAGGTCCCCAGATATCCACATATACCATACTCCTAAGTCATTATGCGTTTCCTGATACTGGACAGCACTTTGATGTTTTATTCATGTAAACCTCTGTCCATGGGGTATCCTAAAACGTCGGCATCTGTGAAGCCTGCGGCACTACCTGCTTGGTCCCTGCTAAGCTTGTGTTCGGCACACTAAAAGGCTTTATTTTATAATAACATAATTTTAAAAGATTATAAAATGCTGTGAAATGCCGTTTGAAAACCACATCTTTGTGTGGTTTTACCTTCCCTGTAATGATGGTTTCATGTTATCAACTTTGAATCAAAATCATAACATCCTAGGCCTTTTTAGAAGCACCTCTGAAACTCCATCAACTATTAACAGTGTCAAATACAGGCCTACAGGTTGAAAGACTGAAAGAAAACGCAAACACCACCACACTCCTGGGTGGCTTTCCCAAAGACTCCACTCTGCAGTGGTTACCAGTCAAGAGGATTTCACACACGGGGGTGCAAGGGGAGGGGAAATCCAAACTGCAGCAGTTTTGCTTCCTTAAGGGAAGCTTCTGTTTTCAACCATTAAAGGGCATTAGCAGACACATATATGCCAGACATATCTCAATTCCTAACTGGGTCCAAACTGGAATCAGCCTTACATTGCAAAGATCCTGGAAGGAAGGTAACCAAAGCTGTAATTAAGATGATGGCCCTAGCTATCTCAACACATCCTTTAGGACTCTGAGACCTAGGTTCCAGCTGTGTGTGAGGCCAATGGTTATCACCAAATACACGGCCCTCTGTGCATGGACTAACATCGACCTTCTTATCTGGACCTGGGGCCTGGTAACTTAAGGAAAGAAAAAAAAGGGGGAGGGGGAATGAAGTGAGAAGACTTTTCATCTATGCTACACTTTCTTTCAGAAGGAGCTAGAATACTGTATAATATTCGGTTAAAGTGAAAGGGAAAGTCACTCAGTCGTGTCCAGCTCTTTGCGACCCCATGGATTGGAGCCCACCAGGGTCTCTGCCCATGGACTTCTCCAGGGAAGAATATGGGAGTGGGTTGCCATTCCCTTCTCCAGGAGATCTTCCTGACCCAGGGATTGAACTCAGGTCTTCTACGTTGCAGGCAGATTCTTTACCATCTGAGCCATCAGGGAAGCCCAGTATTCAGTCAAGTGCTGCCTGATAAGTTAGGAAAGAGTAAAGGACTCGTGGCTTTACTGTCACTACTGTACACATTCCTTTGGCTCAAAGCAGCTAAACTGGCTTCTTACCAGCCTGAATTGAGCAAGCACTAGACCCGTCATCCTTTTCTAGCCATTCACTAGAGAGCTGTGTAGTCTTCACCTGAGAAAGTGGGTCCTTAAAACATACTGAAGATAACCAACGTTGGATTGAAAGTAGATGATTAACAGTTTACACTGAGAAAGAAGCTTCCACATATTCTTTGGGAAATCATTGCTGTATCAATATTGAAATATGATTCACAATGAATCACGTTTAAAGAGTCATATCCTTTACACCACACTTCAGGTATTTGTGAGAAATTAGGAGCCAACATGGCGCTGGAAAATGGGATGGCAAACTGGAGATGGCATGAGGCACAAGAAGAAAAGGAGACAAAAGGTGGGACAAGCTCCGACGGGAAATGGCTGGGGCTGAACATCAGTACATTTGCTTGAGGTTATCAGGGAGCCAGGCAAGCATTTTTCCTCCAAGCTTTCATGGATTCCACAGAAACCCATGATCAGAGAGCATCAAATGCTCAACAAAAAATATTAAAGCTTTCTGCACACTGTTCTGAAGCTTGATATTAGTCTCTATTAACACTTGACTACATGTTTCATCAAATAAACCTCAAATTACTCCCAAGATAAACACTGGTAGGTGTTAGTTGAAAGGGAGAGAAGGGATGCTCAAGCTTCTTCAGCGTCTTTGAAGTTTTATTTTGCCTTCAATAAAAACTCAGAGAGGCAGCTATGTGAAGTGAGTTGGCTGAAAATGGTGACCACTTTTCCTGGATGAAACGAAGATGCTGAGGAGAACCAAAGAAATCTGGAATGAGTTTAAGAAGAAGAAAGTGCAGTGCTGTTCTGAAAAAAGAAAGCGATGGAAACAGAGGGGAAAAAAACAAACGAAAGGCACCTGGACAATAGAATAAGTATAATTCACAAACATATTCCAAGTCACACGCTAAGTAAAGTGTTAGGCAAAGTGTCTCAAAGTGCTCAGACCCATCCAAGAGAATGTGACTGAGAAACTCAGAGAAGACAAGACTACAAATAAGCATTTATAACATGAACCAGCCTCTTCACACACGTTTGTACTGGTTCGGTGACACGTTACTGTCATTGTTCAGTCATTCAGTTGTGTCCGACTCTTTGCAACCCCGTGGACTGCAGCATGCCAGGCTTCCCTGTCCTTCACCATCTCCCGGAGTTTGCTCAGATTCATATCCGTTGAGCTGGTGAGGCTATCTAACCATCTCATCCTCTGCCACCCTCTTCTCCTTCTGCCCTGGCCAGGTTACAGAAGCCTCATTTAAACATCTATCTCTAAAGGTCTACACGGTAATGCCTTCAACCCAACCCCAGATTTAGGCAGTTTTCCTTCTTCAAAATGAAAAGCGTCAAAGTCAGTAACATTAAAAACAGATCTTTAATCTGTGCTTTAATTTAGAAATGCATTCCTGATGCACTCAAGGAAGGTTCTTTGCTTCCCTCTCAGAAAGCCTTATCAGTCTTGCTTACAACACCTCGAGAAAGAATTTGTGGTTGTTTACTGCAAGGTGAGCTGGAAAATTCCATTAACAAACTTTAAAAGGTATACAGAAAAATTCCAGCTCTTGAAAATATCAGGATTTACTCAGTGGCTTGTTTGATATGAAGACCTGATATATTTACATCAAGACTTTCTGTTAAGAATTTTTTCTTAAGATGGATCTAATTAGAAGTGTGTTTTACCCAGTACATTTGACTTACTCAACGTCTAGATATTAGGGTCTACAAAGATGATATAAATAACAATGACATGAAAACTAAACTCTCAGGACATGGTCTCAGGATATATCCAGTAGCCATTTAACTACTTAAGAGAATATCAACAGAGCATGAATACTATAATTCCCATCTATCAGCCAGAAAATTAGTTCTCCGAATGACTTGCCCAAGGGATTCACAAATGTGTCACTGGTTTAAATTCATGTAATAACAAATTTTTAAAATGTACAAAATAATCATTCTTGCCTTTCTCCCTCAAGGTAGATAGTCTCTAATACATTGATTTATGTTGAACAATATTTCTGAGACAACTATTGCCTAAGTTGTAGAAGAACAGCAGTCAAGTGGACTGGGTTTCTATGTCCAACGAGTTTCCCTGTGGGGTTGAAAAATAATCATTTGTCAGTCAGCTGGTACAGACAACAGGTAGTACAAATCAAACCAGAAGGTGAAGGTTAGAGGAACAATATGAGATTGGTTACCAAACTTGCCATGAAGTCACTGAGATTTCTTTTTAAAGTCATGTTCACGTATCTCTGTAAGCTATTTGCAATACAGGAATCAAGAGAAACCAGCACTTTAGAGCAAAAAGGATTAGACACATAAGTAAATATAACTCCTATGACAAAACATGGAATACTAATAGAAAAATGATCTGTTATTAACTTTAGCACTGCAAACCCTTACCCAATCCAAGAAACTTTAGAATTAAGATTTTCCAAAGCACCTTTTATCAAAATGAACTTTGTACAGAGATACTCCTTAATCCCAGGTCAGAGTCATTTCCACACCCCTCCCATTGTGTTCCTCAAGATTCCAACTCTCTCTAGAACAAAGGACAAACATCATTCATTCCTGAATTCAGGAAGCAACTTCCCAAGAATAAAGATTTGAAGGATCCTACAAACCATTCAGTGCTTTTCTGAGACTTTCAAAGAAAGAACAAGAGAAATTCTCCCTTTTATTTCTCAGGCTGAGCAGCTTGTCTTACAGTGGTCAGGGGGTACTAGCTGGGAACCCTTCCCCCATAGGTCCCTCAGATATTGAAGAGGCCACTCTGCTTGAGACCTAAAGCATATTCATATGTGTTCTGAGAACTAACTAGGCTTGAAGGTTTTCCCTTCAGTTTATAATCCCAAAGTACTATGTTCTTAATGAAAATGTAAGTATGTAAATGACTTCTCTACCGAGTGATTAAGACCTTTGAATTAAATGAAACCAATGCTGGATTCTACATTCTCAAAAGTGATCAGTTCAGTTCAGTTGCTCAGTCGTGTCCAACTCTTAGCAACCCCATGGACTGTAGCCTACCAGGCTCCTCTGTCCATGGGATTTTCCAGGCAATAGTACTGGAGTGGATTGCCATTTCCTTCTCCAGGGGATCTTCCCAATCCAGGGATTGAACCCGGGTCTCCTGCATTGTAGACAGACGCTTTACCATCTGAGCCACCAGGGAAGTCCCTCTCAAAAGTGATAGTTACATAAAACTCTTTAAATAATAGCCTACCAAATTCGGAATATCCCACATGGATGGCTTAGTTAAGTAGAAAAGATGGATCTACCAACAGCAGAACAGAGAGAAGACAGAGATAATGATTGATCCAGGCTGCTAATTCAATAGTCATCTAATATCTCTATGTGGGTACAGACCAACGCTTTTGTCTCACTGTAATTACTGGTGAACCTTTTTGCCTTCACCAACTGTAAACTCCTTAAAAACAAGGTTAACAGGTCTTTGCGTCTCTCAGCTCACTCAGTAAACAAACATTAACTCTACAAGATTTTAATGTGGTTTGTATTTTCCTACACTGCATTTAACAGAGTAGCAAACTCCCACGTCGGCTGCTCATTTGAACTCCTTTTAAAAAGCTTAGTCTTAAAAATATGCTTACCAAAACCACTGCCTGTTTTGTTTTTTAGAAAACCATTGACATTAAAATAAAGACTGAATTCATTAGCAAGTAATACCTGTACCTTTTAACTATATAAAATAAATTTTTAGGCTTATGTCTTCAAATGTGTGCGTGTACGTCATGTGCACCCAACCTGATAATGCATTTATAGAACAGAAATAGAACTGTCTTCACAAAAAATTGAAGAGGAGTAACACAGGTATCCACAACAGCAGGAGGCCCACACAGAATGCTTCCTGGAGCTGGGGGATGAGGGACCTGAATGTCTAAGCCAACCATGCCTTGGGCTTCCTTACTGCAGCCACAGCAACTTTTCTGTTTATATTCCTCAACTTTAAAACCAAAATGACATCTTTATCCTAGCAAGCCACATTAAGATGACTTTTTAAAAAAATAAATCGAGGAAAGTATTGCTTAGTAAATTCTTCTTGGAAATACACATCCAAAGGTCTATCAGTCATCCAATTACTCATTTGTTTCATAAACCGCTGCTCAACCATCAATACCATGTCATTCCAGCTAATTACATATTCCAAGTACATAATCTACAACCTCAAGGCTTCAAAACAAGAAGTCTAGTATGTGAGAAGCCAGCTGTCAGTATGGTGAGTTAGGGATACTCAATAGCACATAAGATCAAAAACTAACTGCAAAGAGTGTCACCGCCCTTTTCATTCTACTACTCAATTTAAATCCAACTCACATGACCCTACAGCGTCAATGATCCCAGGCTGAGCTCTCCCTTCGGATGGCCAGTTCCCTTCAATCCATATGGATGTGCCATCCTATGTGTTAGTAGGGAGGGACATCAGAAAGCAAGGGGGAGATAAAGGAGCCACAGCTGCAGAGAATGCCACTGGCTAATTCACAAACTGAACTCACCGAAAATGAGACCGTACAAGTCTACAGCCATCTTGTAGAACGCGCCCCATTTCATCTAAAATGAGACCATTTTAAGACAAAGTATTGATTTACTAGTAAAAGTAGCATGTGTTTATGGTATTGATCATGTAGATGGTATGAGATGCCTGATAGCCAGCCCAACACAGCTCAAAGATAAAGACAATCAAGACCCAGAAATCACTTCACCTATAACTGCACATTGAATATGCTTTTAAAAAGTAGACAATTAAAATAAAAATGTTGCAAATAAAATATCAATATCTAGAAATGTTTCAGAATAAGTTGTAATGCCAGATTAGACTTGCTTTTAACTGGAACCTTACATTATTATTTCTTAACTACAGGTTATTTTAGAAATCAATTTCCTATGATTGTCAAAACCTACAAATTTTGTGTGTGTGTGTCTTTATAAAGTTTATTATCACAAGTTCAACCATAATAAGTTCACCAGTAAAAGAAAAAAATGACGATTTACTCTACAAACAGTATAGACAATTCTGCCTGATTCTCAAAAAAATATGGAACGCTTCATGAATTTGCATGTCATCCTTGCGTAGGGGCCATGCTAATCTTCTCTGTATCGTTCCAATTTTAGTACATGTGCTGCCAAAGCGAGCACCAAACTTTTTTTATTTAATAAGAATTCTATCATTAAGAATGAGGTACCAGACACTGTCCTGTGAGAGATCTCAGGGCTGAGAAGAAAATACTTATCTCTAAGAATTTTAGTTCACACTGACACTAAAGACACTCAGGGATGAGACAATGAAAGTTGAATACTGACCATCAAAGAGTACGTGTAAATGGTGGGGTAAGGGGTGGGTGAGGAGTAAACCACCACCGCCTAAATTGTGTTCACCCCAACCAACCCAAAGGAAACACTGTGATATCTGCTAAAAGTTTGTTACAAGCTGGTTCCTGGATGTGAAACTACAGCAAAGGTCAATGCTCTGAAATATGCCTTTATCTGCATAGCAAGATGTCACATGGCCATAAAACATGACCTCTTATGCCTTCAGTTCTTACTGGACCATAGGTTTTGTGCTAGAAACTGACAGCCAAAGATGAACGAAACAAAGCCTTGTGCTGGAGAAACTCACCATTTAGAGTAAGTGGTCACAGCATAAAATCAGGGCTGTGTGCTCAGTCATATGTGATTCTTTGCTACCCCGTGGACTGTAGCCTGCCAGGCTCCTCTGCCCATTAAATTCACATGTACTTCATGAGGTTTATAATCTATTGGTGTTAAAATCATTATGCTCATCTGGGGGCCTAATACTCCTGACCTCACAAAGACTGGTATAAAAATTCAATGGTTAAGATGCTCAATATGACTGATTCATGGCAGACCCGTGACATTCAAGCACTTGAAAGAATGCATGAGAAGTCCAGCTACAATCTGCCCCAATGTTCACTGGCTGTGGATTCTGTCTGAAAAGACCTCACAGGGTAATACTGCTTGTTTCCCAAATAACACAATTTCATTATTTGACACCCTACCTTAGGAGGAAGCCTGGATGCCTGAGCCATTAGTACTAATTACTCCATAATGTCACAGGCCTGCAGAACAATTACCACTAAGGTTAGTGCTTGGAAACAGAATAATTACACTAATTGGAGTTCATCAGGTATTCATCTTCATAGTAAGCACAACTGATGAGGTGAAATCGCATGTCAATACATGGAAGTGATCTCAGCCACCAAAGGTGACTTTCAGAGGATGTGTGCCCTCCATGAAATATATGGTCCTGTGGGCAACCTTGACACCGAGCAAATATGAAGCGTCACATAAGCCCCAGAACTGCTGGACAGCTCTGTCACGGATCAACAAAACTGACACATCCCTGCCTCCTGGGTCTTTCCATCCAGAGGAATGGAGATATTAAATAATCACATCGTGTTTTGATCAATTAAGAGCCAAAAATGCCAAGTGCTCTGAGAGGGATGGGGACAGTCAGGAAAGGAACGTCTGAGAAAGTGGCATTTTTAGGTTGAGGAGTACTTGAACAATGGAGAAAAGAATATTCCAGGCAGAAGAACAATGGGAAAGAGCTTGGAGCATTTGGAAGCACTGAAAGGCAGGCCGCATGGGTGAGAATGGGGATTAGAGGAGACTGAAGAGGAAAACAGAAGGTGAACACGAGGGAACTTACAAATCGGCAAAGGATTTTGATAATTTTATTCTATGTGTAACAGAAAGCAATGATAAAAAAGTGTTCAGCACAGGGATGCCACGCTTGCATTTAGCAGAGTATGACCACAGTAATCGAGGAGAGGGGTAAAAACTTCAACGAGGTTCACGACTTAGTGTAGAGAGGAATGGATGGAAATGAGGGGCAATGACCAGGGAGATGCCAGACTTTTGTTTGCAGGATGATCCCCGTTTTCTGGAATGAATGGAAGAAGGTGCTATTGACCAGAAACTGAACACCAAAAGAAGACTACAGACATCGGCTCAAAAACAGATATTGCATAAATTAAAGAATTAAAAAAATTCTACAGTAACATTGCAGGTTTTATGAAGAAAATTATTTCTATAAAAGATATTAAACAGTACCAACTTTCAATTAGTTTAGGGCTGGTAGTTCATCTAGTTTCATCAAATTGAATTACTATATTCAATTAGACTGTGGCTTAGTGAGGTAATATTTTTATTGCTATAGTTAACACAACATGACGTGACCTGCAGCTCGAAACAGAAAGGCAATGATTGAATCACTTGAAAGGGCACTTTCAAAAGTCGTAAAGTGCTTTTTGAAAAAGAGCCGCCAAAGCGTTACGTGAAGATACAGTCACACCCACGCTTATTGAGAATCCCCTCAAGAGTCCCTTCAGTATCACTACTTGTTTTACTTCTTGGAAAGGCCCCAGAATTCATAAGCCCTGATTTTTTCGTTATCAAAAACTTCATATGACTTCTGACACTAACTTCCCTACCCTTACTGTCCCACTGTAGAGAAACCTGTCAAAATTCCAACCATTCTTTCCACATTTGCTTTCTGTTAAAACCTGTATCTTCTAGTGTCTTCAACCATCCATCCAATAAAACTTGCCCACAGTAAGATTCTTCAGGAGCCTGAATCCCTACCAACAAGCATGGATGCTGGTATAGGATTTTAAACTGGCTTACATATCTGGTCAACCCTTCCATTTACATTAAGGGCTCTTGACCAAGGCCACTACTGGTAGGAGTTGTCTTTTTTCTTTTTCTCCGCCCAGAATACCTGTTTTAATTTATTCAAGAATAGGTGTCCTTTACATGACCTGGACTATGTAGATCCTTCTCTCTTCCTTTATTCCCTTGCTGTATTTAGAAATATGGATAACCAGTGGAAAAGGCTTCATGCAGAGGAAAAGCATGATCATATAGTGCTGGAATGAAAACAGGCTTCACCACAAATTAATGCCTATTGATTGGTGGCAACTGCCTAGAGCACTGTGTTGAGAAGGATTCTGAGGCCTCATCCCATGTCTATCCTGAGTCCAACAGAGAGAATAGTACCTGCACACACCCTTTACCATCCCCAGCCCGAGGGAGCCATAGAAACAGGCTTTGAAGTCCACATAGGTTCCACCTTTCCTAGTGATGTGAATCTCAGGGAAATTAACTTCTCTGCATCTCATGTCGTCAAAAGAGAACACTGCTCAGGCTTGCCTCACATGGATTTGCAAGGAGTAAACCACAGGCACTGGAAGGACTGATGCTGAAGCTCCAATACTTAGGCCACCTAATGTGAAGAGCTGACTCTCTGATGCTGGGAAAGATTGAAGGCGGGAGGAGAAGGGGATGACAGAGAATGAGATGGTTGGATGGCATCACCGACTCAGTGGACGTGAGTTTGAGCAAACTCCGGGAGATGGTGAAGCACAGGGAAGCCTGGCGTGCTGCAGTCCATGAGGTCACAAACAGTCGGACTTAGTGACTGAACAACAACAAAACCAGAGGCTCCAGGGCAGCTGATTCTCCCCACCTCCTTTGTCTTAAGGACAGGGAACGGGGCACTTTGCATAGGGGCTTTGAATATTCCTCTAAACCACCTTTCCTAATATGAAATGAGCTGTGCCCTGCTTTCATTCATATGCTGAAGTTCTAACTTCCTGCACCTCAAAACTTAAGAGGTAAATTAGGTGAAAATGAGGCCACAGAGGTAGGCCTAAATCCAATAGAACTGATGTGTCCTTATACAAAGAGATTGGGACATAGAGAGAGAGGGAGACATGCACAGATAGAAGACCCAAAGAGGACACAGCCAGAAGGCAGCCATCTGCAAGACATGGCGAGACATCACAAGAGGAAGCTGAACTTTCAGGGCAACACCTTGACTTTGGCACTGTAGCCTCCAGGCCGGGGAGTCTGTCATGGCAGCCCTAGCAGAGGAACCCAGGAACGAAGTGTCCTGCCTCTGCAATTCCTGTTACACGCGAGTATCTCCAGCTCTCCTCTCCTGCCCCTCCCCTGCCTCCTTTCACTCTCCAGGCTCCTTTTTCTCCCCTGAAAACACTAGAAAGAGGGGGTTGGGGCTTAGAAACGAGGTCAACGACTGCTGATCTAGAACAATGCAGTTTTGCTTCCTGTATCGTACTTACCAGAAACCCTGCCCACACAAGGGGAATCCAGACACTCTCAGGAACAGAAAGGAATGGTGTTCCCCTCTTTCCATCCAGAAACACAGCTGCAAAAATACCCCGTGGAAACTTCCCTCAAGCATAGCCATTTCCTTCTTTTCAGAAGGATTTTCACAAACCTCAGTATTTAGTAAGAAATGTTATTACTCCCAAAGGCCTCTCCCTCTCTCAAGATGGGATGGTTTAGTTAGGGTGGTAGTTACATGTGTTATCAGAATCAGAATTCAGTGGAAATTCTTCCGCAGCCAACTTGCACTTCACACTAACCACGGTGCATGTTAGCGATCTAAAACATTTGTTCTAGCAGTTAGATATTTTCTCTGCCGGGTAAACTATGCAAACAACTGCTAACATGTCAGGGCTTGCTGCTTCGCCATGCTGTGTGCTAACAGTAATTTTATTATATGATGCTATCTAAATACCCTAAGGGTTTAGGAAATTGAGGAGGCTGGTTTTTAGATATTATCTGTCCCAGATGACACCCTCTTCCAACAGAAATCACGCTCAACTCTATTGGGTTGAGCTTTTCTTCATTCCACTTATAACAGCAGTAATATTTTTTGCAGTATTACATCATTCTGGACTTCTTTACCCTTTATTTGGGACCCTTGGCTATCTCACTACAGATATGACAAAGAATACTCCTTAAGTAGTATGCCTAGCAATGGGGATCACTAACAGGAAAGACACGTGCAAGCGGTCACTCTTGGTCATAAAGAAGGCAAGTTAAAGGTGGCAGCGTGGGGACAAATCCTAATTTAACTGGGGACAAACCCTAATTTGCCAACTGATCCCTCTAACCACCACGTCTCCCCTTAATATGGTAATATCTGTTGCTGGAAATAAGGATACAGCCATAGAATATATTACTACTGACGACATTAAAGTTTAAAGTACAACTATGTGATATTTTTCAGGCAGGAAAGGACCAATTAACATGGTTGGGTGAGGCAGAGACATGAGAAGCTTGGTGACCTTCAGACTCCGTTTTTTAAAAATTCTTCTCTTACCTTAGTGAAAGTATATGTCATAATCCCATCATGTAGTTGTTTTTCTCTGCATTGTAGCCAGTTGAGTTCTCCTAGGAGGACCTCGGACCCACCCACCCAGGAGACTTTAGTATAAATGAAATGAAAGCTAAGCTCTCTGGAAGGCAGAAGCGAAGCCAGTTAGAACAGAAAGGGTGGAGGTTAAGTGGAGTGAGCTACTGGTTCTGTCTCTTATACCAATGAAACTTTCAATGAGACTTTTACTTAGTCAACCACTGGATTAGGTAGTGGACAAGAGTGATACTCAGATGTGAGTCACATGTAGAAACACATACCTGGGAAACCATCAGCCTTGTGTTAACAACCTGTGGGAGACCATTGCTACAAATGCTCTCTGTGGGAGACCATTGCTATAAACACTTGTTCCTATTTGTCTGAAAACCACATAGTAGAAGTTCTGGAACCAGGTTTCTGAAGTCCAGCTGGGTGAGCCCTGGGAATTCAAAGCTTGAAGTCTCAACAAAAGACGACCAGGGCTACTGAGACACTCTAGTGCCTAACAACCTCTGGTCAACTGTATTCACTGAGGCTGGGCGATCACAAGACTCTGGAAGAGCTATTGTCACCATTTAATTGTTGATTGAAACTCTTTTTTTCCTACCTTAGGAAAATGAGTCATGCAAATTAGATTCCAGAACACGTCATTTAATCATTCAAGTCTTTAGTGAATACCCAAGTGGTCATATAATCTCACCCTACCTCCTGGATGGAATACAGGATAAAGGCAGAAAGCCATCTCAAATCTCTCCATCTGTAAGTCACTGATTTCTCTAGATTTTCCTTTTTCCCAAGTCTTAAACATGCCTAAAGCAAACTCAGATGCTCTTATCCCATGTTGAAACAGCTGAGAATATTCATAAAGGTCAGAGTCAGCAAATATTCTACAGCCCCTATAGTTTCCAAGACAAGCTCAGAGAGGCTTAAAACAGGACTGTGGGAAGACCCAGTGATTCCAAGGAAATCTGGATGTCCTCACAGGCACTAGATGGTTGCTATTGCTTTCTCTTTTGATATACTATTTCCCCAAGTAGATCCTGTTACTGTTTAACTTGACTATTGTATTAATCTATTGGCAATGGTGTTTTGAATGGCCACCATCAGGTCAATGATGTGGGTCTTTTCAAAATTAGTTGGCCAAGCAATCTAGGACACTCGTAATTTAGAAAGCTTAAGCAGGAGAAGCTGTTCTCTGATATCCTTTGCCTCATAAACTTAAAAAAAAAAAGGAGGGGGGCAGTTAATTTGGCTTTATTTAAGAAATATGTCCATTTCTGAACCTGTAAAACTATAATTTAAAAGCATTAACAAAATTGCAAAGTCTTTTGTTTATTGCAGGGTTCCCTGGAAAAAAAATATAAATTTATCTAAGACTCATTCTCTACTTACTGAAATGTCTAAATAGATTGTTTTAAATATGAATTAGAACTCTCTTATCTAAAAATAAACTTATCATAGTTTCTCCAAATACAAATGCACACAGTTTACATTGCTAAAATTCATTTCAAACATCTGAATATGAAACTTTATCAAGTGTTTTAACAACTTAAGTACTTCAGTTTCATATTTTAATGACTACTTCAGAAACTTACTGCCCTTTTAAATCCTCAAAATCATCCCAAATACCACAAATGATCATTCTGATCATTCTAAAGAAAAAAAGATCAAACCTCATGTTTCATGCAGCTCTCAAGCCAGTAAACCTGACTGTCTGTGTGTGCTAACTCGCTTCGTCTGACTCTTTGCGACCCTATGAACTGTAGCCTACTAGGCTCCTCTGTCCATGGGATTCTCCAAGTAAGAATACTGGGCTGGGTTGTCATGCCCTCCTCCAGGGGAATCTTCCTGACCCAGGGATCAAACCCACTGTCTTCTATGTATTTTGCATTGGCAGGTGAGTTCTTTATCATTAGTGCCACCTGGGAAGTCCAGATAACCCTAAGAATGGACAGAAAAACTCATGTCCATCTCTACAGCTCTGTGCACACTGGATCTTCCAAGAGATTCTGGAGCATTTCTAGGGCACAATGCTTCACTGCTCTGCTCACTCCACAGCCCCCAAATTAGTCTAAAACCAACTGGCTTTCTTTTCAAACTCCTACCCTCCATCTGCAGGCTCCAAACCCTGCAACATTTTGTTTATTTTAGGAGAGAAACAAAGATACGACACAAAAATTTAGTCTTCTGGGCGAAATTATTTTAACGCATGCCATAAATTCTTTAGCATCTGAAGGAAACCACATGCCTATAATAAGAAGAAAGCGGAGAAGATGGCATGTAGCAAAAGCAGCAGCAGGCAGTAGGCACAAGTGGTGCTATCGAGAAGGCAGAACTGGTTCTCTGCTGGAGAGAACACAGGATCGGGCTGGATTTTCAAAAACTGGTATCAGGGACTTCCCTGGTGGTCCAGTGGTTAAGGCTCCCCCTTCCAAGGCTCAGGGTGTGGGTTCCATCCCTGGTTGGGGAACTAAGATCCCACATGCCTCAAGGGTCAAAAACCCAAAACATAAAAAAACAGAAGTAATATTGTTAACAAATTCAATAAAGACTTTAAAAAAAACCCCAAAACTGGTATCAGAGTCAAAGGAAGGAAGGAATTTTTTTTAAGCTGAAGATAGTTCGAGTTTGACTCAATTAGATCAAAAGGAGGGCTGGTAGGAATGGAGCTTCAGCAGGAAATAACCTGGGTTTCCACTTGGCCACTGACCAGCTCATGGGACCTTGACTAAGCCACTGACATTTCTAAGGTCCTCTGAGTTCCAAAAGAAGTGTTTTAGTGATGAGCTTACAATCCTTCTGTTAGGATGATGCAAGAATTTACAAAAGACTGAGGTTGCACTGATAATTAGGCCAGTATTTAAACCCAGCCACCAACTTTGTGTAAATGAACCCTCCGTGGAGGGAGAGTGAAAATGGGGTCACGAGTTTAGGACTTGGTTTATTTCTAATCAGGCAACTACAGAGCTGGAAGAAGGCTGACTAGTATCTCTGATTAGTATATCAAAAGTAGAATTACAGGTAAGGCATTTGAGTGATTATTTCCACTTGTGAAGTGCAACAAGGCCATTTCTCTATAGTCCTCAAAAGCAGCCTTTATCCATCGTCATCCCAGAAAGAGAGATGACTTATAGATATCAGCCTATATTCACACAACAGGAAGCATTTCTAATCTAGAGGCCACTAAATGCATTTATGGATTAAATATTTATTAGACAGTATATCTCTTCTAAGATAATTTTTCAGAGAAAAACCTAGCACAACTCTCTCTAAATGAATATTGAAGAGGTTAATGTGTTACAATATATTACCCATTTTATCCCAAGTGTCCATATTACATGAGATAAAATAGCCAAGGCTTACGGGAAAAAGTAGCATTGGCCAGCAGAATGGGACTATTAGACATGGATCCAAATTCTATTAATTTCTGTTAGCCCTAGGATCTTATGTACATTATTTAATCCTCTTTTTTTTTTGTTTGTTTGTTTATTTATTCACAGGCAAAATGCCTCTTACAATTTGTTTGAGGGGATAAATTTCACTTACAGCATAAGACACATAATAGTCAATAGATGTCCAATTTCATCCCTTAACTTCTTCTATGATACACTTACCATACCCAAAACCGCTTTCCCACAGTGGATACCTGACAGATAAATTAATTTCCCTCCTGATTCCATAAGATTCAAAATCTTGTTTAAAGAAACTATTAGAAAAATAATTTAACCAAAATGAAAAATGACTATACCTTCACTCAACAGCAAAGCCCAGTGTTCAGAAGGCCAAAGATGAATCACTTAGGCAGATCCCTGAATTAAATGCCTGAAAAGTCAAAGTGATTCCAGGATGAACCATCTCAAATATCTGGAAGGCCAAAGAACTTCCTTTTTTTTTTTTTGGTCACAGTGACTAAGGTTGCCAGGGGGATAATTATTTCCAGAGATTTTGTCAACAGGTAACAATACCTTCACATCCCTGAGTAAGACAAGCTTTGGTTTTACTCCTGGTGTGGGTGGTGGGGATGTGGAACAGTGTCCTCAGTATTTTAAATATCTAAATTGGTTTTTACCAATCTTTGCACTAATGACTAAGACACTTCTTTCAGATGCTAATGAATACACCTTGATTCAGGACACCACAAAGCCAAGTCTTTTCAGGTTATGAATGAACTGTGTCTACACCTAAGGTCATCCAGTGGAGTCCAGATCAAAACAGAAGGCCTTTCTCTGAAGATCTCCACTGGAGTGGGTTACCATTTCCTTCTCCAGGGGATCTTCCTGACCCAGGGTCAAACCTGGGTCTTCTGCATTACAGGCGTCTGTAAGTATGGTAAAGTACTTAAGTCACCAGGGGCTTTAAGTTCCAAAGACTTTCACAGTATTGTTTTTCATTGTAATACTAATCAATATGGGGATTGGGGACCCACTCTGGACTTTTAAAACTAGCACAGTGTCTTGGCAACAACTTCAAGGTATCAGAGCTGTATTTGGAGGCTTTTCTAAACCAGATTTCTATGTTCTACCAACTCCTGTCCAAGGTACACCCACCAGACTTTCTTGCAATAATAACCTTCGAAACAAGAATATAAACAGCTGTAGATACAGAGGATGAAGTAAAGAAAGCTGGTCCGCTCACCTCTTTCAGTGAGCGTGCATTATAAAGGTACACAGAATGTGGGAGGCATTCCCCTGATTACTTCATCTTTACGGAAACTCTATATTGTAATCTTCATTTTACAGATGAGAATTGAAGCACAGAGAAGTTAAACAATTCAACAAATGTCACACAGCTAGTAAATGGCTGACACGAAATTCTTAAGTCATTCAAAATGATTAAGAAAATAAATCAATTCAAAAACAAGTTTAGAAAGCATCTTAAGTGATAAGAAGGAAATGTGGAAATACTTGGCCTTCCCAGCTGAACACCATTTTCTTATATAATCTTGAAATGTGTCCTTATGACCTGGGTCCCTGTGGTGCTTGCAGATGGCTTCCATTTCAAAGACTCTAAAGCTTTCAGGAATTTACTCCTAGACTTCGAGGCATGCTCAATTACCACCTCCCCTCTCCGACTTCCTTGGCTAGTCAAAAAAACTCTGGCTTTCCCTGCTTTTGTTCAAAAACATCTACTGCCTTTGGAAAGCCTGATTTTTAATGTTCCTTAAACCCTTAGGGTGCAGAAGAAGAAAAATATACTATGAGACTTGGCATCCACGTCATCCCATTTCTGAGTTCCAGAACAAAGAAGAGAATGTCGTTTAATCACTTTGCTTCCTAGGCTTGTGTCTTTTCAAAATTACAATTTAACTATCCACTGGTAAGATCTAGATGATTATCATTTACTTCTGATAAGGTTTACTGGACATTTTTTTTCTTACATGACACTTACCTAGATGTCTGTCTTGATAGCAGGGGAGAGGATGGATTTAACAAAAATCTTTGGGCAGGCTGGGAACTTCTGTGGTTTTAAGACCACCCCTGTATTTTCTCAAAAGAACTGAAATGCCATCTCTTGAGTTATGTAGGCAGCCGTGGGAAATTCAGTGAGGGTGGCCGTTCTGGCATCATTCAGTCCACATGGGAGCAAACTCCCATACGGTGTCTCATAGAATTTCAAATATGTATCTCCATGAGGTTTGAAATATCCTATTTCTGACTGAATATACTGAAACCCTCAAGTCTTAATCAGCATGGAACAAAAACAAGCTCAGTATACAGAAATTAGTTACTGATGTCATTCACACTGATGGCTATGTTGAAAATGCAGACTGAGAGGGCGAGGGGCCCGAGGAGCCAGCCACTGTACTTACACTCTTTTCAGACACGTGCGATCCTTTTTATAGCCTAAAATTAGGAATTATTACTCCAGTTTTACAATTGGATAAAATGAAATTCAGAGCGGTTTGAAGCAATTTGGTCAAAGTGGCCCAGCCAGTGCCTAGAGACTTTTCAAACTGACTCTCCTTTCGACTACACCCTAGGAAACCCCCCTATCAAGAATATTTTCTCTCTAAAAAACATTCTGGCTATTCACAGCCTGGGTTATTTCCTGATACTAATCCACCAGACTTAAGCTGCAAAGTAAAGTTCCCAATGCATTGTATTACCCAAAGTCTTAAGAGTCAGAATAAATGGAAAGGATTCAATGAGTTAAGAAAACTTGATAAAACAACAGATTCCGCTCCCATCCCCCCACCCACCTCCAGAACTTCAACTCATATACAAGCTCCGATTTACCTCCACAGTACCTGGCTTCCAGTTTACCAACTAAAATAATCATCAAGATGTTAATCTTTTGATAGAGGATATAAATACAGTAGTAGGTTAAAACTACATATTAGAAAGATAAAGACCTAAGCAATTCAGAACATCTCTTTTTAACACAATCAGACACCAAAGGAAATCAATTGCGTTTGATGAACAATAGTGAACAGGCCTCTTTTTAAATATTTTCAAAACAAAATTTTACAAACAATAACAAAAATAAGGCAGAGCAGCTTTATAAATCTTCTGTTCACTATAAGCATTTGTTTATTACAACTTTTAAAATGCTTTAATGTGAATGTTTAAGAACCTAAATGAACATGCTAAGATGCTCAATGCAACCCATTTATTTCAGGGGTACACTGGTAAAAATTGGAAATGAGCATCTTAGTAGACTAGCTAGGCTCTCCTTTCTATATACATACTGAGAAAAACAGAAAACTGATTATTTTCCAAAGACCAACATGAAGCACTATAAAATGATATTCTGTACCAACTATCTTGTTTCATATCAGTAATAAAATTTATTTTGTAACATGAGTGTATATATATATATACAAATTGTGTGTGTGTGTGTGTTGTGTGTATACATATGTATACACCTTACTTTCCTTAAAAATGGTTTTGGATTTTGGTAATTTTTTACAAAATTACAGTGGCTATTACAGACATCCATTTAACAGTGACCAAATCTCCTAAGTTTTTCATATTCCCCTTATTTTGACTATGGAATGAAAATGGTTTGAAATTGTCCTTAATATGAAAAATATTTTAAAGACAAATATTAATGAGACAGACTACGTCACACCTTAGATTATAATATGGTTTGTTCTAGTAAATCCAGGAAGATTGCAACGGATGCCTCCAAAGATAAGGAGCCAGAGCCCTGTAGGACTCTTCCATTCAAATCAGACGTTCAAATTAGGGTGGTCTGTGGGGAGAAAAGGTTCTCTTCTGCCTGCATAATGAGCAAGTGCATCAGTTAAGGAGAGATACGCCACTGGCGCCACTGATAATATGGTCATTGTTGGCACATTTTGTCAAAAGGCTCAGCTCCCTTTCTCCACCTGCTAAAGCTTGCCAAAAAGCTAGCCGGGTAAAAGAATAAGGTAACCGATTGTTTATAATTCAATTTAAAAATGGTCTTGCTCAAAAACCTGAGACTCATCGAATTGGGGGCATATTGGTATATACTCGTTATTGCATGTGATCTATACTCCGACTCATCTGTTCCTCAAAAACATAACCTAAAGAAAAAAAATCTACCCCTAGCCCTCTAAACCCTAAAAAATCCACCCAATACTATGGAGGACAGTGGGTAGCAGGCAGCTACCCTCCATATCAAATAAAGGTGCTGATACATTCAACTTGATCAATATCAAGTTTTATTAACAGGAACAAAAGAGATAATTTCCATTTTCCTGCCACGTGTTGTCTTACCAGGGTGTACTGAGAATACTGAAACATAAAATTCTTTCAAGTGTAATGTAGCATGGCAAAAATATAATTATTTACTCCATTTTATACACAACAGTTAAGTCTCTTTTTAGTTGGTAGAACAAACTGGCCCAAAAAGAGGCCGTAGTCTGCATCACTGGAAAGAAAAATCAGTCATCAACCTATCAAATGTGTGTGTATATGTCCATATATATATGGAGACATATATCGATACATATGGAAAAGAAAAATTAAGAACTTAATAGACCATCTTCACCCCAGCAGCCCCATCTGCCTTCTTCCTCCCCTACCAGTGGTCTCCATCTTCATGAGGTTCTTCTTGGATTTTCCTAATGAAACAATGAGGTAGGAATCAAAAGAAAACAGCGTTAGGATCCTGACAAAGTAACCATTTTCTCATCTCTGGGTTTTGTAGGCCCTCTTGTTTGAAGAAATGCCAAATGTCTTAATTTTTCCCGTAGTGACACCAGGGGCAAAAACCACTGTCATTTTTGAGACCAATGTCCCTTCATCAAACGGCCAGAAGCAAAAACCTTTCAGATAAACGGTTAACTGATGCAAATTAATAGGGCAACCATCACTGCAGTGCGATATGTTACAGGAAAAAGAACAATGAACAGCAAGAGAAAGGAAAAGAGCAGTGTTCCGTTACAAAAACATTAAACCCCACAGTTTGCCCTCAGCATCAAGGCTAATCTTATTTTTCATCAACTGAAATAGCTAAGAAGGCAAAAGATGAGATAGCCTAGAAGAAATACACGCACGGGGTGGGGGGAAACTGTCATCTGTATCCAAGGGTTTCACGCAACATTTAAGGCAAACGCCTTTGTTCCTGGGCTTGGGAAGGGAGTGGGTGGGTGGGTGATGGAAGGATCAGATGGGTCGGCCCAGGCCCTCCACACCCTGCTCTCCGGCGCATGCGCGAGGCCAAGACAAAGGAATAGGTAATTACAGTCCGGATTCATTCATTTTGCCCGCAGTACTGAGGTCTGTGAGCCCCGGTTGTAATCCCTGCGAGGCTGATCCACACCCCTAATGCAGGAAGACCACCTCTATGACAGTGTTTGATTTTAACCTGCCGCAGATATGCTAGTGGCCTCGCGGCAGACCGAGGCGTGGTTGTCAATCCTGTTCCAGGTACTAAAAAATGCACCCATGTGCGCTGCGTTATTTTAAGCGGGGTGAAAATTACACAGGCAAAGACTGTTCACGGAGTTCGTTTCAAGGCGGAAATGTCTCTTGAGGAAGCAGATAAGGAGCCCAGCCAAGCGTTCGATGAATATTCATGAAAAGAATGCGGTTTGTAGCCACGCATTGTGTGTGCGCTCGGATCCAAGGATTCTGCAATTTTTATTCTTTGGGGAAGGAGGGAGGAGGCGATTGGGCGAAGAAGGGGGAACAGGAGCCAGGCGTCGGGTTTCAGTGTTAGCGCTTTAGGCAAAACCTACTAAACCCCAAACCTTCGCTCCCGGCCGGGCTGGGCGGCGAGGGGCCGCGCGCTGTCAGGTTCAAGCTCACACCCTCCGGGCCAGGGCCGCCAGAGGAGGCGCCCAGCGCATTCTCCGAACTGAGTACTGGAGACAAGGAAACGCTCAGATGGAGCCCACAGGTTAACGGCAAGGCAGCTCGGCCCCGTCCGGGGCTGGGGCTCTGATGAGCTCAGTGGTGCTTCGGGAGGCACGTTGTCGTGTGAACCTCGCATTCCTCGCCCACCCCAAGCCAAGATTCAGGAGTCCCAGCGGCCAAGGAAACCCATTTGCTGAACCAAAAAGCCACCTCCTTCCTTCTGATCACACCACGTCCCCCCGTATCCCTTCTCCCCCTTAACACTCCCGCCCCACCCCACCCCTACCCTTCGTCTTCTGCCGCTGCGACCCCCGCACCCAGCGCCTTCTTCCCGGCGATGAGCCGCGCGGGTGACAGCCTCTCCCACCAGACTCACAAAATCGTCTCTTCGGGACTCAGTGCACCGCAAAGGCTTCACGTTCGGCAATCTCCTGCTGCACTAGCTGCTTTCCTCCAGTCCAGCTACCCACCACCAACTCTGTTTAGCAGGCTCACCAGCCCCCCCATCCCCCCAGCTTCCCCACCCTGCGAGTGGCTGCAGCCACCCACCTCGGGAGGCCGCCCCCCCATCTCCCCAGTTCCCCGCGGCGCGACGGAGCCCTCCCCAAGGGATCCCCACCCCCCACGACCAGCGCCGTCTAATCGGGGGCCCCGCACCACTCCCCCTCCCCACACCCCCCATCCCGGGCCGCGGCGCGGACAGAGAACAAAGGGCCTCGGGGGGGGTGGGGCGGGTGCAGAGGAGGAAAGAGAGGGGGTGGCGGTGGGGGCAGAAGGAAACGGAGGCCCCCGGGGTGGCCGGCACCCCGGGTTCGCGGCGGCTGCGGGGGCCACCGGGGCGCGCCTCCTTACCGGGTCTGGGTGCCTGTGGCCGCCCCGAGGTGAACGCGGTGCCGCGGAGGGACCCGGGTCGCTGGGCGTCGTCCGGCCGGGTGCCTGGCCGCTGGGCGGGAGGCTCTCTCCCCGGCTCGACGGCGGGGAGCCCGGAGCGAGGAGCGAGCTGTCGCGCTGCTGCCGCCGCCGCCCTCGCCGCTGCCGCTACTGCCCTCGCCGCCGCCGCCGCAGCCTCTGCATTTCTCGCGCGCGCGCTCCCCCTCCCCTTCCTGCCCTGCGCCCTCCCCCCGCGCGCCCGCCCGCCCCCCGCTCGCCCCGCCCCCCGCACGCCCCTCCCCTCCCGTCCCTCTCGGGGCCCCGCCCGCCTCCCGTCCGCTCCCCGCGGTCCCCCAGCCCCGCCCGCCCGGGTACCCCCGCCTCCCTTCTCCAAAGGGCTGGTTCCCCTCCTCGCCCCCTCCCCTTCCCTCCATCCCCGGACCCCTCCTTCCTTCTAGCCCACTCCCAATCCACCTCCCCTCCACTCCTCTCCAGTCCCTGGCCCCCCATCTCCGTCGCCTCCCCTCCCCCGGCAGCGCCGGCGATGTTTTGGGGCACACACACACACACACACACTCTCGCTCTCCATTGCGCCCACCTCTCTCTCTGTGTCTATTCTGTTTGGAACGGTTGGGTAAGAAGGTCTCGGGCTCTCGCTCAGACCTTGAGGGGCCGCCTCGAGGTGGTGCCTGACGCCCCCTGCCCCTTGCTACCCTTTCTCAGCATCCCATCCGAACGCTCGCGATGTCTGGCTGAAATTCTGATACCCGGGCAGGCAGTGAGGTTCGGGAGAGGGGTTGACCTGGTGGCTCCCTTTGGGTCATCAGGACCGACGCCCGAGGGTGGACAGTGGTCTCCCAGGGCAGGCACGCCTGGGCGGCGCCCGGGTGCACCAAGTGTGCTGCGCCCCGGCAGGCTGCGGCTTTGGACCAGCGCGGCGCGGAGGTCCAGCCGGCCGGGCGCGCGGCGTCGCCCCTGCGAGGATGCTCTCGGGACTTGGGAGAAGAAGGAGGAAAGACCAGAGCCCTAGGCACGGAGCCGTCGGTTTTTTGTTTTTGTTTTTTTGATGTCTGTGCTTTAACGGAGGCACCAGTTCTCAGGAAGAGCGAGTTAGCCGAGACAAGCCGCACAGTGCAAGCTCAGAAACGCACAGGTTAAAACCGTGGCCAACTGCGGAGTGTGGGGTGTCCGGGGCAGGGGGGGGTGGGGGGCGGCTGCCACTTTATCACAGGAATACAAAATAACCACCAGGGTGGGGATATATGCTCACCTTGCTTATCTGTTGACAAGAAGCAAATGCGAAAAATAACGTAACACGACATCGCTTAGAACGGTATAGCTCTTTTCATTAGACAAAAGCCAATTTTACCCTCCCTGCAAAACCCTTCTGAGGCTTTGGAACTTTCATTTGCGGCATTTGGGCGCCCTCTGGCGGTATCTGGATTGCTTTCCGGCTCGCCCACATCGCAGCAAAGAAAACCAAAGTATGCCGCTCCTGCTTCTCTAGGATGGTTCTGCCCTCTTGACCTGGGCGAGGATTCGAGGATAGGAATGTATCCAAAGCCGGAATGACACAGTGTAACCATATGTTACAAGGAGGCAGACGCCAAAGGCAAGTGCATCCGCATTCAAGTGGGAAAAGGTAAGTCCATTTCCGATTAACAAGGAAAAAACTTACCAGAATTTAATTGCTATATTTAAATTAAGCTGGGTGACAGTGTCAACCCCATACAAGCCTCAAAGTTTTGCAGTGGAACAAGGCTCCCCGACTGTACTGATATTTACAGTTTATGCGGGTCACGCCAAATTAGACGAAGGCGTGAAAGCTGGAAATATTCACCTATGAAAGCCAAAGAGGCAAGGGAATTTTGCTCTTTTTCATTTTTTTCTTTTGTCTGTTTCCCATTTAAATGAAATAACAATGTGTGTGTGTGCGCTCAGTCGCTAAGTCCTGTCCAGCTCTTTTTAACCTTTGGACTGTAGCCTACCAGGCTCCTCTGCCCACGGAATATTCCAGGCTAGAATACAGGAGTGGGTTGTCATTTCCTCCTCCTAGGGGATCTTCCTGACCCAGGGATCGAACCCACATCTCCTGCAGCTTCCGTATTCGTAGGATTCTTTATCACAGAGCCAAAGAAGTAAATATGGTACAAAAACAGGGAAGAAAATTACAAATGAAAGCATTTTACTTGTTTGAACATAAATGTTCAATAATTTTCTATGATCAGTATATGTCCCTCATTCCAGCACATTATTTATGAAGTTAGATGTAGGGTTTCTCAGTCTCCTGTTTTGGACAGATAATTTTCTGATGGGGGTGGGGATTGGGTGGATCTGTCCAGTGTAGTGTAGGTTGTTCATCATCATTATTGACCTCTATCCATCCACTAGTTACCAGTAACACACACACAAACACACACACACCTATCACCCCCACCACCACCACTTGTGACAACCAAAATGTTGGTTGTCATTGCTAAATGTCCCCTGGGAGGCAAAAATCCCTCCAGGTTGAAAATTACTGGCCTATCATTTTTTTTGAACTGTTATGAGCAAGTCTTTAAGTTTTAACCCTATTCAATTAAAAGAGCATTTACAATTTTATGCTCATAACATGTACGGAATATATTTGTTAGGGTATCTGCATAGTTATTTCATTTAGCATTCAGTTTTTATCCCTGTGATCTTCCAGTCATGTAAACTCATCCCCAAATAAGTAAATATATGTTTCTATTGTGTTTGCGTGGTAAGTCTTTGGATGTTATCTTATATCTTTTCCTTTTTTCAATTAAAAAAAAAAAACCTAACAATTAATGTTTGGTACTTTCAGTGCTCCTAGCTAAATTTTCATGATGGAGAAAACAAACCTTTCAAAGGTGTGGTTAGAATATAGATCACAGGTTACCATAGAAATGGGAGGCAAAAGCTTACATCAATGAGACTTCAGGTCTCCTCAGTTTGGTCTTCCATCAGATTTGTTTATTTAGAAGATTTTTAAAGGAATTCTTCTTTAATGAAATAATGCTGTAACTGGCTGATAGTGCTATTAATCTTAAGAATGGAGGCTTTTCCAAAATTTGTAGATATGCACCATGTGGTACCCAACACGTTATATCTGTTATATCCCAATACATTATAAAATCCAATTTGCTGATGTTTTTAGTCTCATTTTTAGTTGTTCATCTAACATCTTACATTTTTAAGATGCATGCTCTTGAAAGGTTGTTTGTTTTTTTTAACCCACACTTGGGGAATTAATGACTAAGCAATTTAAAGCTCTGGAGTTCAGAAAATTGTTAACATAAACTATTATGGATGCCACTAGCTGTTTAGATTATAGACAAATTAACTTGGAAGTAGATGTTAAAGGTGCAGTTTGTGACAAATGTAATTAATTTTCAACATTATATTCATGAAAATAAAAATTGCTTTACTCTCTAAAAGGAGTGAATAATTTTTAATAAAGCTAGACTTCCTGGGATGTAAAATGAATTTCACTGTCATTTTCAATTGCCTACATATTTTGCTTCAGTGAGGCATAACCTGCATTATGGAAATATTCATCAAAAAGATAAATGATTCAGCAACTACCGATTTTTACTAAAGGATTTGCTGTAGAATTGCTTGCAATGAAATGGACTCATGTCACCTAAATGAGTAGGCTTACAAAAACCTCAATATGTGTTCAGCTTTTCATATCTATTGTTATTGAGACATATAGGGTAGATTATTATGTAGACCTCATCTCACCTCCAAAGCTCACCCACAGCTCCCCTCTCAGTACCTCTCATATCACCCACCGAGGCCAAGCACCTTCCCAGTTCCCCAGCCTTTCCTCCTAAACAGTGAAAAGAGAATTACGACCCCAAATAATACCTGTGGACCAACATGAATGAAGCAGAAGCGTGGTCACAGTCATGTCACCGCAGCGTTCCCCTAGCCACCTTTGCCTGACATCTTTTTGACTAGCTCTAGTTCAGGGCCACTGAATTAATGCAAACCCACAGAGACTTCTATAGAGAATTTGATCAATTCAGCAGGACAGCTAAGTATTGGGCAAAGGACTGAATTGCTGCAATTTGTTCACAAGATCTCTTCTATGAATTGCAAGCTAAAGGTTAGACAGGCAATATTACATATGGAAGCAGATAGCTTTTCTTTCTTAAATACATTAATAATTTTTAATCAAAGGAAAATGTTGACATGTGCATATTTACTTCCTCTTTCTCCCTTTCTGCCTCCCCCCGCTGCAGCTTCCACTGCCGTTATTACAATCGCAGCCTTCACACAGCCCAGAAAGGACTTGGTTTCAGTCAGTGGTTCTCAAGCAAGGGCTCTTCTGAGTCAAGAAGACATGTGGCAATATCTCCAGGCTTTGGGGGAAACCCATAAGGGGAGAAGTGCTACTAATAGATCAAGATCAGGCATCTTTAGATTTAACTAATGTAACTAATAAAGATTAGGGTTACTGCTAAACCTCCTACAATGCACACAGAACAGCCCCATAACAGGCAGTTGCTCATCCTAAAGTGTTAGTAACAGCGAGTGGAGAAACCTTGGTTTAACACCTGATTTTTCTGAAGAGCACGTGCTGCCTGAGGACCTGTCTCATGCTGTGGTTCAAGGTGTCAGTAGAGGCAGCATGTCTGGAGGTGCAAAGACTTAACAGATTTTCCTTTGAGCAGGGGCTGCATTGCGCCCTGAGCGCCTTCATCGCCGCCTTTCTTGGATAGATCACAGATCTGGGCGGTGACTTTCAGAGCCTAGATTTTTAATTCACTGTATTCCTACATGCTGAGTAAATGGAAGAAAACAACTTACCTGGTCCCCTATTTCATGCTCCTCTTTATGTCCTGTAAGAGGAGAGCTGGAAACCTGAGCCAACGTGTGTTTACCACGAAACAGTGGACCTGAAATGCAAGGAGCAACCTGGCCTTGGCACCACACTGGGAACATTTTTGCCCAAGATAAAAGACGGATAAAAAACAAATCTTATCCTCTACCTGAATAGTTCTCATTCCCAACTCCCTCCTCCCTTTCACAGACAGGAATTTCCCCACCTATCCTGTAAATCCCAAAGCACTTTATCTACTCACTAGCATTTTCTATGAAGCAAATACACAAAACTAGACATAGAAAATGTCAACTACAAATTGGCACTTGCCAAGAGCATTGACAATGAACAGCAAGGGCATTTGCCATTTGCCTCTGCAGAGATGGACTGCCCCAGTTGCTCAGAGGGTAAAGCATCTGCCTGCAATGTGGGAGACCTGGGTTCGATCCTTGGGTTGGGAAGATGCCCTGGAAAAGGGAATGGCTACCCACTCCAGTATCCGAGAGATACTGAGAGGCCTAGAGAATTCCGTGGACTGTATAGTTTATGGGGTCGCAAAGAGTCGGATACGACTGAGCAACTTTCACTTTCGTGTTATGATCTCAGTCCTTGCATCTCCTTATAATCTAGAAAAGCACTAAATCCCTTCATGGTGACATCAGACCCTCACTACTAACAGAAAACCTTTTGTAAAATGAGTGCTTAATGGTTCTGAACTTGGCCTTCTCCAAAACCTTATATATTGATCTTCCCCCACTACCTCTTCGGAGCAGTCTCTCAGAGCTGTCTGAGGTGCTGCCTCCAGGGCTGCAGTCCTCATTTTGCCCCACATAAAACTTCACATGCAACTCTCAAGTTGTGCATCTTTTTTTGTTGACAAAAACAAACCTATGGCTACCAAAGGGGAGAGGTGGTGGAGGTTTAGTCACTCAGTCATGTCCGACTCTTTGCAACCCCATGGACTGTGGCCTGCTAGGCTGCTCAGTCCATTAAAATCTCCAGGCAAGAATACTGGAGTGAGGGAAGATTCCCTTCCGCAGGGAATCTTCCCCATCCAGGGACTGAACCTGGGTCTCCTGCAATTTGCAGGCAGAGTCTTTACCACATGAGCCACCAGGGAAGCCCCAAAGGGAAAAGGGAGGAAGGATAAATTAGGAGATTAGGATTAACAGATACCTACTACTGTTTATAAATATGACCTATATAAACAAGGACCTACTATATAGCACAGGGAACTATACTCAGTATTTTGTAATAACCTATAAGGGAAAAGATTTTGAAAAAGAATGTGTGTGTGTGTATAACTGAATCTGCATACTGTATACTTGAAACTAACATCATACTGTAAATTGATTTTACAGTATCAATATAAATAAAAGAAAATACATAAAGCCAGTGATCAAAGGATGTTTGCCTCCCTAACCAGGGAGGGCTTTTTTCAAGCACTGCTTACCTGTTTCTACAGACACAGAGGAGAGGATTAGAACAGAGGGACCTTAGTCTTAGGGAAATAGTCCTTAATTCTTTGGCTGCCCTTCCTCCATAATCACCCATTAAGCTCTTCAAATAACAAGTGACTTTACAATGGCATAAAGAAAGAATGTTGTAGAACACTTTTTCATATGGTTTCCCTTTTGAGTAAAAGAGACTATAGAGGTTCCAACATTAAGTATTGTGAAACTTAAGACCAGCCACATTTCTTGTTACCACCTGCTTCTCTCTCAGATGAAATACCCTACTGGTATTTTTACTTTTAACTCCAGTGCAAGAAATAGTGCCCCCAAATAAATTGGTTTTAAGTGCAAAGTAAGTTGCCAAGCAGAAGGCAGAGAATGCACTTTTTTTTCTTTTCTTTTTTTTTTTTTTTTTGCTGTGAATTAGTAAAGCAATGCTGCTTTGCCTACTCCTCCAAGTGCAAATATTGTCAAATTCCAACATCTCCCCAACTCTGCTCTTTGGATAGACTCCCCAAGACTTCCAAACAGAAACCATAGCCCTCTTGCTTCTTAAGCCTAGAAATCTCCTACTCAGCAAAGTTCAACATAATGTCAGAAAGAATGATTCCTCCCCAAACAGAAACGCAAAATGGTAAGAAATAAGAAAGCCAAATTGCAAATGTATTCAAGCAAGAGGTGGCGAAAATGGTTGAGGATATCTAAAAACCAACCAACCACAAAAACAGCTATTGTATCAGTAGTTTTAACGGGACCCGAAAGTCATCTGTGAAAATGAGTGATGGGCCAGGAAATTGGACACGCAAAGAAAGCATGGTTCCTGTCTTAGAGCATCAGCGTTTCTGGAGGACTTGGAACAAAAAAGAAAAGCAATCTCATTGTAGTAATTAAAAGACTCGTGTGATCAAAATCAAACACAAGGAAAGATGTCAAAAACAACTTCTTAGGTGCCTAAAGTAAGTTCCTGAACGGTATAGAAAGTATCACTGTCCCTATATTATGCTATACATAAATACACAGGCAAGAGCTACAGGATTTCAGCCCAAACTGCTCACTGTAGCTCTCAGTGGGAGTCGGTGTCGTTTCAGAGGTGGGGCAGAAGGTTACTCGGCTTTCTAATATCATGTTCTAAAGTTCTATATTGAATGACTGTTTTTGCAGTGACCTCTCATTACTTTGGGAACACAATGTATAATTTTGTGCACTGCTCGGGAGACCTGGGCTAAGAAATCACTACTTGGAAACTGCCTTCTCATCAGCTTTCCTGGCACTCTGTATTTTAACACCACACCACTGCTTCTTGCATCTCTCTGCTTCTTCACCTTTAAATTAGTGGCTCGGTTTGGATGAAGAATGTGGCCGCAGCCTTGGCATTCTCCTTTCGGCTGCTGGCCGAGGTCCCTGGGGTGCCCTAATCCAGTCCAGTTCTAATGCAGAGAACTGTCTCCCACTCCCAGATTCTGAGATGGGGATTTCATTAATAGGAGGAACAAGATTTTAGTCTTATAGTTAGTTCCTGCCACTCCATCCATGTAGTAACTTAGTTTTTGTATTTGCATGATCAAAACCGAGTTCTGTTTTCTTTATAATGTTGTTTGTTATGTCTTCCTCAGTGTATCAGTGAACTTCTAGTACATAGCATTGTTGCTGAATCAAAATAACCTGAGAATTTTATCTTCTACTGAAGACTAGTTGTCTCCTTTCTGCTAATAATGCTGCAGTGACAGTTTTGAACACATGGTTCTCATCTTTTAAAGTATTTCCTCAGTTTCAGTTTCTAGAAAGAGGACCCATAAATTGACACTATGCTGATTTCTATGGTTTTGTCCTCCGATAAGATAAAACAAATTTGCTGCAACCAGAAGAACCTAAGAGAACCTACCTGTCCAGAGTTCCAATGCCAAAACATTTTATAATGGTTTTAAGGTGCATATTAATTACAGACAAGATTAGACTGTTTTCCCAATGTCGATTCATTGCTTGGATTTCATTTGATGTCACAGTCTCTTGTGAAAAGGATAATATCAATTCTATGGATAAAAGTTTTCTATTAGTAATTGTTCATCCTATTAATTTTTTTTTTCAATGGGAAAATTGATTCCATTTTTACAGAGCTGGTCTCTTTGACATCTGTTGAAACCCACCAGAATATGACTGGGAGAGATTGTCCGTCTCAATGATTGAGTTGACAAGCTTGGCTTTTAGGTGATAAATGGTATCAAATCCTAACTTTGCCTTCACTTTCTAGCCTTACAATCCTTCTTGTCTTTTAGCCTTAGTCTTTTCTTCTGGAAGATGGGATAATTACCAATTTCATTGGACTGTTCTGAAAATTTTATGAGAAAATGAATGTAAAACTCTTAGCCAGTTCATAAAACATACTCAGAAAATGTATTCTAAGGAAGCTAACTTTGTAGCCCCACCAATATGACCTTTGAGGACGGGATAAAATAACAAAACTTAAGCAATGAATCAGGGAAAACGGGAGGGTTCAGAAAACCATAACGGAAGGCCTGAAGTATGTTGCTATGTTTGCACAAAGAATTTAGCTCTAAGTTTCTTGGAAGCCAAGAGAGAAAAAAATCAAAATATTACGGACTATTAATTTTTCTGATAAGGGAAAACATTTCAAGTGTGTCAGAAGGAACAACTCTTCCTAGCAGTCAGCTTTAAGAAGAATATATCTCTATATCCCTTTCTGTAAAAGATACTAAATTTCTTAAAGGAAAAATTTTCAATAATGACTTTTACTGGAGATATAGCAGTTTTCTCATGAGGCCATTTATTGTATCAATCTTCAAATGCAGAAACCATCTTAGTATAATTCTGCCAAAACGTTTTTATGAAAAAGGAAAAATAATGAGGTCCAGACCAGCAACTGTGACTGGAGCACATAGACAGGTTCTCCATGTGGGTGGAGGGCACGGGAAGGGAGCAGGGAAAGTCTCCTTGCGCTGGCACAGTGTCTACTGTGGGAGCAAGGTCAGTTCAAAACATGTGTCTACTCTCGTCCCCATGCCCTGGTGCTGCCTCTCCCTTTCAGTCTTAGGCAGAAGTTTTCAACCTGGGACTCCAGGCTCCTAGGGGACTAAGGGGTGGCCATCCGGGAACTCTCCACCCCTCCCCTTTGGCTCAGTTCAGTTCAGTCACTCAGTCATGTCCCACTATTTGTGACCCCATGGACTGCAGCACGCCAGGCTTCCCTGTCCATTACCAACTCCTAGAGCTCGCTCAAACTCATTGAGTCAGTGATGCCATCCAACTATCTCATCCTCTGTCATCTCCTTCTCCTCCTGCCTTCAATCTTTCCCAGCATCAGGGTCTTTTCCAATGAGTCAGTTCTTCACATCAGGTGGCCAAATTATTGGAGTGTAAGCTTCAGCATCACTCCTTCCAGTGAACACTCAGGACTGATCTACTTTAGGATGGACTGGTTTGATCTCCTTGAAGTCCAAGGGACTCTCAAGAGTCTTCTCCAACACCACAGTTCAAAAGCAACACCACAGTTCGGCACTCAGCTTTCTTTATGGTCCAACTCTCACATCCATACATGCTGCTAGGTAACTTCAGTCGTGTCCGACTCTGTGCAACCCCATAGACAGCAGCCCACCAGGCTCCCCCATCCCTGGGATTCTCCAGGCAAGAACACTGGAGTGGGTTGCCATTTCCTTCTCCAATGCATGAAAGTGAAAAGTGAAAGTTAAGTTGCTCAGTGAATCCGACCCTTGGTGACCCCATGACTACCAGGCTCCTCTGTCCATAGGATTTTCCAGGCAAGAGTACTGGAATGGGGTGCCATTGCCTTCTCCACACCCATACATAACTACTGGAAAAACCATAGGTTTGACTAGACGGACCTTTGTTGGCAAAGCAATGTCTCTGCTTTTTAATATGCTGTCTAGGTTGGTCATAGCTTTTCTTCCAAGGAACAAACATCTTTTAATTTCATGGCTGCAGTCACCATCTGCAGTGATTTTGGAGCCCAAGAAAATAAAGTCTGTCACTGTTTCCACTGTTTCCCCATCTATTTGCATGAAGTGATGGGACCAGATGCCTTGATCTTAGTTTTTTAAGTATTGAGTTTTAAGCCAGCTTTTTCACTCTCTTTCACTTTCATCAAGAGGCTCTTTAGTTCCTCTTCACTTTCTGCCGTAAGGGTGTGTCATGCGCATATCCGAGGTTATTGATATTTCTCCCTGCAATCTTGATTCCAGCTTGTGCTTCATCCAGCCCAGCATTTCGCATGATGTACTCTGCATATATGTTAAATAATCAGGGTATACAGCCTTGAGGTACTCCTTTCCCAATTTGGAACCAGTCCATTGTCCCATGTCCAGTTCTAACTGTCACTTCTTGACCTCCTTTCTCAGGAGGCAGGTAGATGGTCTGGTATTCCCATCTCGAAGAATTTTCCAGTTTGTTGTGATCCACACAGTCAAAGGCTTTGGCATAGTCAATAAAGCAGAAGTAGATGCTTTTCTGGACTTCTCTTGCTTTTTCTATGATCCAACAGATGTTGGCAATTTAATCTCTGGTTCCTCTGCCTTTTCTAAATCCAGCTTGAACATCTGGAAGTTCTCAGTTCACGTACTATTGAAGCCTAGCTTGGAGAATGTTGAGCATTGCTTTGCTAGCGTGTACAATGAGTGCAATTGTGTGGTAGTTTGAATATTCTTTGGCATTGCCTTTCTTTGGGATTGGAATGAAAGCTGACCTTTTCCAGTCCTGTGGCCATTGCTGAGTTTTCCAAATTTGCTGACGTATAGAGTACAGTGGTTTCACAGCATCATCTTTTAGGATTTGAAATAGCTCAGCTGGAATTCCATCTCCTGCACTTTGGCTGCTTCTTACTAAATGCCAGATATTTTGGAGTAAAGGTGGCTCAGATGGTAAAGAGTCCACCTGCAACACAGGAGACCCGGGTTCCATCCCTGGGTTGGGAAGATTCTCTGGAGCAGGAAATGGCAACCCACTCCAGTATTCTTGCCTGAGAAATCCCCCAGACAGAGGAGCCTGCCAGGCTATAGCCCAGGGGGTCACAAAGAGCTGGACACAACTGAGCAACTAACACACTTTCAGACTTAAGTAAAAGCTGAGGTGCAAAAATCAACTTCTCAAGTATTGTATTGACTGAAAAATAATAAGAAAACATTTGTATTTTAAGGTTTCCTTTTTCTTCTTTTAGATTTAAGACCTGGCTTGTATTTTGGCCAGGGAGGGCTCCTCAGGTCTGCCTCAAGGGCTGCTGGGGGAGTCTGGTGATGGGCACCCTTCCAGTGGGGCTCGCTGCAGACCCTAGCAGAGCACAGAGATGGGAGGGGTGGTGGGGCAGAGCCCTGAGGGTTGAGAAAAACAGGGTTGGCCTAAAGTACATGTGTAACTACTACTAGAAAATACCACCCACTGCAGAAATGTGTATGCTATATGATGTTTCCTAGAGTTATTAACTGATCATCTCAAAGGGGTGGATACTTTTTTAAAGGTAAATTAAAAACTGAAGTTAAACCTAGAATCCCTGTCTTCAAAAATATACAATCTAGGGAATTCCCTGGTGGTCCCAGAGGTTAAGACTCCATGCTTCCACTGCAGGGACTCAATCCCTGCTCAGGGATTAAGATCCTGCATGCTACATGGTGTGGCCAGAAAAACTAAGCAAGCAAATTAAAAGGCATATTAAAACTACTTTAAATATTAAATGTTTTTAAAAAATAATCTAATGGAGAAGCTTATAGGGCCCTCCTCCTCCTCCTACTACTACTACTAAGTCACTTCAGTCGTGTCCAACTCTGTGCGACCCCATAGATGGCAGCCCACCAGGCTCCCCCGTCCCTAGGATTCTCCAGGCAAAAACAGTGGAGTGGGTTGCCATTTCCTTCTCCAATGCGTGAAAGTGAAAGTGAAGTTGCTCAGTTGTGTCCGACTCTTAGCGACCCCATGGACTGCAGCCTACCAGGCTCCTCCATCCATGGGAGTTTCCAGGCAATAGTACTGGAGTGGGTTGCCATTGCCTTCTCTGAAGGCCCTCCTAGAAAGGGCCAAAATAGTAAATATTTTAGGTTTTGCAATCCAGGAGAGTTCTGTCTGCCACTGGGACTCTACCATATCAAAAGAAAGCAGCCACACAGACCATAAAGACAAATGGACACGGCTGCGGCCCAATAAAACTTTATTTACAAAAACACATTGGCAGGTCAGCTTTGATATAAGATCAGCAGTTTGTCCAACCCTGGTATACATCATTAATAATTTCCTCCCACTAAAATCACCATTCACTATCTTTTCTTTTCACCGAGATAAACTCTACCCATTCTTTTAAGTCTCCATGTCCATTCAGGTGTTTTTTTATCCACTCGAAACGTTTATGAGTGACTGAGTGACCTATGAAGTGATGAAAATTTGCATTTAATCCTGATCTTCATTAAAAGGGGCTTACACTCCCTTCTGGGGTTCATTTTATCTTAATCTCATTAACTTCACATTTATTATTCCCATAATGGAAATAAAGCTTGAAATATTCATCAGTCTAGCCAGGGATTATCTCCTTGTAAAGAAGCAAAATGGAAGGAAAAAAAAAAAAAAAATGAAGCCAGCCAACTAGAAGAAAAGATAACACATCTAGGGAGATAAAATAACAGACATAATAAATACCAGACAGTGCAGAACATTTTTATGAAAGGAAGATTTTTAATACACAATAAAATGCTATTCTTTCAAGATATAGGATATCAGATGAATTCTAGTTAAATAAATAGATGTAGATCCTTTTCAATTCATCTTAGATTTATTCCTGGAGATTGTAGTTTATAATTTTGAGTCTGAATTGAAACCTTACTCTATCGTTAAATGTTGAGAACTGCTCAAAGGTTTAAATCTAGTTCAAATTTAAAATGCAGTTGAAATGACAATGTTTTGGAAATCTGTCTTTTCAAATCACTTCACATTTAGAGCTGAAGGAAGCCATGTAACCCAGGAATGCCCAGCCAACACCATCTTCCACATCCGGTTGGGCACTGCTAATCAATTAATATCAATCAATCACAGTATCCTTTTACTGGGCAAAAAATTCTTTGTTATACTGTACCCAAGATGCCACTGTCAATTAGATCTTACCCCAAGGCTGATATGTAATTGTCATCTCCAACGTATGCCATCCCCTCACTTTACAAATTGGGAAGCCATAAGATTAAAGCATCTTTCCAAGTGCTAATCATAATTCTTATGATTCTTATCATAATTCTTATGATAATTCTTATCAACTTGGTGCTTTTTCTGGGGCTTCCCTGGTGGCTCAGACAGTAAAGAATCTGCCTGAAATGCTGGAGACCCAGGTTCGATCCCTGGGTTGGGAAGATCCCCTGGAGAAGGGAATGGCAACCCACTCCAATATTCTTGCCTGAAGAATTCCATGGACAAAGGATCCTGGTGGGCTACAGTCCATGGGGTCGTACAGAATTGGACATGACTGAGCAACTAACATTTTCACTTTCTAGTGCCTTTTCTAGAAGCAGCAGCAGGGCTGGGTGGGAGTTGCCATTCTTGCAACATGATTTCATGTGTAAACTAAACATTTACCAAGCACCTACTAAATGCCAGGAACTCTGCCAGAGTGCTGAGAATTTAGTAATAAAAGATGCCAGCGAGGTCCTTGTAGGCACAAAGCCTACAAACAAAACCTTGAGAAGTTTTATTGTGATGGGAAGCAGAGAAATGCAGCATTAGCTAGAGAGAATTTGGAAAAAAGGAAAGTTTTTTTTTTTTTTTTTTTTAATGACAGCTTTTGGAGCATGTGTATGTGTTGAAGGGAATGTACAAAGACTGATAATGTAGAGGAATGAGGGGTTAATTATAGTTGCTAAGTCCTTCGGAGGGCAAGAGGTATTTGGATTTGGAGAATAAAAAGGGGATGAGCTGACATCTATAGAAAGAGGTTATTTTGCTTAAACATAGCAGGAAGAATGGTAAAGAACATGGGGTCACATTTCCCAATTTAAACTTATATACGAAAGTCTTTTCGCTTTCAAACTAAAGTTACAGGAAGGTGGAGATTCTTGTCCATTTCATTCACTGTCATAAGCCTAGGATGTAGGACATTGTTTGGTACACATTATGTGTGTGCTCAGTCACTCGGTCTTGTCCCTGACTCTTTGGACTGTAGCTTGCCAGGTTCCTCTGTCCATGGAAACTTTCCAGGCCAAGAATCCTTGAGCAGGTCACCATTTCCTCCTCCGGGGGATCTTCCTGATGCAGGGATCAAACCTGAGTCTCTTGCATCTCCTACATTGGCAGGCCGATTCTTTGCCACTGTGCCATCTGGCATTGTTGTTGTTCAGTTGCTAAGTCATGTCCAACTCTTTGCAACCCAATGGGCTGCAATATGCCAAGCTCCTCTGTCCTTCACTATCTCCTGGAGTTTGCTCAAATTCATGTCCATTGACTCAGTGATACTATCTATACTATACTATTTCATTCTTTAATACCCTGTTCTCCTTTGGCCTTCAGTCCTTCCCAGCATCAGGGTCTTTTCCAGTGAGTCAGCTCTGCGCATCAGGTAGCCAAAGTACTGGAGCTTCAGCTTCAGCATCAGTCCTTCCAATGAATATTTAGGACTGATTTCCTTTAAGATTGACTGGTTTGATCTCCTTGCTGTCCAAGAGACTCTCAAGAGTCTTCTCCAGCACCACAGTTTAAAAGCATCAATTCTTTGGCTCTCAGCCTTCTTTATGGTCCAACTCTCACATCCATACATAACTACTAGAAAAACCAGAGCTTTGACTAGACGGATATTTGTCAGCAAAGTGATGTCTCTGCTTTTTAATATGCTGTCTAGATTTGTCATAGCTTCCCTTTCAAGGAGCAGTTATCTTTTAATATCATAGCTTCAGTCACTGTCCACAGTGATTTTGGAGACCAAGGAAATAAAATTAGTCACTGCTTCTACTTTTTCCTCTTCTATTTGCCATGAAGCCACCTGGCATTAGGAGGTCAAAAAATACTAATTCAAGGAAAAGTACTACAGAACACTTGTTTTACCAAATCTGATTTTCCAAATGACCACGAGATGGCAGGCTTATACCAAGAAAACACTGTCAACTGGTTGGCTGATTTCCATAATGTGACAAATGCTAAACCCAGGGAAGTGGTGGCTTTTCAATGAATATTTGAATAAACTGGAAAACAGTTTCCAGTAGTGAGATGTGTATGAACTTGTCTTCACAAGTACTTACTTGACAGACAAGACTTTATGTAACCATTAGAAAGGAAATAAAATGCAAAGATTAACTAGGTACCCAGGAGTTTAAGATACACTTCTGGTGATGGGAAACTATTTCCTCTTAAGATTATATCCCCTTGAAACAATAAAGCTTAACTGCCCCAGCTATTCCTCACATTTGGCAAATTTAGAGTCACGTGGTAAATGTAAAACACTACAGAATCCCCAAAGGGAAACAGGATCTTCTTTGAGACCACCTAAGCTGTCTGAAATCTAGATTTTAGAATCTGAGTTTAATTTGTAGAAATAACATTAGATTGGTCCTTTTGTAAAGAAATCTCTTGGTGTTATTCCTTGTAGATAATACCTTAACGTTTTCTTTTTCTTTCCCAACTACCTCCTAGAATAATAACCTACAAAGGAAAATTATTTCTCTTTTTGAAAAAGTTGCATACAGGGTTTGATTCTCACATTTCTGCATTATGAAGCCCTCCACATTGTGTTTTTGTCTTGTTTTGCTGATTTTGTTTTGTTGATGGTGGGTTGTATTCCTCAAAATATTTGCTGCTGTCCCTGAAGAATGATTGGACTTCTCCACCCACAGGGAGCAGGCATGGACATGTGATTTGAGATGTGTTTCCATGAAATAGGACTTCCCAGGTGGCACAGTCATAAAGAATTCACCTGGCAGTGCAGGAAATGCAAGAGACGCAGGTTCAATCCCTGGGTCGGGAAGAGCCCCTGAAGCAGGAAATGGCCACCCATTCCAGTATTCTTGCCTGGAAATCCCATGGACAGAGGAGCCTGGAGGGCTACAGTCCATAGGGTTGCAAAGAGTTGGACATGACTGACTCAGCAACTGAGCACACACACACGCACACACACACACAGTCCATGAAATAGAATAAAACCTCCCTGACACGTGCAGGTCAGGAGTGACTATGTGACTAGCTTTGACCATTCAATGGAGGGGAGAAATGACATGTCATTGAATAGAAATTTTGAAAACTCACTCCTGGTTTACCAGCTGTCCGCTCTCATCACCTGAAATTCCCAGTATCCACCACCCAGGAGCTGCCCTACCTTGGGTCCCTAGTGAAACAGTCCCACGATGGACATGTCATGTGAATAAAAAACATATGTGTGTTGTCATAATCCTTTGAGATCTATTTTTATCTGGGGTCTATATATTTTTTTTAACTGCAGCATAACTTAATCTAAATTGACTGATACAATATCTTATATGGTAGTTATAAAAATAAGTGAATAAATACCTAAAAAATGCTTAGCCTTGTGTGTGGTGGATATTAAGCAGTGAATAAATGTTAAGTTATTCATTAGTATCATTGATCATTTCCATTCATCCACTTTACCCACCACATTCATGATAAAAGCACCCTTAGGTCTTATTTAAGTTGCATTAGAAGGTATTGGCATCGTTTTGAGATTTAAAATGAGATTTAGAGTCCAATAAAAAGACTTGGGCTTCCCTAGTGGCTCAGATGGTAAAGAAGCTGCCTGCAATGCAGGAGACCCAGGTTCTATCCCTGGGTGAGGAAGACCCCCTGGAGAAGGAAATGGCTAGCCCACTTCAGTATTCTTGCCTGGGAGATCCCATGGACAGAGAAGCCTGGCGTGCTATAGTCCATGGGGTCACAAAGAGTCGGATATGACTGAAACATTTTTTACGTAGAGAATGATGGAAAGTATGAGCAATTAAGTGCTATCCATGGCTCCATGGAATGCACATACTCAAGAATATTTATTGAACTAGTGTTAATTTCCCTGGTGCTGCTACTCTGCCTTTACAGCCTGATAATCAGAAGGTACTCATTTCTTCTTTTTTAAATTAAAATATATTTTATTTGTTACCATTCATTCAACATTTTTTTATCATTGTTGAGAATCTACTGCTATACTAGATAAATTCTGTGAATACAGAAATAATTTTAAAAAAACATGTGGTTTCTACCCTCATGCCCTCTTAGGGTTCACAGTCTGGTGAAGGGGATGAACAGTAACTGAATATCTTAGTCAGCTCAAGCTGACTATAGACCAAATGGTAAAATAACAGACATTTATTTTCTCACAGGTCTAGAGGCTGAAAAGTCCAATATCAAGCCAGCAAATTCAGTATCTGGTGAGGACCATCTTCCTGGCTTGCAAATGGCTAATAAGGTACACATTTCTTTGACTGCTAGGTACATTCAATGAAAACAAATTACTCAACCTAAAATATTCTGATTTTAAAATTCCATTTCATTAAATAATTTTGTCATCTTCCCTTCTGTTCTTGGCATCAAGAAAAGGAAGGGACATCTCCCCTACCAGCCCCATGGCACAGTAACAAAGCAACATCTATTTGGTGCCAAATTAAAATTATTTTTACATCCCCTTGATGTTTCTGCAAGAATGCATTCTAATGTCCCAAAGAATACAAATTTACTTTCCCGTTGGTGACAACTTAGTGTTCTTAATACAGCTTTCAGTGTGTGCCTCTTAACAGCCAACTTGCTGAGTCACGTAGAATCTAACCTGCAATTTCTGCTGATTCTTTCAACCCAGATCGAGCATCACAAATTCCACCCCATCACACAATTCACAATACTTTTTCAGTTAGTCCTTTTAGTGAAAAACAAAATGGTTTAAACTGTAATTCTTTCCCAGAAGGACTGGAAAGTCAGCTTACCCTATAGAGCTTTCAAAGATCCAGGACTTCAAGGTGGAAGATACCCAAAAGCAGGGAACACTGCAGGGGTTTGGTTGACAGTCTCTGCACAGAATAAATATACCCCCAACTTCCCTCCCAAGTATTCAACAGAGGCAACCACCTCCAAGCTCCCTGCCCCCAGCCTTAACTGGACACATGCTCTAGAGAAACTGACTCCAAGGTGGACAGACTTAAGAATGTGTCATGCAGAGTAAAGTGAGTCATTAAGAGAAAAATAAATATTGTATATTAACACATGTATGTAAAATTTAGAAAAAATGGTACAGATAAGCCTATTTCCAAAGCAAGGAATAGAGAGGCAGACAGTGAGAATGGATGGATGAACCCAGAGTAAAAGAAGGGGAATGAGATGAGTTGGGAGATTTTGACTGACATATACACACTACCATATATAAAACAGATAGCTATCAGGAAGCTGTTATATAACACAGGGAGGTCAGCTTGATGCTCTGTGATGACCTACATGGTGGGAATGGGGGTGGAGAGGTCCAAGAGGGAGGGAATAATTGTACACATATAACTGATTTACTTATTATACAGCAAAAACCAACACAACATTGTAAGTCAAATCATGTCCAACTCTTTGCAACCCACCAGGCTCCTCTATAGCCCACAAGGCTCCTCTGTCCATTAAATTCTCCAGGCAAAAATACTGGAGTGGGTAGCCATTCCCTTCTCCAGGGGTTCTTCCCGACCCAGGGACTGAACCCAGGTGTCCTGCACTGCAGATAGATTCTTTACTGTTTGAGCCATCAGGGAAACCCCAGTATACCCCAATTTAAAAAGAAAAGAAGCACCAGTCTAATGGTTAATGATGAGCACCAGAAAGAGGATAAGGCAGGCCTGAAAGCAGAGGAATTAACTAAGGGTCAGCCTAGTCATGGTAGAATACTCAGTCCACTTCCTCACAACTTGATGCCAGAAACGTTTCTCAGAACGTGGTTCCTGCTGTATCTGCCTGTAACCAGAAAATAACATCCCCACCCACCCACCCAGTAGGAGACTGGAGGCTTCTCTGGAGAAATGGCTCACTAATGAGAAGACCAGTTGGCCCTCTAGCCAAAATTTTAGTTAGACATAATTGTGAATCCTGCAGCTCTAACCACACAGAGAGCTTGCAAATTGTTTTCAAGTCTCTTAGTCTTAACTACAAAAGGACAGCCAAAGGTTGCCAGGTATTTAAGAAAATTTGTACATGAGTTAGAGGAGATGGTAGAAATGACTCCAGGGAATATAGAGACGATACAGGAAACAGATGTGTGTGTGTGTGTGTGTGTGTGTGTGTGCCATCAGAGCTATTAGAGAAGAGAGTTTGTTCATAAAATAACAAGTATCAAAGAGCAAGAGAGATTTCTTAAGAATTAAAAAAAATTTTAACTAAGATATACATTTCAATAAGAAGGTTACAATATAATATGGAGCAAATTCTAGAAAGTAAAGCAAAAATATTAAGAAATAGAAAGACAGGTCTGGAACAAGAGGCCCAACATTTCTGAAATTTGAGAAAGAGAACTAAAAGGAAGAAATTGTCAGAGTGTTTATAGAAAGCTTTCCCCAGGCCTGAGGATCACAAGTCTTCAAATGAAAAAGGCACACTGAATGCCAAGTACAATGAATGAAGAGATCACAACAAAGCAGACTCTTGAAATTCTCCAAGGATAAAGAAAAGATGCTAAAGCCATCCAGAGAGGAAAGACACCAATGGAATCAGGAATAAGAATGAAAACACCAGAAGGAAAAGCTAAAACATTTTAAATTCTAAAGGAAAATTGTTCTCAATCTAGGATTTTATATCCAGCCAATCCATCCACCAAAGTAAGAGTAGAATAGACATTTTCAAACTTTAAGGATCCCAGCAGAATGAGGGCCAATACCAAAGAGAAGTAGGACATGGAACCAAAAAAAGATGTTCAACATAGGAAAGAAAGGGAGGTCCTGGTGGAACAACAGTGCTTCCAGTTCAGTCAACAACTGGCTCAGACTAGATCAGGTGAACGGAATCTGTGGGAGGAAGATCTCCTAGCAAAACCTGAACTGAAAGATTATATGTTGCATTTGAGAATTTGGAAAATAATACTGACAAACACATTAGTTTTATGAGAGCATTTGGAAATAAAATGAAAGATAGTTTCAGAGACAGCAAAATGAAAGTTTAGGGAAAAAATAAGCTCATATACTCTATTTGGCTCAGTGATAAACCATATTATATAGTCATAATTATGTAAATACTGACTAATAATTTAACAGCAAAAGTTGTGATTTTATTAGGAAAATGTAAGCTGAAAAGCGGGGTGGGAATGATGGGAGGAAGAACACCCTATGTTTATATTCCTTAGCAGAAATTCAATAGATAGCCTATAAGTGACAATTTAGGAACTAGAGAAAGAAAAATAATACATGGAGGAATTTGCCAGGAGAACCAACTAAGAATTGAAAGGGAATTCCTGTAAGGAATGTGAAAAGAAAGACGGAAAGGAAAGAGTAGAAAAATGGTATTTTTTTATTGTAAGTCTTTTCTGATGTACTGATGATATTTTAAATTATGTACACATATTATCTTGATTGTTTTTAAGTTAAAATTAAAACATCATCAAAGAGTTACAATTTAGTTGGGAAGATAAGCACAAGATATTAAACTAGATTACTAATTATAGAAGTTTCAATAACAATTAAAGACAGTAATAGAAAATAACTCAGTAAGTAGTTTGACTAATTTCCAAAAGACTATTTTGGAGTCAGAGAGAGGAACACTCATTGAAGACTTAAGGTTGTAAGGAAAGACTTTGTGAAGAGATGAGATTGGGCCTGAGTTTTCTTGGAAAAGTAGAATTGTCTACTTGATCATGCGGAGGGTAGTTCAAGGACTTTAGAGGCAAAAATGAGGACTACTCAGAGAGGATACTGAGCAATCCATTTGTACCAAAGTCTAACTCTGTACCTCCAGTTTGGTCCCAGGTATATGACCATCTGAGAAAGAAAAGCCAGCAGAGACCAGGTTCTGGAGGGTCTAGTAAGTAGGGCTAAACAGCTTGGACTTTATCTGAAGAAAATGGTCCCCAAAGAGATGATTCAGTTAACCACTTTGCTGTACCACAGAAATTAACACAACATTGTAAATCAACTTATATATATATACATATATATATGTATATATATATATTTAGCTCAGCTGGTAAAGAATCTTCCTGCAATGCAGGAGACACCAGTTCGATTCCTGGGTCAGGAAGATTCCCCTGGAGAAGGGATAGGCTTCCACTCCAGTATTCTTGGGCTTCCTTGGTAGCTCAGCTGGTAAAGAATCTGGATACCATGCTGGAGACCCAGGTTCAATCCCTAGATTGGGAAGATCCCCTGGAGGAAGGCACAGCAACCCACTCCAGTATTCTTGCCCAGAGAATTCACATGGACAGAGGAGCCTGGCGGGCTGCAGTCCATGGAGTCACAAAGAGTCAGACATGACTGAGTGACTAAGCACAGCATATATATATTATTTTTCATTACTGTTATGGCAGGATACTGAATATAGTTCCCTGTACAGCAGGACCCTGTTATTATCCATTCTGTATATAATATAATCCTGCTAATCCCAAACTCCCAATCCATCTGTCTCCCACTCCCCTACCTCTCTTGGCAACTGCAAGTTTGTTCTCTATGTCTGTAGGAGCACTTTCTTGATGCTTTTAGCCTAAAGGAATAATTTAAGATTATGAACACTCAGTCCTTCCCCGTTTTTAAGGTACTTTCACATTAATTGTATATTTGGGATGTAAACGCATTGGTAATAGTTACGATTTCTGTGGCACTCAGCTTTCCCCAGGTGGTGTTCTAGGAACTTTACACATATTAACTCATTTAATCATTAACTCACTTATTCCTCACCGAAAGCTCTATAAGTCAGTATCCATTTAGTACTTATTATCATACCCACTTCCCAGATGAGGAAATTGAGACCAAGAGAAGATGAATAAGTTGCCCACCATCAATTGGTAAAGCTGAATTCCAACCCAGCAAGTCTAGTTCCAAACTACATGCTAAACTGCTACGAAGTGTAATCAGTGAAATTGTTCATAAATACCTTCATGTGATGCATATTTCCTTTTGAGTTGCCAAACCACCTAACTCTATAAGTTTCTCAGACTTCTGCTCCAAAATTTGTGAATTAGAAAATAAGCCAATTTATTTTTGTTGACTACTAAAGAGTAACCGAAGCCTCCACCAATTCTATGCATTGCACAGCTCATAAAATGACACATAAAAAGTAATGATTAGAATACACAAAGGACTGAGATCAGTGTCCTAAAAAGGGAGTAAGATGTTGGCAGCTGGAAAATAGCATTAAATATGGGAATAATGGATGACTGCATGGCATATGTGTTGAACATAGCCTTAGAATATTGGAGACTACAACAGTTTTCTGTGGCTAACTTAACAAGTGATGACAAACCTGGTGGATTAAAACAACATAAAGAGGAATTTCTGGCAGTCTAGTGGTTAGGACTCCATGTTTCCACTGCAGGAGGCATGGGTTCATTCCCTGGTTGGGGAACAAGATCCTACAAGCCATGTGGTATGGCCAATATATATATATATATATATATATATATATATTTAAAAGCCCATAAAAATAAATAAAGCATGCTGCTACTGCTGCTAAGTAGCTTCAGTCATGTCCGATTCTGCGTGACCCCATAGACAGCAGCCCACCAAGGCTCCCCTGTCCCTGGGATTCTCCAGGCAAGAATACTGGAGTGGGTTGCCATTTCCTTCTCCAATGCATGAAAGTGAAAAGTGAAAGTGAAGTCGCTCAGTCATGTCCAACTCTTAGCGACCCCATGGACTGCAGCCAACCAGGCTCCTCTGTCCATGGGATTTTCCAGGCAAGAGTACTGGAGTGGGGTGCCATTGCCTTCTCCAAAATAAAGCATAAATAAATAAAATAGAAATGTATTCTCTCCCAGTTCTGTAGGCCAGAAATCCACAATCAAGGTGTTGGCAGGGCCACATGCCCTCTGCAGACTCTAGGAAAGAATCCTTTCCTCACTTGTTCCAGTTTCTGAGAGATGCCAGCATTCCCTGGCCTATGGCCACATCCCTCCAGTCACTGCTCTCATCTTCACATCACCTTCTCTGTATGCCTTTCCCATATGTGTCTTTCATTACGACACTTGCCACTGGATTTAGAACTCACAGAGATAATCCAAGATGATCTTCCTATTCGAAGATCCTAAACTTAATTAGATCTGCAAAGTTACTTATTTCAAATAAAGTAACAACATTCACATGTTCCAGGGATTAGAATGTGAACTAGAGGATGGGATGTGATTCAGCTCATGACAGAGACACCATAAAAACCAAAACACTGAGTTAACTGGTTGAAATATACAACTGATTCAAAGCTTGGAAACATAAGACAAGGCAAATGGAAAGATACACAGTCAAGAAAAATATGGGGAGAAGAAACAAGATGGTTGGTGAGTGGGTGGATGTGGAGTGTATCTCTCTTCATGGATGCATCAGGAATACATCTTCAGGTGCAGAAGACCTCCCAGAGCACCAGCTGAGAACTGGCAGGAGTCCCTGACCACCAGAAAGGAATCTATAGATTCACACAAAACTCTGTAGGAAGAAGGAAGGAAGGGGAAAAGGGAGAAGAGTGAGCAGACTGGACTTGCACCCAGGGGGTGGGAGAGCTGAAGTGGAGTTGAGCTCTCCACATTGGGGCAATCAGTTGGGATGAAGGGGAAGCATTTGAGGCTGTTGGAGAGTGAAGCAGTTGATCTGTGACAATCTGCATGGAGTGAGGACCACACAATCTGTGCCACAGCCCTGTGTATCCCAGACAAGGGATGCAAGACCGCTGGAATGTGCAGCAGCTGGGAGCTGGAGTGTAGGGGCTGGAGAGCAATCCCAGGGCAAAGACTACTGTCGACCGTGGAAGACAGTCTGAGGGAACAGGAGGGAGAAGATTGCAGCAGAAAATGTGTTTGGAGGAAAGACAGGCAGCTATGGAGGCAGGGTGCTACTGCTGAGTCATGTGCAGGGGGCGGAGACATCAATGTAGCTTCTCTCTCCCCATCTTAGTCAGCACTGGCAGCTAACAAATAGAAAGACCTCAGAGAGGGTGGCACTTTGAATGCCTGCTTCACCAAACAATGGAGAAGGACCAGCTAGGGAAGCCCTTTGAACACCAGCTGCCAGAGGCTATACAAAGATTCTAATAGCGCCATATCTTCTGTGCCCCAGGCCACTGGTTTTCCCATGTATCTGGCACTGCCAGGGTCCCTGCAATCTAAGCAGCTGTGCCACCTCCACGCCTGTTCTCACTGGGGCAGACCCAAGTCCTCCAGGGAAGTCTCAGGTGCAAACTCATATGGATGACCCAAAAGTAGAGGTAGGGAATAAAACCACAGTTGAGCTCCAAGAATGGAGTGGCTAAGGAAGAGGATCAAAAACCTCTCTACTAGCTGTACAAGCTGCATATTAAATCCACAGGGTCAACTAGATAGCCTCTGGGTCTATGGAATATGTGAAAGGACAATGAGTATTCCCACAAAGGAAAATGCCCTAGCCCCAACAGCTGTGGACATTGGAGGCAAGAACACTCCAAAGTAGGGCCAGATTAGAGTCCGAACTGTCCCCACAGCAGGTCAAGAGACCAGCCTCAGTATTGGAGGGCCTCCTAGAAAGATGAAGGTGGGCTGTGAATCAAAGTAAGGAAAAGGATGCTGACAGCTGAGACCCAAGAAAAACATTTATTATTATTCTTGTATTTTGACTTATTCTGTAGTTGATTTTGAAGTTTTTTTCTCTTTTTTCCCCCTTTTCTCCGTTACTGTGATTGTTGTCATTATTATTATATCCATTTATGTTTTTGAGGATTTTTGTTTAACTACATTTTTTATTTCCTTTGTATACTTCAACCTCTACATTGACTTTTTGTGGTTCTGTGGGATTTGTTGTTGCTGCTGTTGTTGTTTTCTCCTCCCTCCTCTTTTTTTTCATTTGTTTTGTTTTTCTTACTGTTCTTTTCTTGGTGTAGTTTTTCTCTTTTATACATATATATATATATATAAATCATTTTTATGTATTTCTATTTTTTTCCTTCTTTTTGTCACCATGTTGGTTAGTCACTTTTGTTCTCTTTGCTTTATTCTTCAGTAGGCTCTAGGCTTTGATCTTGTTTTCTGTTTCGTGTTTCAGCTATTGTTGTTTTTAATTTGTTGATATCAGTTTTGGTTTTGTCTGGTTCACTAGGTCACTCTCTTGTACTTTGTTTTCTTTGGACTGTTTTGGTTTTGTTTATGTGTGTGTGTTCCTTTGCGTTTGTTACTATTTACCTAATATTGCATTGACCAGTTATCTGGGATTCTTTTTTTTTTTCCTAGTTCTTTTTGTTGTTGTTCTCACTACATTCAGACTATTAAGAAAACAAAAATATTGTCCATTAATAAAATGCAAATAGGAACATACATATCAATAATTACTTTAAATGTAGTAGGTTAAATGCTCCAACCAAAAGACACAGACTGGATGAATAGATACATAACAAGACCCATATATTGCTGTCCATTATAGACCTACTTCAGACCTAAGGACACATACAGATTGAAAGTAAAGGATGGAAAAAGATATTCCATGCAAATGGAAATCAAAAGAAAGCTGGAGTAGCAATTCTTACGTCAGAAAAAAATAAACCTTAAAATAAAGAATATTACAAGAGATAAGGAAAGACACTACATAATGATCAAGGGCTCAATCCAAGAAGACATAATAATTGTAAATATTTATACATCCAACATTGGAACACCTCAGTAGATAAGGCAAACATTAACAGACATAACGGGAAATCAACAGTAGCATAATAATAGTAGAGGACTTTAACACCCCACTTACACCAACGGACAAATCATCAAAACAGAAAGTAAGGAAACACAAACCTTAGATGACACATTATACCAGACAGACCTAATTGATATCTTCAAGACATTCCATCCAAGTGCAGAAGAATAGAGTTTATTCTCAAGTGTACAAAGAACATTTTCCAGGATAGATCACATCTTGGATCACAAATCAAGCCTTGGTGTATTTAAGAAAATTGAAATTCTGTCAATCATCTTTCTGACCACAGTGCTGTGAGACTAGATACCAATTACAGGAATAAAAAAAGAAAAAGAAAAACCGTAAAAAACACAAATACATGGAGGCTAAACAACATGCTTCCAAATAGCCAATAGGTCACTGAAGACATCAAAAAGGAAATTTTTTAAAAACCTAGAAAAAAATGACAAGGAAAACACAATGACACAAAACCTATGGGATGAAGCAAAAGCAGTTCTGAGAGGGTGGATTATAGCAATACAGGCCTACCTCAAGAAACAAGAAAAACATCAAGTAAACAACTTGACTTTACACCTAAAGCAACTAGAAAAAGAAGCACAAAAAACCCCTAAGTTAGCAGAAGGAAAGAAATCATAAAGATCATAGCAGAAGAAAATGAAGAATATAATACTAAAGATCAATAAAACTAAAAGTTAGTTCTTTGAGAAGATAAAAGTACCAAATCATTAGCCAGACTCATCAAGAAAAAAAGGGAGAAGACTCAAATCAGCAAAATTAGAAATGAAAAAGGAGAGGTTATGATAGACAATGTGGAAATGCAAAGGAACATAAGGAGACTATTAGGAGCAACTATATGGCAATGAAATGGACAATCTGGAAGAAATGGAAAAATTCTTAGAAAAGTTTAACCTTCCAAGACTGAACCAGGGAAAAAATAGAAATTTTGAGCAAACCAATCACAAGCACTGACATTGAAGGTATGATCAAAAATCTCCCCCAAAACAAAAGCCTTGGGTCAGATGGCTTCATGTGAATGCTTTCAAATGTTTAGAGAAGAACTAATGCCTATCCTTCTCAAACTCTTTTAAAAAATTGCAGAGGAAGGAACACTCCCAACTCATTCTATGAAGCCAACCTCACCCTGAAAACCAAAGCCAGACATAGGCATCATAAAAAAAGAAAATTATAGACCAATATCACTGATGAACATAGATGCAAAAATTCTCAACCAAATTCTAGCAAACAGGATCCAACAACACATTAAAAGGGTCATACACCATGATCAAGTTGGATTTATCCAAGGGATGCCCAAATTCTTCAGTACATACAACTGAATCAATTTGACACACCATATTAATAAATTAAAAGATGAAAATCATGGTAATCTCAATAGATGCAGAAAAAGCTTTTTGACAAAGTTCAACACCCATTTATGATAAAACTCTCCAGAAAATCAGCTAGAAGGAAGCTACCATTAAGGTAATAAAGGCCATATATGATAAACCCACAGCAAACATTATTTTCAATGGTGAAAACCTGAATTTCTTCTAACATCAGAACAAGACAAGGGTGCCTACTCTCTCCACTATTATTCAACATAGGTTTGGAAGTCCTAGCCACAGCAATCAGAGAAGAAAAAGAAATAAAAGGAATCCAGATTGGAAAAGAAGTAAAATTCTCACTGTTTGCAGGCAACATGATACTATATATAGAAAACCCTAAAAATACTATCAGCAAATTACTAAGAGCTTATCAGTAAATTCAGAGAAGGCAATGGCAACCCACTCCAGTACTCTTGCCTGGAAAATCCCATGGACGGAGGAGCCTGGTAGGCTGCAGTCCATGGGGTTGCAAAGAGTCAGACACGACTGAGCAACTTCACTTTGACTTTTCACTTTCATGCATTGGAGAAGGAAATGGCAACCCACTCCAGTACACTTTCCTGGAGAATCCCAGGGATGGGGGAGCCTGGTGGGCTGCCGTCTATGGGGTCGCACAGAGTCGGACACGACTGAAGCGACTTAACAGCAGCAGCAGCAATCAGTAAATTTAGCAAAGTTGCAGGATACAAAATCAATACACAGAAATCACTTGCATTCCTTTACACTCACAATGAAAAATCAGAAAGAGAAATTAAGGAATCAATCCCATTTACCATTGCCACAAAAATAATAAAATACCTAGGAACAAACCTACCCAAGGAGACAAAAGAGCTATATACAGAAAACTATAAGACACTGATGAAAAAATCAAAGACGACATAAGCAGATGGAGAGACACATCATGTAATTGGATGGGAAGAATCAATATTGTGAAAATGACTATACTACCCAAAGCAATCTTAATGCAATCCCTATCAAATTACCAATGACATTTTCACAAAATTAGAATAAAAGTTTCATAATTCATATGGAAACATAAAAGACCCAAAAGAGCCAAAGCAATCTTGAGAAAGAAGAATGGAGATGGAGTAATCAACCTTCCTGATTTCAGACTATACTACAAAGCTATAGTCATTGAGACAGTATGGTTCTGGCACAAAAATAGTAGTATAGACCAATGCAACAAGATAGAAAGCCCAGAGATAAAACTCACACACTTGTGGGCACCAGATCTTTGACAAAGGAGGCAAGACTATACAATGGAGAAAAGATAGTCTCTTCAATAAGCGGTGCTTAGAAAGTTGGACAGCTATGTGTAAAAGAATGAAATTAGAACACTTCCTAACACCATAAACAAAGGTAAACTCAAAAAGGATTAAAGACCTAAATGTAAGACCAGAAATTATAAATCTCTTAGAGGAAAACATAGGCAAACTCTTATTGACATAAATCACAGCAAGATCCTCTGTGAACTGCCTACTAGAGTAATGGAAATAAAAACAAAAATAAACAAATGGGACCTAATTAAACTTAAGAAACTTTTGCACAGGAAATGAAATCATAAACAAGATGAAAGGACAGCCCTTAGAATGGGTGAAGCAACAGACAAAGGATTAATCTCCAAAATGTACAAGCAGCTTATGCATCTCAAGAGCAGAAAAACAAACAATCCAATGAAAAAAATGGGCAGAAGACCAAAACAGACATTTCTCCAAAGAAGACATCCAGATGGCTAATAAACACAGGAAAAAATGCTCAGCATCACTTATTATTAGAGAATTTCAAAGCAAAACTACAGTGAGGTATCTCCTCACACTGGTCAGAATGGCCATCATCAAAAAATTTACAAACAACCAATGCTGGAGAGGATGTGGAGAAAGTGGAAGCCTCTTACACTGTTGGTGGGAATGTAAATTGATACAGCCACTATGGAAGACAATATGGAGATTCCTTTAAAAACTAGGAATAAAACTACCATATGAATACTCAGCAATCCCACTATTAGGCAAATACCCTGAGAAAATCATAACTGAAAAAGACACATGTACCTCAGTGTTCACTGAAGCACTATTTACAATAGCCAGGACACGGAAGCAACCTAGACGTCTGTCAACAGATGAATGGATAAAGAAGTGTGGTACATATATACAACGGAATATTACTCAGCCATTAAATGTAATGCATCTGAGTCCGTTCTAGTGAGGTGGATGAACCTAGAGCCAGTTATACAGAGTGAAGTAAATTAGAAAGAGAAAAAACACATATCATATATTAACACATACATTTGGTATCTAGAAAAATGACAGGGCAGGAATAGAAACTCAGACATAGAGAACAGACAGACTTGTGGACACGGTGGGTATGGGGGTGGGTGGTGGCTAGTAGGAAAGATCAGTTCAGTTCAGTCGCTCAGTCACGTCCGACTCTTTGTGACCCCATGAACCACAGCACTCCGGGCCTCCCTGTCCATCATCAACTCTCAGAGTTCACTCAAACTCATGTCTATTGAGTCGGTGATGCCATCCAACCATCTCATCCTCTGTCGTCCCCTTCTCCTCCTGCCCCCAATTCCTCCCAGCATCAGAGTCTTTTCCAATGAGTCAGTTCTTCGCATCAGGTGGCCAAAGTATTGGTAGGAAAGATAGAGTGGGACTGAAACAGAAACATTAGCATGTGTAAAACAGATAGCTAGTGGGAAGTTGCCGCATAGCACAGAGAGCTCAGCCTGGTGCTCTGTGACAACCTAGAGGGATGGGATGGGTTGGGAGGTGGGAGGAAGGTTCAAGAGAGAGGGGACATGTGTGTACCTATGGCTGATTCATGTTGATGTATGTTGGAAACCAGCACAACATTGCATAGCAATTGCTGCTGCTTCTGCTGCTGCTAAGTCACTTCAGTCGTGTCTGACTCTGTGCGACCCCATAGACAGCAGCCCACCGGGCCCCGCCATCCCTGGGATTCTCCAGGCAAGAGTACTGAAGTGGGTTGCCTTTGCCTTCTCTGCATAGCAATTACCCTCCAATAAAAAATTAATTAATTAAAAAAGAAAATTATGAGTAATAGTATGTAGTGCATTAACTCCCAAAATGCACAGAATAGGAGAATCCATAAATTATGTAAATATTTGGTGTCAACTGGACATTGGGACACTGTGGCCCATTTGGAGGAATACATGTGAAAAGGGAACTAAATTTTAAAAGAAAACCTAACAGTTAAATATTTGTAAAATAAGGGCTTGATAAGAGAAAGCTTAGACTCTAAAGTAGCTGATCCAAGCCTAGTGGGAGAAGGCTCTCAAGAAAGTTCTCTACAGTTGTGTTTTCCTGGGCTCCTAGTGAGTAGAGAGTGCGCCCCAGGGGGTGGGGTTAAGTGTAAGGTAGAGTGGCAGGAGAGCCCAGCGCAGCCCTCCACCATCCCCAGGAGATCTGCGTTCAAGGCTCCATCATTGGGCACTGGCGCCTAGGGGAATGCCAGCCCCTTCAAAGAGCATCTTACTGAATTTGTGCTTGTCCTTTGCCTCTTCCAGGTGAATCAGTGAGCTTGTAATATGGGGAAATTCAACTGCGTGATTTTAGACCCACTCTGGCTGTAAATCGCTGATTCTAAGAGTCTGAGGCTTTCCTTTTTAAGCGTGAGCACTACGGAGGTTAGCATTGCCGTGTACAAGAGTGCTTGGGCTCTGAGCGTGAGCACAGCCCATCTGTCCGGGATACTCCACACACAGTTCAGCACTAACCTGAGAGGATTAACTAGGCGGTGTCTTTGGGTCCTGCGGTCCCCAGGGTTCTCAGTGATCTGACTTTCTCATGTACCCTCCACAGCAAGCAGAGCCCAGCAGGGACAATTTCTGTAACTCCGGAGGGCAGATTCTCTTTTTCGTGGTTCATCTCTCCTTATACAACAGTGGGCCCTGCGTCTCAGTTTCAGAGAAATCACACAGTGGAGATGCACTCCAAATTACCAGGGAGAGTCAAAGTTCAGGATCAGAGTTCCCCCAAGTCAGTCCACAGACAGCTGCTAATTCAGGACAAACTTTTCCTTGTTTCATGGTGAAATGAAAGACAAGGAAGGACAACAACACATACGCATTATATATATATATAAAACACAACTTCCTCTGGATGAAATGTCCATCTATAATTACGTCTCACCTTTTGTATTAAATTGTTCTCTCTTTTATGAACTAATGTGGATAGTAGTTGTGTAATTACTACTTTTAATGCCATTTATTGGAGAAAACATTTTTTAATTAGCAATCATTCTTTAATTCCCCATTTAGAACTTTCTTTCCTTTTTGGCTCGTTGGCAAAATCTCAAGTGTGGGGATCTATGTGATAGCTTCAGAGAGGACTTGAGAACCCCCCACTCACACCCCAATCTGTTTCCCGTACAAGATAAAACTTACTTGAATCCCTAGACTTTGCACCGCACAGTCTTCTAGAAGCTACAGAGCCAGGAAGTGAGGCCAGGGCCTTCACCTCCACCCTAATTGTGGGCCAGAAGGAGCCGGAGCCTGCAGAGCAGCTGGAGATCCCAGAAGTTGCTGATTAAAATGGGGATAAAGTTCAGGGCAGAACATCTTTATGCAAAGCAGTAAGAAAGTGGTCTTTATCTGGGAACCCGCTGTTTCCTCCCCATGTACTTGTCACAAGCCCTCAGGCAGAAAATAGAGGTCAGACTCTAGCCGCAGAAATTCATATCCTCATCCTGTTAAAAATTTAAAAAAAAAAAAAAGGAAAAAAAAACAACTTTGAAAAAAAATTGTTTAGTCATGTATATCTCAGTTTTAAAGCTTCACTATACCGTATTTCCAGAGTTTTTGTTTTCTAGACACATACATCATGTTACCAAGCACAGTTCTACAGTCCTCATGGTCATTTCCTTCTGTGCCTGTTTAATTATATCTCCCTTCCTTCTCCCTTCTTTCCTGAAATTAGCAGGGGACGTGCAGAGAATCTCATGTGAACAATCAGAGGATTATACATATACATAATTTGGTCATATATGGAAGTGAACTTTTGTTGGAAAAAAAAAAGAAAAAAATACAGACCTACTTTAGAAAATAATGTTTGCTAAAATGCATTCTATTTCTGGCAAGTGATCAACCATGAGAACCTTGTTAGAAAAATATCCACTAGGGGGCACTGCAGTCAAAGCAGACAGGAGTGAACAGCCAAAGGTTTCATCAACTTGGATAAACTGGAGTCATTTCATTAATACTGTCAAAAGCATATTGTTTTCGCAAAAATGAGAGGCCACCGTGTTCGAATTTTGTTGAAGTAAAAATAATCCATTTTCTGGCAGCAGAAGCTAGAAAGTAGCTGACTCCAGTCATCCAGAATTGACCCTGTACTCAGATTAATATACATGAACCTGCATGAGAATGTGAACCAAGACTGTCAGGCTGGAGGTGACAGCGAGTCTTGGAATTGTCCCTGGTGGCTGAGTGGTAAAGAAGCTGTCTGCAATGCAGGAGATATGGGTTCGATCCCTGGGTTGAGAAGGTTCCCTGAAAATGACAACCCACTCCAGTATTCTTGCCTGGAGAACCCATGGACAAAGGAGCCTGGCGGACTGCAGTCCATCGGGTTGCGAAGAGCTGGACACGACTGAGCGACTGAGCACACAGGCATGCATGCACTCTGCTGGAAATGTCCTCCCTGTATTTCCTCCTCTCCTCCCACTCCATCACCCCTGGTGATAATCATACACAAGAAAATGCAGGAGACCAGAGAAGCTTTAAAATAAGATTTAGCAGTAGAAGGCATTTAATTTTGTAACGCCTTTGACATCACCAGCTGCTTCCAGCTGAGCGATGGCATCCTCTCAGGGGAGAGGCGCATGGTCTCTTTGCTGCAGAAGGTCAAGAGAACTCCTCTGTGGCTGTGGCAAATAGAGCCGAGGAAAATGAAGCGGAATGCAAGAGGCCAAGAATGCATGTTCTGACCCTTTTTTAAAAAAATACATTTGACCTTTTTATTTAACTAACCCCATTTTGTTAAATGGGAGTATAACTGCTGTACAATGTTGTGTTAGTTTCTGCTGAACAACAAAGTGAATCAGCTGTATGTATACATAGGTCCCCCCTTCAAACTAACTCTCATTTTAAAGTATTTGATTTATCTGTTAAACTAAAAAGAAATGTCTTGGACAGAGGGCAGAAGGACAACTCAGGCAGGGCCGGGGCTGGCTAGTTGAGGGCACTATGGTACCCAGGGAAAAGTTGCATAAAGGCACGCACAGCACAATTCACATCTCTGCAGCTCAGTCCCTGGGCTTCTTGCCTGCCCTGGAAGGTGCCCCCAGGATGCCTCACCCACACAGAGAGTTGCCTTCATCACCCAGGCAAAGTGAAGATTTAGTTTTAAGTTGGTCAGTATTGTAGGTTGAAGTGTGTCCTCGCCTCAAAATACGTTGAAGTCTTAGCCATCCCCAACACATGTGAATGTGACTTTATTTGGAAATTAGTTCTTTGCAAATTAGGATGAGGTCGTTAGGGTGGACTGTAATCCAGTATGACTGTTGTCCTTATAAGAGAAGGCAGTTTTGATGCTAAGAGTCACAGAGAGAGAAGGCCTTGTGATGAAAGAGGCAGAACTGGTCATCCAACACTCACAGAGAATAAACTTAAGGTTGCTGGTGATGAAAGGCTGGGGGAAACAGACTGGCAATTTGGGATGGACATGTGCACACCACTGTGTCTGAAATGGACAGCCAACAAGGACGTCCTGTATAGCACAGTGAACTCTGCTCAGTGTTATATGGCAGCCTGGATGGGAGGGGAGTTTGGGGGAGAATGGATACATGTATACATATGGATGAGTCCCTTTGCTATTCACCTGAAACTCTCATAACATTGTTAGTTGGAAGGCAATGGCAACCCACTCCAGTACTCTTGCCTGGAAAATCCCATGAACAGAGGAGCCTGGTAGGCTGCAGTCCATGGGGTTGCTAAGAGTCGGACACGACTTAGCGACTTCACTTTCACTTTTCACTTTCATGCATTGGAGAAGGAAATGGCAACCCACTCCAGTGTTCTTGCCTGGAGAATCCCAGGGACGGGGGAGCCTGGTGGGCTGCCGTCTATGGGGTCGCACAGAGTCGGACACGACTGAAGCGACTTAGCAGCAGCAGCAGCATACTCCAATTGTTCAGTCACTCAGTCATGTCCAACTCTTTGAGACACCATGGACTGCAGCACGCCAGGCTTCCCTGTCTTTCACCATCTTCCAGAGCTTGCTCAAGCTCATGTCCATTGAGTCAGTGATGCCATCCAACCATCTCGTCCTCTGTCATCCCCTTCTCATCCTGCTTCCAATACTCCAATATAAAATACAATTTTTTTAAAAAATTAAGGTCATCCGTCTGCAAGTGAGGAACACCAAGAATTGCAGACAATGGCTAGGAGACAAGGAAGGACCAGATTCTCCATCAGAGCCCATTGAAGAAACCATCCCCACCCAGACTTCCAGCATCCACCATTGTGAGAAAGTTAGTTTTTGTTTTTTTAAGCCACCTAGTTTGCTACTGCATCCCTAGGAAGCTAATTATTTCTGTGAACTCAAAAACAGTGGGATGGAATTCTGGAAATGGCAATGAAAAGAGACTTAACTGAGCATAAGGTTTTAAAGAATTTTTTTCTATCACTTCCTTTTTTCCTTTCTACCCAGTGCCAATACTCCACTTTCTTATTAAACATAAGATATTGTTTTTAGTTTTCTTTAAACGCACAGCTCAATGCTTTCTAGAGATGTCTGCACTTTTTTCCTGCTGCATTTTATAGTTCTCCTCAAATACCTAAAAACTTCACAAACCAGATGGCATTTTTAAAGCACTTTGCTCCCTGGAGTTACTCAAAGTATGACATGAATATTCCCTTATTCTTCATGACATCTTAAAGGAGATTTTTCTTTTTTTTAATCAACAGTTATTTTAAACCTCAGGAAATGTAGAGGCAAGTTGAGCATCTTGTCCTAAATCATATGGCCTTCCATTGGATGAACTTGAGTTTGAGAGGCAGACCTCCCAGCTCTTTGTATACAGTAGTTCCCACTTATCCAAGGTTTCACTTTGCATGGTTTCAGTTAACCAAGGTCAACCGCAGTCCAAAAATGTTATAAGGAAAATTCCAGAAATGAACAATTCATAAATTTTAAATTGCTCACTACTCTAGGTTGCATAATGAAATCTCATGCTGTCCCTCTGCATCCCACCGGGGATGTGAATCATCCTTCTGTCCAGAATATCTGCCCGCTAGTATAGGGGAAAACATAATATACAGGATTTGTCATTATCTGTGGTCTCAAGCATCCACTGGGAGTCTTGGAATGATCCCTGTGGATAAGTGTGTGTGGGGGGGGTGGTGCTTCTCCGGTCTCTTTTAAATATTGTACAGTTCTATTTTAATCTTAATTATCTACCTATAAGAGAAGAGTGAAGACATCCTTCAGAATCATGGTCAATCAGGAGTTACCTTTTGGGTATCTTTTCTGTGTTTTGTATAGAAATGTGTCTGTTGCTCTGGGAATTCATAAAATCTCAAGCTGCATGGATAAAAGTCCGTTGTCATGTTCTTATCTCCCAGTATCTGCAAGAGTTTCTTCTCTCTTCCTCCCCATTCCATCCTGAGAAAGGGCCATGCCACCTCTCAGAATACGGGAAAGGTGAAACACAAGCCAGGTTAAACCTTCTCCCCATCTTTCCTGCCTCCCCACATCCCTGGCACAGGAGGGTCATTAGCTTGCTGGCTCTGTGTACCAAGATCTTTCCAAATGCCTTAGGAAGCCCTCCATTCAATTCCCTCTGCTGTCCCCGTTCCTCCTCCCCAAAAGCCATCTTCCAAGTCTGGCTCACGCTCGGACAGAATTCCTTATCCTTGTTGTGACTCAGCAGGGTTGAGACAGACTGGAATTTCCAAAAGTCCCAGTTTAAGAGAAATGGAAGAAAGTCAGGAAGCACAGAAGCACAGCTGGGTTTGTCCCAGGACTCCAAGGTCTTTGTCTGAGCTCAGACACTGAATTCAGGTGACGAAGGTTACCTCCTGGTGTCCTACCTACTGGGCCATTCCCATGTGAGAGTGCCACCCTGCTTCTCTGCCAAGAGTGTCCTAGATGATCACCCCCTGGGATCAGGGCCACTCCTGACCCAGGGCCCAATCTCCAGATGAGAGGTAGAGGGTAAGATTCTTCCCACAGGGAGTAGTTTAGTCCCATGTTCATCCTTACAGTGGAAGAATTATGAAAATATAACCTTAGAACAAGCCTGACATTTACATGAGATAATTACCTATACAGCACAGCCTGTATAGGTTTAAGGAAAGTAAGTCATCTGACCAAGGCTGAAGGGTTCCACCTGGTGATACAAAAAGACAAGGACAGGACTTCCCCAGCAGTCCAGTGGTTAAGACTCTGGGCTCCCACTGCTGGGGGCATGGGTTCGATTCCTGGTCAGGGAGCTAGGATCCTGCAGGCCACACGGGGAAATAAAAATTAAAAAATAGACAAAAGAAAGAGGCAAGGATATGATGGATAAGAAGACAGTGACCCTGGCAGTGAAGTGTAGACCAGGACATTGTCATAAAGAAGTGGGATGGGGGCGCGGCAGAGATGCCCCAGTTCAAAGAAGGCAGGGCTCACTGGTGGGGAACAGCTTGGGTCATTCCAAAGAACACTAAAGTTTCCCCAGCTGGTGGGATTTGGAAGGAAAACAAGCAGCCCAGTGTGATCATAGTTAACAATTCTCGAGTTATGCCGGAACCGTGCCAATCGCCTTATATGGATCTTCTCACTGCATCCTTGCAACTACTACATGCTATAACAGCTACTGTTATCTATCTGCATTTTCCAGAAGAGTTAACAGCCTTAAAAACATTCAGGTACTTGGCCAAAGTCACACAAACAAATGTATACAAAGCAGAAATTAGAATCCAGGTCATCAGATGTTGCAGCTGGGGTCTTGACAGTATATAGGTACACACACACATACACAGAGACACATCTTAATTGAATTGGGGAAGTGGGAGGGAGCAATCACCAGGACATCCCAGAGGGAGACAAAAAGGAGGAAAGAGAGGAATTACACAATGTCAAGGAGTCAATAGATGGGGGATTATTTTCCAAAAGGAAGAATGATGGATTGCAAGTGATTGGGGTAGGGGGACGGGTTGGGGAGGAGAGGACTGACATAACCCTAAATCCCCAACCCGGCTGATGGAAAATAGAAAAGTAGAAAGCTAGCCAGATTTCAGTTAAGGTTTGCATCCTTGGAAAACTCTGAGGATGCAAAAGGGATTATCCACCTCGTAGCCAGGACCCAGACAGCCCAGTGGGACCAGCTGGCATGGGAGCAAAAGAGGAGTCAGAAGCCCGTGGATGGGAAAGACCCACAGAGCGGTAGGGAGCCAAGAAGACAGGTTACCGGGGGCTGGCACTTGGGTGATCCCTGGAGATGGCAGAGTGGCAGGCAGGATGGGACTCGCCAGCCTCCAGAAGCCCCGCAGGCATCCAGTCCCGATGTTTCCAGTCCTCTGAGCCTCCAGGGCACTGGAGCGCTCGATCAGCTGGGCACCGCCCCAGGTGGAAGGGGCGTCTCTGGGGCCACAGGTGTCTCGGAGAAGGAAGGAATTCTGCCCCACCAGCTGATGGCTGGGAGCTGCCAGTCCTGCAGGAGGAGAATTAGCTGTTCTAGGAAGCTTACCCTGGCGTGACAGAGGGAAGGTACAGTAATCTGCCTAACGTACATTCCTTTTTCCACTGGAAAATCTGAAACAGAGAACAATTTGCCTTAAAGCATGACTGTTCCTTCTGGACATGACAAAGCATGACAGTCCTTCCAGACTGCTTGTCTGGAAGGGGTGGGACACACAGTGACGCCAAGGAGCCAGACCTGTAGTATTTATGATAATTAAGACCCTAGAACCGAAGCTCTCTCTTTTGGCTCCCAGGTAAATTCCAGTACGTAGCAGCCACATAACTAATCTCAGGATCACTGGTGTTGGTCTATTTTTCTAACCTTCAGGTCCTGTTGCTATTTGGAAACCATCTCAATCAGCTGCTAACGATATGTCATATTCTTTCTCAACCATCTTGTACTCTTGCCCTCTCTGACTCCTCCCAGGCTGAGCTGTGTTGAAATCGTTTTTGAGTGTGTTTAAAGTTCCAGGAAATATTTTTAAGGTTTCCTTAAAAGATGAGTTGGAACTAAATGGAAGTCGTGCTTCTGTTTAGCTCTTCTCGAATGTTCTGAGAACAGCCCCTAACTAGGGCCATGATCGTTTTTTTTCTTGGCACTGTTTTCTCTTTTTCCTTGTTTTAGTAAGGAAAGTTCCAAACTGGCACCACAGCCTGGAGAGAAGAATGATGACGCCCTAAGTATTCATCACTCAGCCCCAACAATCATCAGTTCATTTTGGCCACTAGATTCAATAGACAGTATTCCTTTGCAAATGCAGTGAAATGTTGCACACAATTCGGAGTAGGATCCCCATTCCCTCCATATTTCCAAGGGCATTGAAATAGCGCTCAGCACAAATGACAAACAACATGTTTTTGCAAACGTCTTAGATTCTGAATTTCAAATAGATTTTAGGGAAATCATTAGGGGATGGGAACTAGGGGCCTCCTTACAAAGGCATGTATCTCATTGTCACTTGCTATTCTGAATGTGACTCTAAAACAAAAATGATCCTTTATGCCAGGCTCACATTTTACTTGTTGGGGATTTTAACCACATGAAACAAATTCTGGTAAGAAGCTTTAAAAATTTCCCAGCTAAAGAAATGCTGGTGGTGGCAGGATAGGGGCGGGTACAAATAACTTTGAATTTCTGTAAACTCCAGCCAAGTCATGCAAGTTTACATTGCAGACTGTTGAAAAGGGTCCATGGGAGATCCCTTGGAGGTGAGTCAATGGAAGCTACTCTAGAGGGAGCAGACTTCTTGAATAAGGAGGAGAGATTGATCTGTTTGCTGAAAGTTTCTCAAAAGTAGCTTGTCACTTCCTTCCTTCTTTCTTTCTTCGTGTCTTTTTAAAGAGCCTGGTCTTATTAAGAAAATGAGACTTTACCTCATCAGTATTAGCAGTCACACAATCACTTTTCTGTCTTCTGTTAACAGGTGAAAGTGAAAAGAAAAATTATGAGCAGGAGCTTCCAATTCTTGCTCAAGATCTAGCTAAGTTATATATTTCCAGAGTCACTGGAAACTTTCCGTTGTGGGATTTGGTGAACTCAAATGATAACCTCCAAATCCTGACCATGTGTATGTAACAGTAAACAATAGGTTTGGCATGAAATAGATCAGGGCTGAAATCTTGGCATCTGCACTTCTACGTGTATTCTTCCTTGGAACAAAATGTTTAAGACATCCCTAAAATGAATGCTGTCCCATGGAGGAGACTAGATAGCTTACACACACACACACACACACACACACTCCATACACAAATAGAAATAAGGAGACCCATTATCTTGAGCCAAGACTGCCCTAGAAGGCTCCTTGCTAAGACCCTGAAATGGAAGCGTTTCTTCAAGGACCCCAAAGGTGGCTGCATTCACTTAGGACAACTTTTCACATTCTTGACCATCTGCAGAGAAGCAAAAGAAAAGACCACCCTCTAGAGAGTTAGTGGACTGGGTTTTATCTGTGCTCCTTCAGGGATTTAAATTGCAGGATTTAACGTTCAGCTAATTTCTTTAGCTCTGGTGATCTAAGGTCTAAACGCAGATCTAAATTCACAGTGGGCTATGAACACAGACCAGGGCTTAGCATCTGCTGGAGACAAGTCTTAGCTCCATCCATACAAGCTGTGTGTCCGTGGGAATGTCACTTGACTTCTTCCACAAACTAGAGAGAGGAATGCCTAGGTCACAGGTTCTTGTTAAGGGCTGCATTCTTTAAACATATAGAAAGTGCCTGACCTATGTAATATGCCATAATGCTTATACTCTCCTTCCTAAAATGCTTTTATTTCAAACATCACAGAGTCTGAGAAGGTTGCCTGTCTGGAAAACAAGAAGATAACTTAGTCTAAAATATTTCCCACACTAACTTCTTACTCATAGTAGAATGAAAATCATGGGCTTCCCAGGTGGTACTAGTGGTAAAGAACCCACCTGCCAATGCAGGAGACACAAGAGATGTGGGTTCAATCCCTGGGTCATGGAAGATCCTCTGGAGTAGGAAGTGGCAACCCAATCCAGTAGTCTTGCCCAGAGAATCCCATGGGCAGAGAAGCCTGGGGAAGTTCATGGAGTCACAAATAGTCGGACACAACTGAAGTGACTTGACACACACACATGCCCAGAATGAAAATTATACAAATTTGGGTCAGTACTACTGAAAAATATGCACGAGATCAAAGTATCGCATAGTTCATGTTTTATGGGAGATATTTTTACATTTTTTCCCCTTTGTTTCAGTTCACTCAGAAATCAAAAAAAAAAAAATGATATATGCTAAACCAAGCTGGAAAAGTGAAGTCTTTACAAAGTTTATATTACTAATTAAATTAAGATTTCTAGCAGATCAAGGCCAAATGACTGGGTTCAGCCAAATATTTCCTTTGATCTTGAGGTTTTTTTCTTTTTTTTTTACTTCAAAGAGTAACCAGTGGGATCGCACAGGCTGCCAGGAGCTCCTCCAATCTCTACAACAAGGGGCTCATGGTGAAAGAGGAACTTGTGAGGATCCAGGGCTTGTGTTTGTCACCTACCCACATCCCATGAGAAAGTCACTTACTTATCTTGTAGATTTGAAATAATGTTGGGTCTTTGGATACACCAAATACTCAAATCAGATTAAAAACTAAAACCCCAGCAGGGTGACTTCCCCAGTGGTCCAGTGATAAAGAGTTCATCTTGCAATGCTGGAGACTGGGTTCGATCCCCGGCCAGGGAACTAAGAGTTCACATGCTCACAGGGTAAATAAGCCCACGTGCTCCAGACCCCGGGCGCCTCATTGAAAGACCCCCTGTGACACAACGTAGATCCGACCACAACTCAGACCTGATGCAGCCAAATAAACAAATAATAATAAAACCCCAGCAGGGTCCTACAGCAGTTGGACCAGTTTTTTTTTTTTTTTTTCCTCCCAGAGTTTGTTCACCATCATCTCTCTGCTTTAACAGTACGTACCCATGACTCTTTGCTGACTGAGCAAGGGACATATAGCGTGGTGGAGGATGGACCCAGTACTGTCTGCCCCTCAGGCTTGCTCTTCCCTCCTCTGGGACCATCGCAGGTATCCGGCCATTGCAGCCCTGATTCTGCTTAATCCTGTCCTGTGCCATGTGCTCAGTCACTTCAGTCGTGCCTGACTCTTTGTGATCCCATGGACTGTAGCCCATCAGGCTCCTCGGACCATGGGATTCTCCAGGCAGGAAGTCTAGAATGGGTTGCCATGCCCTCCTCCAGGGGATCTTGGGCTCAAACCTGCATTTCGTATGTCTCCTGCATTGGCAGGCACATTCTTTACCACTAGCACCACCTGGGAAACCCACTTAATCCTGGGATATAGTTTAAAAAAAAAAAAAAAGAAATACCAGAAATACCAGGGTTGGGGAGGCAGGGATAAGGGCAATGGAGAAGATAGGGGCCCCCAGCCACAGGCAAAGGAAGGGCAAGTTTGGGGACAGAAGGGGACATCCTGTGACACCTGCCTTGACCCAGCTCAATGTGTCCCACACTGTCATGGTCAAGAGCATCTCAGCACTATGCCCCTAAGCCCATGTTTATTTCTGACTGAATGGATCGAATGTTCATAGGTTTCCAAATTTTCATCAGCCCCAGGAGATAATCACCCTCCTTTCCAGTGAAACACAACTTCAAGTCAGCCTGAATTCTTAGTCACAGAGGAAGGCTTGGGAGACGGGGGAACCCAGACATCGACTCCATGATGAGAACATAATGAACAGACTTGAAGAACCTGCACTGCAGCCGTTACAGATGTTTTCCAAGTCTCCCTGTCTCTCTGAGTTTCTCTCTTCCACATTACCTCTGGACAAGCTTCATTTATCAGAATCAGAGATAAGGGCAGGAGCTGAAAGGCCAAACTTTGCAGTAATTCGAGCTCCTAGCTAAGCACGGGTAAAATCCCCCTGTGAGTGTCTCCATCTAGATATTTCAACACCGGGGCTCCCAGGCCTCAGATGGATGGTTCTTCCCTGACGTTGGGATGGTTTCCTAATCTGTGTCAGCAGTGAGTCAGCCCCTGGTGGAGGCAGGATTCCATGGACCAGCATGGTCGGGAATTCCAAAAGACAGAGACTCACTCAAAGATACGATATCAGTCAGGATGTTTGAGGCTGCAAGTCACAGGAAACCCAGCCTAAAGTGGCTTAACACAAGGATGTGTATTTGTCTCACATACCAAAAGTCTAGTGACTTGGTGGGTCAGGGTATTGCCGTTCTGTCGGTTCTAGGCAGGATGGTGTCACAGTGAGAGACATAGCCTCTGCTCTCAGTGTCCCTGGGTTCAAATCCCAGCTGTGGCACTTCTTGGTTGTGGGACTTCTCTCCAGTTAACTACTCGAGCTTCAGTTCTGTGCTCTGTGAAACTGCAGGTAACTTAGCACCTCCCTTCCAGGGGTCTTGCCAGCATTAAATTAGTTAGCATTAAATTATTAAATTAGTATGTGTAAACTGCTTGGCCAGAGCCTGATGTATGATAAACACTATGTGAATGTTAGAGGTTTTGTTTGTTTTTGTCTACACAGCATGTGGGATCTTAGCTCCCTGATCAGGGATTGAACCCGGGCCCTCAGCAGTGAGAGCGCAGAGTCCCAACCAATGGACCACCAGGGAATTCCCCATAAATGTTAGTTTTTAGCATCTTCATTTATTAATATCACCCTCTCATCAACACAAGAGGGTTGCCAAGCCAGCAAGCTTCACACTACACGTGACAACCTGTAGGGCAGGGAGGGAAGTGTGGGCAGGGGACAAGGCAGGAGGTGAGAATGACAAGTGCTTCCTGGTACATCCCTCTCCATCATCAAGGAGAAAAGTCCTTCCCAGACGCCCACATCCCTTTGCACCAGAACCTGGAGGTCAAGATTGGGCCAGGGAGCCATGTCTGACAATACCTGGCAAAGAGGACCAGAACCATCACGGTTTGGTGTCTTTGTACCATCCGACATGGTAGCCATTATCCACCATGAAGTGATTTAGAGTTACATGACAATTAGTCACAGTTAGAAATTCAGGGACTTCCCTGGCAGTCCAGAGGCTAAGACGCCAGGCTTCCACTGCAGGGGACACAGTTTTGATGCCTGGTTGGGGAACTAAGATCCCACATGTTGCTTAGTACAGAAAAAAAAAAAGAAAGAAAGACAGTTGCTTGGTTTCACAAGCCACATTTCAAGGGCTCGATAGCCACATGCAACCAGAGGTCTCTAGAAGGGACAGTTCGGATAGAGACCTCTACCCCCTTCCAGAAAGTTCTATCAGACAGCACTGGAATCCAAGTTCATAACTGAGGGACCCACCTTCCCTAAGCACATTTTCTCCCGTGTGTGAACAAATTCAGGGCTCTGTTCACAAGGAGGATGTGGAGGTGGACACTGGGCTAGTCATCAACCACAAAGGAAGACCAGGAGGAGGACCGGCATAGACACTGCTGTGAAGGTGGAGGTGGGGGCCAGGGTAGGCTCAGCACAGTTAAGGATGTTTGGTTACAGTTCAAGTTTACCACCCTGGCCTCTGCTCACTAGGCTCCCTTATACACAGGAACCCAGCTATTTGACGGTGGTGGAAATTGGGATTATCAAGAACGTGCCAGACCCCCATCTGAGTTGTTTCAGATACTAAAGGACAAAAATGAGCCTCCAGTCCACCTCCAGCCTGGCCTCCCACCTAGTGTTATAACAACACTGCAAATCACCACACTGATGTTGACTATTTGCATGATGGTGTAACGTAGGGGTGATAGCTATTTTCCACTTTGCCTAATCACCCTGACACACAACAGACAACCTGACAAAGCCCTCGGGAAAGTTCTTCCGGCCTCACTGCAGAATGCAGCAGCGGGATCATCCTTGTTTACCCAGGGGACCCTGGGCAGCAATAAAATCCTCAGAGCTCCCGCTAAGTGTTTGAGAAGGTGTTGGTTGACTGTGGCAGGAACGAAGACAGAAAAACAATAATGACAACTGATGTGCTCTTATTCTTAAGTATATGCCAGGCATCGGCCTGGGTCAGGAAGTGGCCAAGTGGGACATGCACCTAGAAGTTTTGCTGCCCAAGCCCTCTGACACACTTCCTTCCTGGGTCTCTTGACGACTTACCTCTTTAGGTCAATGGTGTTCGAGTTCCAGCATGCAGCACAAGCATCCAGAAAGCTTGTTGAAACACAGCCCCATGGTCCGCTAGCATGCTAGAGCCGGTCCCCCTATCAGCTTAGGAGAGCGGATGGTGTGTATCTCTTTCCAACTCAGCAACAACACATTCGATACTTTGCTTTGGTAGCTTGAATGCAGTCATAATGGGAGAATCTAAACCACAGGAATCAGCAAATTCTAAAGCATATTTTCTCCTGGTGAGCCAGTTGTTAAACCTTTATCAATACATCACCCAGAGTCTCTGATTCTATAAATCTTGGATGGGGGGCCTGAAAATTTACATTTCAGGTAAGTTCCTAGGTGATGCTGATTCTGCCGGTCCAGGGACCACACTTTGAGAACCACTTCAGAGAGGCCTGAAATGGATGGCAGGCTCTTGTCCAGACATAAGTCATCACTGGTGTGAGAATCCTGAAAGTCTCAGCAAGGAGTGTTGGCCGTAGATGATCCTATGTTAAACCAATACTAGTTAAGAGATAATGTTTACAGAGTATTGATGGTAGGCAGCTACTGTCCTAGTCATGCCTTGCAGTAACTCAATTGTCCCAACAACCCTGAACAGTAGGTTCTATTAACGTAGGTGAGACCAAAACCCAACACAGTCAAGGTTGTACAAGGAGTCAGCGGACATGCTGGGATGTGAACATGGGCAGTCTGGTTCCAGAGCCCACAGGTTTCAGGGGTACCACAAATCACAGATGAGACCACAGATGTGAGAAGCAGAAGGAAGTGGGAAGGGGGTGAGGGAAGAAGAGAGGAGAGGAAAAGCTAGGGAGGAAAAGAAGGGGGACTTCAAAGAACGCTCACATAAAAGCGGACTCAAATTTGTTTCTCCTAAGTAGACTTTCCTGACTTTACAGGAAAAAAATGGATAAAGATGTTTTCATTATCCTTCCTTCAACATCCTGAATGTACAGAGCCACATGACAAGCTGATGAGAAAGTCATTCTCCCGGACTGAAGTGAAGTCGCTCAGTCGTGTCTGACTCTTTGCGACCCCATGGACTGTAGCCTGCCAGGATTCTTCGTCCATGGAATTTTCCAGGCGAGAGTACTGGAGTGGGTTGCCATTTCCTTCTCCAGGGGATCTTCCCAACCCAGGGGTTGAACCTGGGTCTCCTGAAGGAGTTGGTAAACTTTTTCTATGAGGGACAAGGTAGTAAATACCTGAGGCTCTGTTGCAGCTACTTGACTCTGCTATTGTGGCTGGAAGCAGCCACAGAGGGCACATCAGAATGAGAGGGGCTGTGCCCCAGTAAAACTTTGTTTACAAAGACAAGCATAGACCCTACTCACCTGTGGCCTGAAATTTGATGACCTGTCCTACATATATCTACAAGTTACTCCTTGTATGTGGTATGCTTAGTTGCTCAGTCGTGTCCAACTCTTTGCGATCCCATGGACTGTAGCCCACCAGGCCCCTCTATCCATGGGGATTCTCCAAGCAAGAATACTGAAGTGAATTGCCATTTCCTCCTCCAGGGAATTTTCCTTACCCAGGTGTTGAGCCTTCATCTCCTGCATTGGCAGGTGGATTTCTTTACCACTGAGCCACCAGGGAAGCCCCTAGCAGGAACTATACCTTCATTAAATTTATGCAGAGTTTTAGATAAGAAGCAAAACCAAAGAAAACATGCCAGTTTATCTTAGTAATCATTTAACAGATTCCACTGGGAGCTTCCTAAGAAGACAGTCCATTTCTCTGGTTCTAGTGTGGTTAGAGAAGTTTTTCCTCAGTGTTAGATCATGATGGTTGGTTTAGTTGACTGGAAAATCATGCTACTGAGATAGACTTCCACAGATCCAAAGTTTGGTTCAGTTTCAGTTCTCTGGGTCAAGAGGGGAACCAGAGTCATGACCTCATTTGATCACCTCAAATACATCATGACTAGTCTAGAACCAATTCAGAATCAGTCATGCCATCTTCCTTCTTAAAGATGAAATGTTCATTTGATTTTATAAACCAACAGTGATAGCAAAGAATATGAAGGTGGTCTGTAAGGAATTTGAAAATGATGGATCCCAGATTATCTTCTCATTAACATTGAGATTGCTGCCTTCTTGGTAAATGCCCCCATAACCTTTCTCCTAGTCTCTAAGCTGTTCTCCTTACCTCCAGGTCTTCCCTGCCCTCATTCACTTTCTTAACATTCATTCCTGTTCCTTTACTCTCCTAATCAAGAAACTCTCTCTGAATTACCATTGCATATTGACTTAAAGCCAAAATCATCAGAGCAGCATTCAAACGCTGGTAAGATCTGGCCTCACTTTTGTCTCTCTCTCAGTTTATCTCAAATGCACCCGATTTCCATACACCCACATAATCATGGAGTAAGAAGTTCCAAGGCCTGAGTCAAATGAGACAAGTGTTTTAGCAAAAAACCACACGTTCATGAAAGAACCATAATCACAGCCAATAGAAAGACAGAGTTGAAAGCAGCAAGGTAATCTATAAATCAAAGGAAGAATGTGGGACAAAGTTTCAGAAATGAGACAATAGAATATGATACTACCCTTCTTCTGTGGTGTCTGACTGCTCTAGGTCAGTGCTTTCCAAACTCACCTCTCTGTTAGAACCACTTGGGTGGTTTTTAACCATACATATTAAAGTGCTGCACTCAATATGTCAGCAAATTTGGAAAATTCAGCAGTGGCCACAAGACTGGAAAAGGTCAGTTTTCATTCCAATCTCAAAGAAGGGCCATGCCAAAGAATTTTCAAATTACCATACAATTGTGCTCATTGCACATGCTAGCAAATTAATGCTCAAAATCCTTTAAGTTAGGTTCCAATAGTACATGAACTGAGAACTCCCAGATGTAAAAGCTAGGCTTTGAAGAGGCAGAGGAACCAGAGATCAAATTACCAACATTCACTGGATCATGGAGAAAGCAGGGAAGTTGCAGAGAAACATCCACTTCACTGAGTACACTGAAGCCTTTGACTGTGTGGATCACAGCAAACTGTGGGAAATTCCTAAGAGACAGGACTACCAGGCCACCTTATCTGTCTCCTGAGAAACCTGTATGCAGGTCAAGAAGCAATAGCTAGAGCCAAACATGGAAAAAGGGACTGGTTCAAAATTGGGAAAGGAGTATGACGAGGAGTATTGTCATTCTGCTTATGTGCAGTATACATCATGCGAAATGCTGGGCTGGATGAGTCACAAGCTAGAATCACGGTTTCTCAAAGAAACATCAACAACCTCAGATATGCAGATGATGCCACTCTAATGGCAGAAAGTGAAGAGGAACTAAAGAGCCTCTTGATGAGGGTGAAAGAGGAGAGTGAAAAAAACTGGCTTAAAATGCAACATTCAAAATATTAAGATCATGGCATCTGGTCCCATCATTTCATGACAAATGGAAGGGGGAAAAGTGGAAGCAGTGACAGATTTTATTTTCTTGGACTCCAACATCACTGTGGACGATGGTAGTGCAGCCATGAAATTAAGACACTTGCTCCTTGGAAGGAAAGCTATGATGAACCTAAACAATATATTAAAAAGCAGGGATGTCACTTTGCTGAAAAAGGTCAATATAGTCAAAGTTATGATGTTTCCAGTAGTCAAGTATGGATGAGAGAGATGGACCATAAAGAATGCTGAGTGCCGAAGAATTGACGCTTTTGAATTATGGTGCTGGAGAAGACTCTTGAGAGTCCCTTGAACAGCGCGGAGATCAACCAGTTATTTCTAAAGGAAATCATTCCTGAATATTCATTGGAAGGACTGATGCTGGAGCTGAAGCTCTAACACTTTGGCCACCTGATGAGAAGAGCTGACTCGTTGGAAAAGACTCTGATGCTGGGAAAGATTCAAAGCAAGAGAAGAGGGCGGGAGAGGATACAATAGCTAGATAGCACCACTGACTCAATGGACATGAATTTAAGCAAACTCCAGGAGATGGTAACGGAGAAGGCAATGGCACCCCACTCCAGTACTTTTGCCTGGAAAATCCTGTGGACGGAGGAGCCTGGTGGACTGCAGTCCATGGGGTTGCTAGAGTCGGACACACTGAGCGACTTCACTTTCACTTTTCACTTTCATGCATTGGAGAAGGAAATGGCAACCCACTCCAGTGTTCTTGCCTGGAGAATCCCAGGGACGGGGAAGCCTGGTGGGCTGCCATCTCTGGGGTTGCACAGAGTCGGACACAACTGAAGCGACTTAGCAGCAGCAGCAGGAGATGGTAAAGGACAGAGGAGCCTGGCATGCTGCAGTCCATGGGGTCGCAAAGAGTTAGACACGGCTTAGTGACTGAACAACAACAACAACTTTAATAGTCCCCATTCCATTCCCAGGAAAAGGGCCAGAGAATCTGAATTTTATTATGGTAAATGCTTAAGATCATTTTTATGATTGTTCATGTTTGGGAAAATGCTGGCTTCAAACTAAAATCACCTGGAGGCCATACAGAGCTCTCACATGGAGAGGCCACATAAAGGTGTGCTGGCTGACAGCCTAGCCAAGGCTAGGCTGGGCCAACAGCTAGTCTCAACTGCCAGACATGTGTGAAGACGCATCTAGACGATCCCAGACTCCAGGTACCAGCATATCCCAGCCAAGTTCCCAGACGTCATGGAGCAGAGACAAGTTACCCCCTCTTTGTCCTGTCTGAATTCCTGACCAACAGAATCCAGGAGCTTAATAAAATGATTTTTTATTATTTTTTTTTAAATCATCTAGGGAGCTTCTAAAAAAAATTCTGTAGCTTAAGTCTTGTCCCTAAGACATCCTGATTTATTTTGTCTAGAGTAGAATCTGGTATTAATTTCCCCCCTGCTTTTTGTTATAAAAAATTTTACATTAAATTTAATGTTTAACATTAAGAAGAGTAGAGAATAATACATGGAAATCTATGGACCCATCACACTGGTGAATATTTCACAATAAGATTGATAGATAATAAATAGAGATAGAGAAATAGATGATAGACATATAGAAGCAGAGGTAGATAACATAGATACAAGTAGATGCATGTAGCTGAACTATTTGAATATACTTTACAGGCATAACATTTTACCTGTAAGTACTTAAACATGACACTATCCAAAAGCAAAGGCATTGTCCTACATAAACACACTACCATTATCATGTCTACGAAAATAATAGCAACTCGCCAATATCCAGTCCATATTCAGATCTCCCCAGTTTGTCTCATGCAACATAGGCAGATTCTTTGCTGCTGAACAGTCTGGGAAGCCCTACCACAATTATCTCAAAAAATCTCATTCTTTTGCTTATTTTTTGGTTTGTTTGTTTCAGGCCAGAATCCAGTCAGTTTTCATGCATTGCATTTGCTTATTAAGACTCTTCAGTCGATCTTCCCTGGTGGTACCGTGGGTAAGAATCCACCTGCCAATGTAAGAGACATGGGTCGATCCCTGGTCTGGGAAGATTCCACATGCTGCAAAGCAACTAAGCCTGTGCGCCACACCACTGAATCCGCACACCTAGAGCCCGTGCTCCACAACGAGAGAAGCCACCACAGTGAGAAGGCCACACACTCAGCAGGAGAAAGCCCACGCAAAGCAACAGAGACCAAGCACAGCCAAAACAAATAAATAAACAAATTTTCAAAGGGCTTATGTCTTTAAAAAAGACTCTTTAGTCTATTGTTCTCCCTTTATTTTTGTTTTAAATCATGTTGACATTTTAAAGCAATTAAGCTGGCTGTCTCACAGCATAGTCTAAAATCTGTGTTGGTCTGATTATCTCTCAATGGCATTATTTAACTTATACATCTGTTTCCAGTTGATCCTAAACTGAAATGTAAGTTAAAGAGACTAGGCTCAGTCATGTCTGACTCTTTGTGACCTCATGGACTGCAACATGCCAGGCTTCCCTGTCCATCACCAATCCCGGAGCTTGCTCAAGCTCAAGTACGTTGAGTTGGTGATGCCATCCAACCATCTCATCCTCTGTTGTCCCCTTCTCTTCCTGCTTTCAATCTTGCCCAGCATCAGGTTCTTTTCAAATGACAACTTCAGCATCAGTCCTTCCAATGAATACTCAAGACTGATTTCCTTTAGGACTGACTGGTTTGATCTCCTTGCAGTCCAAGGGACTCTGAAGAGTCTTCTCCAACACCACAGTTCAAAAGCATCAATTCTTCCTAAACCAATGTATGTATGTATTAGGGCAACCATCACCAACACTCTATAGAATAGTCCCCCGCCCACCCCTGCCAAATCCCCATATCCCGTTCCAGTCAGCCCCCAATGCCAGCCCTTGGCAGCCATTCATATATTTTCTGTCCCTTTAGACTTGCCTTTTCTAGAATGTCACATACATGGAATCATACACGGTGTAGCCTTTTGAGTTTGGCTTCTTTTACTTAGGACTTTCCTGGTGGCTCATACGGTAAAGCATCTGTCTATAATGTGGGAGACCTGGGTTCGATCCCTGGGTTGGGAAGATCCCCTGGAGAAGGAAATGGCAATTCACTCCAGTACTATTGCCTGGAAAATCCCATGGACAGAGGAGCCTGGTAAGCTACAGTCCATGGGGTCGCAAAGAGTCGGACAGGACTAAGCGACTTCACTTTCACTTTCTTTTACTTAATGGAATGTATTTGAGATCCATCCGTGCCGTTCTTGTGTCTGTTCGTTTTTCCTGTTTATGACTGAATGAATCCCATTGCAGGAGGGCACTGCCGTTTGTTTAGCCATTCCAAGGTGAGGGACATTTCAGTTGTTTACAGTTTGGGGCAATTACGAACAAAACCAGACAAATATTTTCATCCAGATCTTCATGTGAACTTAAGTTTTCCTTTCACAAGGGTAAATACTTAGGAACAGGATTTCTGGGTTGTTTAGTAAGTATATGTTTAACTTTATAAGTGCATGCTAAATTCTTTTCTTCAGTGGCTGTACCATCTTACATTCTCACTCATGACAAATGAGTTAGATGCTCAGCAATCTCTCATGGTGGTGAAAAACATTTTCTCATTAACTTAAGATGAACTATATCTCTTATCATTAAGGCCCAGAGTAAATGCTAATTCTTTTTGATTAATTACTAATTTTTAGAGAGTTTTTATAGGAATCACCTCCAGCAGTAGCAAGCAAGGTTTTCTTTTTTCTCCTTCTGTCTCTTTCTTTTAGATAACTATGGGCTTCTGAATTTATTTTACAATCAATAACATGTATCATTCTTTTAAAGTCTCAGTGTCCTAAATTTGCCTAATGGAAATGCTATCAAGTTGGTCTTCTGACCTTTTGATGACTTCATTAGCCTTTGACAGTTTTTTTTTTTTTTTTTTTCCTTTCTGGCATAAGATTCCGATTCTCACCTTGAACTTCTCTTGACCCAAGCCTAGAACTGACCATTTCTCAAAAAGGACCAATTTCTTGAAATGACGCTTAGAAACTAAGTGTCCAGTAGCCTTCTTATGGCTACTGGGATGTCATCACTTTTAGTTTCTTTCAGTAGAAAGACACACACACACACACACACACTTTAAATGAAGAATGAAGATATCTCAGTTCAGCTCAGTTGCTCAGTTGTGTCCAACTCTTTGCGACCCCACGAATTGCAGCACGCCAGGCCTCCCTGTCAGTCACCAACTCCTGGAGTTCACCCAGACTCACGTCCATCGAGTCAGTGATACCATCCAGCCATCTCATCCTCTGTCATCCCCTTCTCTTCTTGCCCCCAATCCCTCCCAGCATCAGAGTCTTCTCCAATGAGTCAACTCTTTGCATGAGGTGGCCAAAGTACTGGAGTTTCAGCTTTAGCATCATTCTTTCCAAAGAAATCCCAGGGCTGATCTCCTTTAGAATGGACTGGTTGGATCTCCTAGCAGTCCAAGGGACTCTCAAGAGTCTTCTCCAACACCACGGTTCAAATGCATCAATTCTTCGGTGCTCAGCCTTCTTCACAGTCCAACTCTCACATCCATACATGACCACAGGAAAAACCATAGCCTTGACTAGACGAACCTTTGTTGGCAAAGTAATGTCTCTGCTTTTGAATATGCTATCTAGGTTGGTCATAACTTTCCTTCCAAGGAGTGAGTGTCTTTTAATTTCATGGCTGCAGTCACCATCTGCAGTGATTTTGGAGCCCAAAAAATAAAGTCTGACACTGTTTCTACTGTTTCTCCATCTATTTCCCAGGAAGTGATGGGACCAGATGCCATGATCTTCGTTTTCTGAATGTTGAGCTTTAAGCCAACTTTTTCACTCTCCACTTTCACTTTCATCAAGAAGCTTTTGAGTTCCTCTTCACTTTCTGGCATAAGGGTGGTGTCATCTGCATATCTGAGGTTATTGATATTTCTCCCAGAAATCTTGATTCCAGCTTGTGCTTCTTCCAGTCCAGCGTTGCAGGGTGACAATATACAGCCTTGATGTACTCCTTTTCCTATTTGGAACCAGTCTGTTGTTCCATGTCCAGTTCTAACTGTTGCTTCCTGACCTGCATACAGATTTCTCAAGAGGCAGGTCAGGTGGTCTGGTATTCCCATCTCTTTCAGAATGTTCCACAGTTTATTGTGATCCACACAGTCAAAGGCTTTGGCCTAGTCAATAAAGCAAAAATAGATGTTTTTCTGGAACTCTCTTGCTTTTTCCATGATCCAGCAGATGTTGGAAATTTGATCTCTGGTTCCTCTGCCTTTTCTAAAACCAGCTTGAACATCTGGAAGTTCATGGTTCATATAGTGCTGAAGCCTGGCTTGGAGAATTTTGAGTATTACTTTATTAGCATGTGAGATGAGTGCAATTGTGCGGTAGTTTGAGCATTCTTTGGCATTGCCTTTCTTTGGGATTGGAATGAAAACTGATCTTTTCCAGTCCTGTGGCCACTGCTGAGTTTTCCAAATTTGCTGGCATAGTGAGTGCAGCACTTTCACAGCATCATCTTTCAGGATTTGAAATAGTTCAACTGGAATTCCATCATCTCCACTAGCTTTGTTCGTAGTGATGCTTTCTAAGGCCCACTTGACTTCACATTCCAGGATATCTGGCTCTAGGTGAGTGATCACACCATCGTGATTATCTGGGTCATGAAGATCTTTTTTGTACAGTTCTTCTGTGTATTCTTGCCATCCTCTTCTTAATATCTTCTGCTTCTGTTAGCTCCATACCATTTCTGTCCTTTATCAAGCCCATCTTTGCATGAAATATTCCCTTGGTATCTTTAATTTTCTTGAAGAGATCTCTAGTCTTTCCTATTCTGTTGTTTTCCTCTATTTCTTTGCATTGATCGCTGAAGAAGGCTTTCTTATCTCTTCTTGCTATTCTTTGGAACTCTGCATTCAGATGTTTATATCTTTCTTTTTCTCCTTTGCTTTTCGCTTCTCTTCTTTTCACAGCTATTCATAAGGCCTCCCCAGACAGCCATTTTGCTTTTTGCATTTCTTTTCCATGGGGATGGTCTTGATCCCTGTCTCCTGTACAATGTCACAAACCTCATTCCATAGCTCATCAGGCACTCCATCTATCAGATCTAGGCCCTTAAATCTATTTCTCACTTCCACTGTATAATCATAAGGGATTTGATTTAGGTCATACCTGAATGGTCTAGTGGTTTTCCCTACTTTCTTCAATTTAAGTCTGAATTTGACAATAAGGAGTTCATGGTCTGAGCCACAGTCAGCTCCTGGTCTTGTTTTTGCTGACTGTATAGAGCTTCTCCATCTTTGGCTGCAAAGAATATAATCAATCTGATTTCGGTGTTGACCATCTGGTGATGTCCATGTATAGAGTCTTCTCTTGTGTTGTTGGAAGAGGGTGTTTGTTATGACCAGTGCATTTTCTTGGCAAAACTCTATTAGCCTTTGCCCTGCTTCATTCCGTATTCCAAGGCCAAATTTGCCTGTTACTCCAGGTGTTTCTTGACTTCCTACTTTTGCATTCCAGTCCCCTATAATGAAAAGGACATCTTTTTGGGGTGTTAGTTCTAAAAGGTCTTGTAGTCTTCATAGAACCGTTCAACTTCAGCTTCTTCAGCGTTACTGGTTGGGGCATAGACTTGGATTACTGTGATATTGAATGGTTTGCTTTGGAAACGAGCAGAGATCATTCTGTCATTTTTGAGATTGCATCCAAGTACTGCATTTTGGACTCTTTTGTTGACCATGATGGCTACTCCATTTCTTCTGAGGGATTCCTTCCCGCAGTAGTAGATATAATGGTCATCTGAGTTAAATTCACTCATTCCAGTCCATTTTAGTTTGCTGATTCCTAGAATGTCGACATTCACTCTTGCCATCTCTTGTTTGACCACTTCCAATTTGCCTTGATTCATGGACCTGACATTCCAGGTTCCTATGCAATATTGCTCTTTACAGCATCGGACCTTGCTTCTACCACCAGTTACATCCACAGCTGGGTATTCTTTTTGCTTTGGCTCCATCCCTTCATTCTTTCTGGAGTTATTTCTCCACTGATCTCCAGTAGCATATTGGGCACCTACTGACCTGGTGAGTTTCTCTTTCAGTATCCTATCATTTTGCCTTTTCATACTGTTCATGGGGTTCTCAAGGCAAGAATACTGAAGTGGTTTGCCATTCCCTTCTCCAGTGGACCACATTCTGTCAGATCTCTCCACCATGACCCGCCCATCTTGGGTCGCCCCACAGGCATGGCTTAGTTTCATTGAGTTAGACAAGGCTGTGGTCCTAGTGTGATTAGATTGACTAGTTTTCTGTGATTATGGTTTCAGTGTGTCTGCCCCCTTATGCCCTCTTGCAATACCTACCGTCTTGCTTGGGTTTCTCTTACCTTGGGCGTGGGGTATCTCTTCACGGCTGCTCCAGCAAAGCGCAGCCGCTGCTCCTTACCTTGGACGATATCTATAGACATGCAAATCATAGACATGCAAATTCATACCAGTATTTCCTGTTCAAATTCTTTGACATTTTTTTTTGCCTTCTCAGCATTTTTTACTTTTTAATCTGTTTCCCCTTTCACCAAACATTAATAAAATAAATATACTTAGTAATCTGCTTTATCTCATCACACAAATAAAATAGTATCAAGATCACAATGCTAGTATGACTACTAATAAAACGGCTGAGAGAAGTTTAAGAATTCTTTGCAATTCTTTTTATCTTTACTACACTTCCAGCTGGAGAAGGAAATGGCAACCCACTCCAGTATGCCTGCCATGGAAAATCCCATGGACAGAAGAGCCTGGTGGGCTACAGTCCATGGGGTCGCAAGAGTTGGACACGATTTAGGATGTCTAAGTACCACCAAGGATGTCTGGTCAGAGTGCAAGTGCTAGTGCTCAGTCACTATGGCGTGTCTGAGTCTTTGTGACCCCATGGACTGTAGCCCACCAGGCTCCTCTGTCCACGGCGATTCTCCAGGCAAGAATACTCAAGTGGGCTGCCATGCCCTCCTCCAGGGGATCTTCCCAACCAGGGATCGAACCTGCGTCCCTTGCATCTCCTGCAGTGGCAGGCAAGTTCTTTACCACTAGCACCACCGGGGAAGCTGATCTGAGTTCAGAACTAAATTGGAATCATTCTTTCCCTTGAGTGGTTATCTTCCAACTTGATATACAGTTAGGTGTATTTGTTCCACTTTTTTTCCATTTTATGGTCTGGCCTCAATATGTTTGAAAAGCTCCCTGAGGATTCCAGGGTGCAGCTCTAGGCTGAGAGGCACTGACTCAGTGTTTGCTCTCTCTTCCCTCCCCAATCCCAAAACTGCTTCTCTCCAATTTCCATTTTTGACTAGAGAATTGTGAAGATAATAATAATAATGATACTATAGCATTCCTCTGGGCACCTCCCATGGCAGCTTTGGATAGAGTCTGAAGACAAGTGTTCACCCAGCATGTGCTAGAAGAAATGGATACCTCCAGACTTCCCTAGCAGCCCAGTGGTTAGAACCCCCACTTCCACTGCATAGGTTCAATCCCTGGTCAAGGACCTAAGGTCACACCTGGTGCACAGCATGGTCGCAATAAAAAAAGAGACACCTACATTACAAAAAAAGAAATGGATAACTCAACAAAATGATGCCACTCATTAAATGTGAGGCTGCTTTAAGAAGACCTAGAAAAGAAAAAGAAATTCTCATTTCTTTATTTCTGCATCTGCTCTCAGAGGTAAGGAGATGTCTCTCCCAAAAGAATAACAGCTCTAACTATTGCCATATTTGTAATTTCAAAGGTTTCAGTGAAGTTAAAAAAAAAAAACTCTGTGGAATGTGTTAGTTTTTGTTTTATTTTTGTCAGGAAGAGTCAAAAAGTATCAGCTGGAAAAATGATGGAATTCTTTAAAATAAAAAATCAGCCTCCCCTTCATGAACCCTATAGCCTTTTGACCATTCCTAATAGAATTTCTAAATCCAGCTCATACATCTGGAAGTACAGCTGGATTTCAAAAAGGCAGAGGAATCAGACATCAAATTGCCAACATCTGTTGGATCATAGAAAAAGTAAGGGAATTTCAGAAAAGCATCTACTTCTGCCTCATTAAAGCCTTTGACTATATGGATCGCAACAAACTGTGGAAAATTCTTAAAGGGATGGGACCACCAGACCACCTTACCTGCCTCCTGATAAATCTGTATGCAGGTCAAGAAGCAACAGTTAGAACCCGACATGGAACAATGGACTGGTTCCAGATTGAGAAAGGAGAATGTCAAGGCTGTATACTGTCATCTTGCTTATTTAACTTATATGCAGAGTACATCATGCGAAATGCCTAGCTGGATGAAGCACAAGCTGGAATCAAGATTGCTGGGAGAAATATCAATAACCTCAGATATGCATATGATACCACTCTAATGGTAGAAAGTGAAGAGGAACTAAAAACTTTCTTTATGAAGGTGAAAGAGGAGAGTGAAAAAGCTGGCTTAAAACTCAACATTCAAAAAACAAAGATCATGGCATCTGGTCCCATCACTTCATGCAAATAGATGGGGAAACAGTGGAAACAGTGACAGACTTTATTTGGGGGGGCTCCAAAATAACTGCAGATGACGACTGCGGCCATGAAATTAAAAGATGCTTGCTCCTTGGAAGAAAATTTATGACAAACCTAGACAGTGTATTAAAAAGCTGCGACATCACTTTGCCAACAAAGGTCCATATAGTCAAAGCTATAGTTTTGGACCATAAAGTTGGACCATAAAGAAGGCTGAGCACCAAAGAATTGATGCTTTAAAACTGTGGTGTTGGAGAAGACATTTGAGAGTTCCTTGGACAGCAAGGAAATCAAACCAGTCAATCCCAAAGGAAGTCAACTCTGACTACTCATTGAAAGGACTGATGCTGAAACCGAAGCTCCAATTCTTTGGCCACCTGATGCGAAGAGCCAAGTCATTGGAAAAGACCCTGATGCTGGGAAATACTGAAGGCAGGAGGTGAAGGGGATGACAGAGGATGAGATGTTTGGATGGCATAACTGGCTCAATGGACATGAATTTGAGCAAACTCCAGGAGATAGTAAAGTACAGGGAAGCCTGGTGTGCTGCAGTCCATGGGGTCACAAAAAGTTGGACACGACTAAGCAACTGAACAACAAATAGGACTTCAATGAAGGCAAAACACTGAAAATTCCACCTTGCAGTCCTTGTGTCAAGAGTCAGCACACTTTGACTGTGAAGAACCAGGTAGTAGATACTGTAGGCTTTACAAATCATATGCATCTTTATCACACACCCTTCCTCTTGTCTTTTAATTCTTCATATTCTCAGCTATCAGGATGAACAAAAACAAACGATGCTCTGAGCTTTGGCTTTTGGAATGTTGTCAGCACCTTCCTTATGTCACCTTATTTCGGGTGCCCTGGGGGCAGGAAAGGTCTAACTCATCCCTGTGTGCCCCACTTACAGCCGAGTACATGGGAAGAGATGCTCACTCAGTGGGTGCAGAACTCATGAATATACAACATCAGTATACAGCACACTTACAAGAATTTGTTATTAACACAGAAAATTGAGCTCTAAAACAGAACTATAAAAATACCATATACAAACATAGAACAATGGTTAGAGACCTGAGAGTCTAACTCTGACAATGGTTAGAGTACCACCCTGAGTGTTCAGACACTTGCAGAGCCTTCTTCCAAGGGTGAGACAAGATTGGTGGCCATGTGCAGGTCTGATCATCATGGACACCCAGGTTCTTAGGGCTAAACACAAGTGGCCAGAAGAGTGACTTAATACCTACAAATGTACAGGAACAGACAAGATATCAGAGGAGGGAGCAATTAATCTTCCATCCTTGTGGCTCCTAATACCTGGGAAGGCAGGACCTCCCTTCCCCAGGAAATGCTCACAAAATGAGAGGCAGCTCTGGTTTTCAGAAGTCTGACTCCATCGTCATCTGGGTCTGAAAAAGAAGCAGAGATTGGTACCATCTGGAAGAGAATGGAAACAGATCTGTAGCTCATTTCTAGCTCTTGGACACTCTGAGTATGTTAGGGTGAAGGAAAAGAAAATAGGACAGGATTAACAGTCTGCACAGGGTTTCCCTGGTGGTTCAGCTGGTAAAGAATCCACCAGCAATGCGGAAGACCTGGGCTAAATCCCTGGGTTGGGAAGATCCCCTGGAAGAGGGCATGTCAACTCACTCCAGTGTTCTTGCCTGGAGAATCCCATGGACAGAGGAGCCTGGTGGGCTACAGTCCATGGGGTCTCAAAGAGTCAGACACGACCGAGCCACTAAGCACAACAGTCTGCACAAGGGCAGGGCAGTATGCTAAAATCCTCCCCGCCCCACCCCTCCCCACATGCATACACCACCACCATCACCTTCCAGAAACAGCTCCTTAGTGCGAAATGCTAATTTTACTAGAAGAAAAAAAAAGAAAAACTGGAAATACTTTTTAAAAATCTATTGTCTTGTATTATGGGAAGTTTCTACTGACACTAAAGATCCGCTTCTGACCTAAATCCTGGTGTCCGGAGATGTTACTTCCCATGGCAGGGACCTCCTCTTCTAAGCACCTCACATCTCACATTAAAAAGTAGATGTCTTTGTGGCTGCAGCCAAGAAATTTAAGAGTTCATTTGAAGTTTTTTCAGTCCAAGAAAATTTATTTCCATGTGTAGTGGGGATGAAAACTATATGCAATCCGTGTAAAACAAAAGTGCTTTATAATAATGATGTTTGAATTTACAATTTTATTTCTTCCCTTAGCCAGCCTTATCTTAAGCCATATGTTGCTGTAAATTAAAAGAAAAGGACATTTAAAGCAAATGGTTTCTCCGCATAGCATTAATCCCATCAAGAGTAGTTTGTGACAAAAGGTAAAGATTGTGCTCTTGCCTTTTAGGAACGACCAAATCAAACATTTGAACTTTTTCTGCTGTCTCTTAAATACTAAGATGTAACACATTGGTGATATTTGTTGACATTTGTTATACTTCTGCTGAACAATTAGCCCACAAGAATATTAACAGGAAATTCCATTCATGAGATAAGCAGCTGGCCCTGCAAGGCTTCAGCCAGATCATGGGACCAAAAATCTTCTTTATGCAACTACTGTTTGTTGAATAGTCAGCATTCCTTACGTCTCCAAAAGGAAATGCTTTGAAAATAACTTCTAGGGCTAATTTTGACTCTTCCATTTTCATAAGGAAAAAATAGCTTTTATGATTAATTGGGTCTCTGATGCTTGCAATTTGTAGAATTGTGAGTATTTAGTAGTGTCCTGAATCACCATGTGAATTTCAGATAACGGCACTAACCAGTGACTAATTCCAGTAATTTCCAACCTGTAATGTAGAGTCATAAGTCCAGACTTAACAACCCTAATTCTTTAGCATAGCCTAGTGCATTCTTACTTCATTCTTGATGCAAAAGGCTGGGTGCCAATCTTTATATGCAACACTCTCTTATTCAAAAGTACGATTCTCTTCCATTTTTGAGCCATTAAAACATTTAATGTAATGGTCACATTGCAACATTTAACTTCAGCTCAGTTCAGTTCAGTTCAGTCGCTCAGTCATGTCCGACTCTTTTCGACCCCATGAATAGCAGCACGCCAGGCCTCCCTGTCCATCACCAACTCCCGGAGTTCACTCAGACTCACATCCATCAAGTCAGTGATGCCATCCAGCCATCTCATCCTCTGTAGTCCCCTTCTCCTCCTGCCCCCAATCCCTCCCAGCATCAGAGTCTTTTCCAATGAGTCAACTCTTCACATGAGGTGGCCAAAGTACTGGACTTTCAGCTTTAGCATCATTCCTTCCAAAGAAATCCCAGGGCTGATCTCCTTCAGAATGGACTGGTTGGATCTCCTTGCAGTCCAAGGGACTCTCAAGAGTCTTCTCCAACACCACAGTTCAAAAGCATTAGCATCTACTGAATTGCTACAAATACATATCTAAAAGACAGACCAGAAAACAACCGGTAACTAACTAGGTGGATTGCAATGCCATCACGGAACTGATGGCCGTTCTATAGAAGTGCTAGAAAGACAATACATTCCTCACTGAGTGCTAGGGTTTTATCAAGGATTCACTCACAAACCACCAGTCACCAAATCCTAGATATCATTCCCATCTGTCTCTTTCCCAACTGCTTCATCTCCTCCTCAGTTCTCTGCCATAAAGGACAAAAAAGGAAATCTGGAAGGCCCTTGGGTTTATTTTAAAGTACAAGAAAAGCCCATAATTGTGTCCCCATCAGTAAAATATTTCTGAGCAGGCATTCCCAATCTGTGTACATTTATTTATAAATTATACTCATGTAATCCTCTGAAGCAGTGTTTAAATATCAGTCAAGTTCAGTGTCTTCTTTTTTCAAATAAAAAAGTACATCTGCAGCCAATATTCTCCTAATATTTTCTTGCATGCTTTTCTGAGTACAGGAGTCCCCAGCAACTTGTGAGATCAGTGCTCAAAACAGTCACCAAAGCAAACCTTCTGAAATGATATCAGATCATAATTAAGACCCTTTCTGAAGTCCTGTGATTTATGGTGTTCAGCTTTTACTTTAAAGGCTGGATTTCCTTTTTTGCTCACTGTAGCCTCCAATCTGGCTCCAAAGATAAACAGGTCTCTGCTCAGATAAGCAGACCCCACGTGTCCCCCAGATCCTCACTCTCATTTTCCTGCCCCTCACCCCACAGCACATCCAGCCCTCTGCTCCAGTCCCGCAGAACTTTTGGCAGCAAAGGAGTTAAGACAGAAAAGGTGGAGGTTCTTGACAGCCAGATGCCAAGTTATTCTCCAGTGGGGAACACCCCTGAGGTTTAACTGGCCAGAAGTCTGAAATACAATCTTTCAGGATTAAGAAGTATCCCTTTCAGTGAACGTAGCTAAAAGAGACAAACTTCCAGGATGTGATAAATAAGTCCTGTAATGTACAGCATGGTGACTATAGTTACTAACACCGTACTGAGGACTTCCCTGGCGGTCCAGTGGTTAAGACTTCACGCTTCCAATGCAAGGGGCTCAGGTTTGATCCCAGGTCGGGGAACTAAACTCACACATGCTTCGAGGCATGGTAAAAACCCCCCCTAAAACCAAAAAACCAAAAACTCTGTATTGTACACTTGAAAGTTGCTAAGAGAGTAGATCTTAAAAGTTCTCAATACAGGGGAAACAATTATGTGTGTGGTGATGTATGCTAACTAAACTAATCTTGGCAATTCTTTTGTAATATATACATATATCAAAATTATTGTAAACTAATACAATCTTATATGTCAGTTATATCTCAATTGGGAGGGATAGATTGGGAGTTTGAGACTGACATGTACACACTGTTATATTTAAAATGAATAGCCAAAAAGGACCAACTGTATAATAGCACAGGGAACCCTGCTCAGTGTTATGTAACAACCTAAATGGGAAAAGAATTTGGCAAGAATAGATACAAGTATATGTATAATTGAATTACTTTGCTGTATACAGCTGAAACTAATACAACATTTTTCATCAACTATCAGTCAGTTCAGTTCAGTTCAGTTGCTCAGTCGTGTCCGACTCTTCGAGACCCCATGAATTGCAGCACACCAGGCCTCCCTGTCCATCACCAGCTCCCGGAGTTCACCCAGACTCACATCCATCAAGTCAGTGATGCCATCCAGCCATCTCATCCTCTGTAGTCCCCTTCTCCTCCTGCCCCCAATCCCTCCCAGCATCAGAGTCTTTTCCAATGAGTCAACTCTTTGCATGAGGTGGCCAAAGTACTGGACTTTCAGCTTTAGCATCATTCCTTCCAAAGAAATCCCAGGGCTGATCTCCTTCAGAATGGACTGGTTGGATCTCCTTGCAGTCCAAGGGACTCTCAAGAGTCTTCTCCAACACCACAGTTCAAAAGCATCAATTCTTTGGCGCTCAACCTTCTTCACAGTCCAACTCTCACATCCATACATGACCACAGGAAAAACCATAGCCTTGACTAGATGAACTTTTGTTGGCAAAGTAATGTCTCAGCTTTTGAATATGCTATCTAGGTTGGTCATAACTTTCCTTCCAAGGAGTAAGCGTCTTTTAATTTCATGGCTGCAGCCACCATCTGCAGTGATTTTGGAGCCCCCAAAAATAAAGTCTGACACTGTTTCCACTGTTTCCCCATCTACTATGCTCCAACATAAAACAAAAAGTAGATACAATGTCATTTGAGGATCACAGCATTCAGTGCCTCAAACTATTATTTTCAGCTGCCATTGTAAAATAAGCAACAGAAAAAATTTTAAATGATTGGAGTCTTTTCTATACATTTCATAATGACTCATCTTCAGTTGCACTGTATGGGTCATACTGTATACAACTATTATAAAATAGAAGACTATTTGAGTTACTCTTCTAGAGCATATAGTTGAGCTAAATTTAATTTTGTTATCCACCCAAAGTAACGACCAAGAAAAACACTGGCCAGGGATACAGTCCACAGAAGAAATATCAAGGATACTAAAAATCACTTATCAATGTAAAGGACTCTTAAAATGCCCTATCAAAGTAAAGGACCCAGAATAGCAAAAATAGAAATGGGGAAAATCTCCGAAGGAGATTGTGGAGGAGAGATTGGGATGGACCTTCTCCCAGGTAAGAAATCTACTGTATATCAAGTACCTGGTGTTTGAAAGCTTTAAGCAAACTGCCCTGATGGTAATTCAGTAGCTAAGTCATATCTGACTCTTGCAACCCCATGCACTGCAGCCCGCCAGACTTCTCCATCCATGGGATTTTTCAGGCAAGAATACTGGAGTGGGTTGCCATTTACTTCTCCAAGGGCTCTTCCCGACCCAGCAATCAAACCCAGGTGGTTTCCTGCACTGCAGGCAGATTCTTTACCAACTAGCCACCAGGGATAAGCAGCAGGATGGGGCAAAATCAGACAACTCCACCGCACATTTCTCCAAGGTAAACCCAAATAGTCGGCTTACTTACCAAAGTGAGGAAAAATTATGAAGATTTTGAATGGATAGACATTAATAAATTTAATGAGGGTCCTGTCTGACTACCCTTTCAGGTTATATGCATCTATGAAGGCTTATACTTACTGTCTTTGGGCTATTTTACAGCTCTGTAAGTTGTGGAAAACTAAAAATGATGCAAACGATAGTTGTCCACAGAAATGCAAATGAATTTTTTTTCCAGTGGAATACAACTGGTAATATTGTCCTGTAAAGCAATACTGACCTTGACCCATTTTGCATCTATTTTTTTAGATTCACTTTATCATTCCTCATTGCCTACATATGTGTAAGTTGTTTGAATTTTCCTTTGAACCAGTTGGAACACCTTATTAGTTCCCTCATTTAGTTACCATGTTAAAGAATATCTTTGACATACATTCCATTTTCAGGAGTCATGAGATCCCAGGAAAGCTTCTGAGACCTGTCACATGAGAAAGTGTGGCCCCTTGATAAGCAAACAAGGAACCAAGGGAAATTTTGCTCCTATCATCTTTCTGGTCTCTGAGTAAATAGAGGTGCTACAGTTTGAGGCTAGAGAGGCTTAAATTTTTCAAGAAGTCAACTGCCTCTGGCTATTGATCTCTGATCTGTAGTAGCCTTTGCAGAAGATTCTCTGTTAAAATGAAACAAATAAAAGCCCCAAATTTAGACCTTCCAACCTACCACCAGTTGTCAGCAATGTGGGCCCACCCTCTCTTCCCCATATGTCCCAGTTTTCTGCTTCTAGGACCTCTTGCTCAGCTGTGGAGTGCTTTGCTTCATGCCCAGGGCTACTCCCTCCTTCTAGAATGGGGGTGGAGAAGGAAGGGAATTCCCTCCCTCCCTTTCATCCTTCAGGACACTGCTAAAAAGTTACTTCTTCCTATGACATGGTTCAAACACTTGTCAGTTCAGTTCAGTTTAGTTGCTCAGTCATGTCCGACTCTTCACGACCCCATGAGTCGAAGCACACCAGGCCTCCCTGTCCATCACCAACTCTCGGAGTTCACTCAGACTCACGTCCATCGAGTCAGTGATGCCATCCAGCCATCTCATCCTCTGTCATCCCCTTCTCCTCCTGCCCCCAATCCCTCCCAGCATCAGAGTCTTTTCCAATGAGTCAACTCTTCGCATGAGGTGGCCAAAGTACTGGACTTGCAGCTTCAGCATCATTTCTTCCAAAGAAATCCCAGGGCTGATCTCCTTCAGAATGGACTGGTTGGATCTCCTTGCAGTCCAAGGGACTCTCAAGGGTCTTCTCCAACACCACATTTCAAAAGCATCAATTCTTTGGCGCTCAGCCTGCTTCACAGTCCAACTCTCACATCCATACATGAACACAGGAAAAACCATAGCCTTGACTAGATGGACCTTTGTTGGCAAAGTAATGTCTGCTTTTCAATATGCTATCTAGGTTGGTCATAACTTTCCTTCCAAGGAGTAAGCGTCTTTTAAATTCATGGCTGCAGTCACCATCTGCAGTGATTTTGGAGCCCCCAAAAAATAAAGTCTGACACTGTTTCCACTGTTTCCCCATCTATTTCCCATGAAGTGATGGGACCAGATGCCATGATCTTCGTTTTCTGAATGTTGAGCTTTAAGCCAACTTTTTCACTCTCCTCTTTCACTTTCATCAAGAGGCTTTTTAGTTATTCTTCACTTTCGGCCGTAAGGATGGTGTCATCTGCATATCTGAGGTTATTGATATTTCTCCCAGAAATCTTGATTCCAGCTTGTGTTTCTTCCAGTCCAGCATTTCTCATGATGTACTCTGCATATAAGTTAAATAAACAGGGTGACAATATACAGCCTTGATGGACTCCTTTTCCTATTTGGAACCAGTCTGTTGTTCCATGTCCAGTTCTAACTGTTGCTCCCTGACCTGCATACAGGTTTCTCAAGAGGCAGGTCAGGTGGTCTGGTATTCCCATCTCTTTCAGAATTTTCCACAGTTTATTGTGATCCACACAGTCAAAGGCTTTGGCATAGTCAATAAAGCAGAAATAGATGTTTTTCTGGAACTCTCATGCTTTTTCCATGATCCAGCAGATGTTGGAAATTTGATCTCTGGTTCCTCTGCCTTTTCTAAAACCAGCTTGAACATCAGGAAGTTCACAGTTCACATATTGCTGAAGCTTGGCTTGGAGAATTTTGAGCATTACTTTACTAGCCTGTGAGATGAGTGCAATTGTGCAGTAGTTTGAGCATTCTTTGGCATTGCCTTTCTTTGGGATTGGAATGAAAACTGACCTTTTCCAGTCCTGTGGCCACTGCTGAGTTTTCCAAATTTGCTGGCATATTGAGTACAACACTTTCACAGCATCATCTTTCAGGATTTGGAATAGCTCAACTGGAATTCCATCATCTCCACTAGCTTTTTTCGTAGTGATGCTTTCTAAGGCCCACTTGACTTCACATTCCAGGATGTCTGGCTCTAGGTCAGTGATCACACCATCGTGATTATCTGGGTCGTGAAGATCTTTTTTGTACAGTTCTTCTGTGTATTCTTGCCACCTCTTCTTAATATCTTCTGCTTCTGTTAGGTCCATACCATTTCTGTCCTTTATCAAGCCCATCTTTGCATGAAATGTCCCCTTGGTATCTCTAATTGTCTTGAAGAGATCTCTGGTCTTTCCCATTATGTTATTTTCCTCTATTTCTTTGCATTGATCACTGAGGAAGGCTTTCTTATCTCTTCTTGCTATTCTTTGGAGATCAGATGATTATATCTTTCCTTTTCTCCTTTGCTTTTTGCTTCTCTTCTTTTCACAGCTATTTGCAAGGGCTCCCCAGACAGCCATTTTGCTTTTTGCATTTCTTTTCCATGGTGATGGTCTTGATCCCTGTCTCCTGTACAATGTCACGAACCTCATTCCATAGTTCATCAGGCAGTCTATCTATCAGATCTAGGCCCTTAACTCTTTTTCTCACTTCCACTGTAAACACTTGTAGGCATGACTAATTACATCTTTTCCTAAATTTTCAAAGAATGTGTGTTAATCTCTACTGCTAAGATGTTAACATTTGATCTGTTTGCTTGAATATCAAGTTAAGAAATCTCATAATTCCCAGCAAGCTGATGCAGTTCATTCTGGGATGGAACTGTGTTTGTATAAGAAAATATTTGTAGGAATATAAGCTGAGGTCCTGAGGGTGTAATCTGCAAGCAGATGGAAGAAGAGAGTTCAACAACTCTGCTTATTTAGTGAAAGAGAATGAGACATATGGAGTGAGTGAGGTTATGGAGCAGAGAAGACAGTCAGAGAAGGAGAGGCAGAAAGAAGAGAAGTAGGTGGACATGGAGTACATCTCTCTCCACAGATGCATCAGAAATACATCTGCAGATGCAGAAGATCTCACCAGATGAGAGCTGGTGCTCTCACCAGCTGAGAGCAGGAACAGAGAGTCAGACATAAAGAGCAGACTTATGGCACAGTGGGAGAAGGAGGGGGTGGGATGAATTGAGAGAGGAGCATTGACATCTATACATTACCACGTGTGAAATAGATAGCTAATGGGAAGTTGCTGTATTGCACAGAGAGCCCAGCCTGGTGCTCTGTGACAACCTAGAGGGGTAGGGTGGGAGGTTCAGGAGGGAGGGGACGTGTATATACCTTTGGCTGATTCATGTTGTTGTAAGGCAGAAACCAACACAACATTGTGAAACAGTTATCCTCCAATTAAAAATAAATATTTTTTAGAAAGAAGGAAGGCAGAGGACAGAAAGAGATCTCAGCAAAATAGTGGAGGAATGGAATTAGAGTTGGTGGAAATGCTCAAGACACATTTTGAAGAATAGGGGCGTCAATTATTCAGTTTTAAATTAATCACTCTATGGCCTTGCAATGTAACCTTCCTTGTCATCAAACTGCCAACAGACATCTACTTCACACAGCTGCATCATGTAATATAATTTAATTGAATGAAAAGTAATCAAGGGTTGTATCCAATGTTTGGGTTGATTCCAAGGAAAAGATAAAGGAATAACTGCAAGACATAGAGTGGAGACTACAAGTTCAGCAGAAGCTGGAAGCTGAAAGCAAAGGAAGGTGACACCAGGAATGGATAGAAGTTTTGGCAATGGCATTCAACTTCCTGGTAGACAAGGAGTTTGAGCAGATCTGAGTCAGATCTAAGAAGGGAAGAGTGGGTAGCCAAATATGTAGTTTGTCCATATATGTGACCCCATTATATTTGTAATTTTTGAGATCCTAAACTAGGAACTCCCTGAGGACAGGAGGATAAAGTGTTTATTTTCTCCTAGCAGAGCAAAGTACCTAGTATATAATAGGGGAGGAAATGTCAACCCATTCCCGTGTTCTTGCCTGGAGAATTCCATGGACAGAGGAGCCTGGCAGGCTACATATAGTCCATGGGGTCACAACTGGACATGACTGAGGGACTATCACTCACTCACAAATTTTAACTAATAAGTACTGAGATATCAATTATCATAGTTGGCAGCCTAAGATTATGTCATTGCTAGACTACATGATTTATTATATAAAGGCACACCACATTCTTATATGTATTATATAATAATAGTCTCTTCCTCATGGCTCAGATGGTAAAGTGTCTGCCTGCAATGCGGGAGACCCAGGTTCGATCCCTGGGTTGGGAAGATCTCCTGGAGAAGGAAATGGCAACCCACTCCAGTATTCTTCCCTGGAGAATCCCACGGACAGAGGAGCCTGGTAGGCTACAGTCCATGGGGTCGCAAAGAGTCCGACACGACTAAGCGACTTCACTTCAGTCTCTCTTGAGAGTCCCTTGGACTGCATAGAGATCAAACCAGTCCATCCTAAAGGGAATCAGTCCTGAATATTAATTGGAAGGACTGATGCTGAAGTTGAAGCTCCAATACTTTGGCCACCTGATGTGAAGAACTGACTCATTGGAAAAGACTCTGATGCTGGGAAAGATTGAAGGCAGGAGGAGAAGGGGACGACAGAGGATGAGATGGTTGGATGGCATCACCGATTCAATGGACATGAGTTTGAGCAAGCTCTGGGAGTTGGTGATGGACAGGGAGGCCTGGTGTGCTGCAGTCCATGGGGTCACAAAGAGTTGGACACGGCTGAGTGACTGAACAGAACTAAACTGATATTACTCTACTTATACTTTTAGATTTTTTCTGAGATTAAAACATTCCATACTTTTTGGTGTCAAGCAATGTGTTAGGCCCTGGAGATTACCATCATTCTTCAGTGTAATAATAAATATCCTGAAAAGTTCAGGTCCCACTTAGCTACTAAAGGCCAGAAGATGACCAGTCCTCTAGGGATTGTCATGGGGTGGATTGTGTCCCCACTATTTCACCCCGCCCCCCAAATTCATATGTACTTATTCCCAGTACTGCAGAATAAGACAGTTTGGGACATAAAGTCATGAAATAGGTAATTAAGGTAAAACAAGATCATATAATTGGGCCTTAATCTGGTCTAACTGGCGTTCCTACAAGAAGGGGAAATTAAGACATTAATGTGTGAACACAGAGCGAAGACCGCTTGAAGACACAGTGAAAACATGACCATCTACAAGCCGAGGAGAGAGACCTCAGAAGAAAGCAACCTGGCCAACATCTTAATCTTGGACTTCTAGCCTCCAGATCTATGCAAAACTCAATTTCTGTTAGGTCCTCATCCCCCCAGCCGATGGCACCCCTAGAGAATGAATACAGGAACTATATTTTCCTAATGGAAAATTAGGACATGTGGCCTGACAAGTAATGTGATTTATAGAATCAGTTGACTGGAATCCCCTTTATTTGAAACCCAGCCATACCTAATCCGTAGTCTCGCTTCCAAATAGGACATGACTTAATCCTAGAAAAATAACCTTTGCTCCATTCTTTACAAAAGGGAGCTCTGTTACCGCCACTGGAAATGTACCAAATCCCAATTTTGAAACTGAAGTTTTACCACCATGTATCATTTTGACACCATTCAGAAACCAAACCAAATGTAATTTAGAGAGAATTAAGGGTAGAAACTCACGGACATTTTGTCCTTAACATGTAAGTGTAGGCTAAATGACCATAAGCACGCACTGTTCTATTTTTAGGCAAGAGGAAATCTAAGACCTCAAATGCCTTCAAGAAGACAAATCCTTTCAGAGAAATGGCATAGGCCAGCATTTCAGACTCTTAGGCCAACCAACTACATAATTAGAAAACACCAGGGAGCGGGGGTGGAAGAGGATTATTTTCAACTAAATATTTTTCAAGATCCAAATCAAGGGATGAATTGGAATCTGTCCATTGTTGTTGATTCTGCTCATGTTAAACAAAAATGCCCGTTTCCACCCATAGAGCTAGAATTTAAAAGTCAAAGCTCTTATTTATTAATATAGACAACACAAAATCACTGACATATACGTCTTTAAAGCCCCTTGGGATAAAAAGAAAATAATGGAACATGTGGGATCCTTGTCAAATGCAAGCCAGGTGTGAATTCCTTTGCCTTGCTCCAGGAAACTTCAGACTCACAGACCGCATATTACAACACTGCCTCCCCAAGCTCCCCACAGGTTAGGGAAATGCAGCTAAATAACAAAGAAAATTAAATCATAAATGTTTCCAAAAGAAATTCAATTATTTGACTTCTGGCATCAGATGACAAAGTGGAGCCAAATTATAAATTGCTCAATTCGCAAAAGCCAGTGAAGAAAAGAAGGAAAAGCATAAGCTAGAGAAAAAGAAATTGTATCAGGTGACCTTACAACAGATAAGGAGGGAAAATTCATGTTAAATCTTTGAAGTGTTACCCAGAAAAACGTATGTGTTTATAAAGATGGGAAAGTGGCTCATAGCCTTCTATTCTCAGAAACAGTATCAAAACCAAAAGGTGGGTAGGTAATATCATTTAAAAGTGGACATACATGGGTTTTTTAAAAGTATTTTTGATATTAATTTCTCATTTTGATCTTACTTAAATACTTTCTGTTTTCAGTCACCCTTTGCATTTTTTCAGTCTTTTAACTTTGTCAGGGCTTTCAATAGCTGTCAAAAATCTCTCTTGGTAAATACCACATTGTACTTGAATATATGTGAGTTGTTCCCAAATATCTTCTGATATTGGTTTCTAACATAACTGCACAGTGATAGAACAGACTCTGTATGATTTCAATACCTTTGGACCATGAAAATTTTGCACCTTGTTTTATGTCCCTGGATATGTTCCAGTGTCTCCTGGTTTATAGTCTATGAGAACTTGAATAGAATTTATATCCTGCTGTTGTGTGAAAATTGTGTAAATCTTAATTATGTTGAATTGGTTCATAGTATTGTTGGGGTTACTATATCTTTCTACTTTTCTGTTTATTCATTCTATTAGTTTTTGAGAGTTTAATATTGAAACTCCAGCTAAAAATTTTTGTCTATTTTAAAAAATAATTGTAATATATAGTGGAGCTATATATAACTTTGTTCTTTTTTTTTCATATACTTAATTTTTATTGATCAGTGGCGTAGGGTAAACAAAGCATAGTTCTGCATCTTTTACGAAATTATTAATACATCATTCAAAGTGTTCACTATTCCTTGACTTAGGCAATAAATTAGTGCCAGACCAAAAAAAAAAAATCCATCTCTTCTGATTAAAGAGATATTCTCGTTTGTTTTCCGTTTTATCATATAAGAGCTATACCTGTTTCTGTTTTGTATTTTGCTTTGGCTTACCATTTTGCACTTGAACACAAATCTTAGTCTAAATTTCCAATACAATCATCACCAATTATTTTCTTAATTGGTTCTTGTACTTTTGCTCATTTAAAATTCATAGAGAATTTGCTCTTCAGATTCTTTTGCTTTTTTTAAAAAATTTTATTTTATTTTTTAACTTTACAATATTGTATTGGTTTTGCCATATACCAACATGAATCCGCCACAGGTATACACGTGTTCCCCATCCTAAACCCTCCTCCCTCCTCCCTCCCCGTACCATCCCTCTGGGTCATCCCAGTGCACCAGCCCCAAGCATCCAGTATCGTGCATCGAACCTGGACTGGCGACGTGTTTCATACATGATATTATACATGCTTCAATGCCATTCTCCCAAATCATCCCACCCTCTCCCTCTCCCACAGAGTCCAAAAGAGTGTTCTATACATCAGTGTCTCTTTTGCTGTCTCGCATACAGGGTTATTGTTACCATCTTTCTAAATTCCATATATATGCGTTAGTATACTGTATTGGTGTTTTTCTTTCTGGCTTACTTCACTCTGTATAATAGGCTCCAGTTTCATCCACCTCATTAGAACTGATTCAAATGTATTCTTTTTAATGGCTGAGTAATACTCCATTGTGTATATGTACCACAGCTTTCTTATCCATTCATCTGCTGATGGACATCTAGGTTGCTTCCATGTCCTGGCTATTATAAACAGTGCTGCGATGAACATTGGGGTACACGTGTCTCTTTCCCTTCTGGTTTCCTCAGTGTGTATGCCCAGCAGTGGGATTGCTGGGTATATGGCAGTTCTATTTCCAGTTTTTTAAGGAATCTCCACACTGTTCTCCATAGTGGCTGTACTAGTTTGCATTCCCACCAACAGTGTAAGAGGGTTCCCTTTTCTCCACACCCTTTCCAGCATTTATTGCTTGTAGACTTTTGGATCACAGCCATTCTGACTGGTGTGAAATGGTACCTCATAGTGATTTTGATTTGCATTTCTCTGATAATGAGTGATGTTGAACATCTTTTCATGTGTTTGTTAGCCATCTGTATGTCTTCTTTGGAGAAATGTCTATTTAGTTCTTTGGCCCATTTTTTGATTGGGTCATTTATTTTTCTGGAATTGAGCTGTAGGAGTTGCTTGTATATTTTGGAGATTAGTTGTTTGTCAGTTGCTTCATTTGCTATTATTTTCTCCCATTCTGAAGGCTGTCTTTTCACCTTGCTAATAGTTTCCTTTGTTGTGCAGAAGCTTTTAAGTTTAATTAGGTCCCATTTGTTTATTTTTGCTTTTATTTCCAATATTCTGGGAGGTGGGTCATAGAGGATCCTGCTGTGATATATGTCGGAGAGTGTTTTACCTATGTTCTCCTCTAGGAGTTTTATAGTTTCTGGTCTTACGTTTAGATCTTTAATCCATTTTGAGTTTATTTTTGTGTATGGTGTTAGAAAGTGTTCTAGTTTCATTCTTTCACAAGTGGTTGACCAGTTTTCCCAGCACCACTTGTTAAAAAGATTGTCTTTTCTCCATTGTATATATTCTTGCCTCCTTTGTCAAAGATAAGGTATCCATAGGTGCGTGGATTTATCTCTGGGCTTTCTATTTTGTTCCATTGATCTATATTTCTGTCTTTGTGCCAGTACCATACTGTCTTGATGACTGTGGCTTTGTAGTAGAGCCTGAAGTCAGGCAGGTTGATTCCTCCAGTTCCATTCTTCTTTCTCAAGATTGCTTTGGCTATTTGAGGTTTTTTGTATTTCCATACAAATTGTGAAATTATTTGTTCTAGCTCTGTGAAGAATATCATTGGTAGCTTGATAGGGATTGCATTGAATCTATAAATTGCTTTGGGTAGTATACTCATTTTCACTATATTGATTCTTCCAATCCATGAACATGGTATATTTCTCCATCTATTAGTGTCCTCTTTGATTTCTTTCACCAGTGTTTTATAGTTTTCTATATATAGGTCTTTAGTTTCTTTAGGTAGATATATTCCTAAGTATTTTATTATTTCCGTTGCAATGGTGAATGGAATTGTTTCCTTAATTTCTCTATTTTCTCATTATTAGTGTATAGGGATGCAAGGGATTTCTGTGTGTTGATCTATATCCTTTTTATAACTTTATATATATATAATCCTTTTTATATAGGATTTTATATCCTATTTATAACTTTACTATATTCATTGATTAGTTCTAGTAATTTTCTGGTGGAGTCCTTAGGGTTTTCTATATAGAGGATCATGTCATCTGCAAACAGTGAGAGTTTTACTTCTTCTTTTCCAATTTGGATTCCTTTTATTTCTTTTTCTGCTCTGATAACTTTGTTCTATATTTTCCAAGTCTCCTGTAAATGCATTATCATACTTTCATAATTTAAAAAAGAAAGAGAAAAATAAATTTTTAAAAAGATGAGTGGGTAAAATATTGGGAGAAAAGTTCCCTAATTTCTCCCTCATTTAAAGGAAAGCAGCCTTGTAGCAGCTGAGAGGAGTAGAGTGGAATATCTCCCTAGAATAAGAGTTTCAACCTCTCTGCTTGCTGACTCATCCACTAGAACTATTAAGAGAAAAAAAAATGTGCATGGAAGCCTTGTTTCTACTAACAAATAGGGGTTTCTAAATATGAAAGACAAAAGAAAAATTAAAATAAAAAGCAGCAATATTGTAGGGGTGCAAACCAGGAGGTTGCACAGAAGCCTCATTTCAGCTCCCCAACCTTTCTTTAGAGTAAAATTGCCATCACAAGAGATGGGGTACCAAAGAGACTCCACTTCTAATTAGCTGTGTGACCTTGGACAGGTTACTTAACATCTCTTAGCATCAGTTTCCTCATCTGTAAAATGGGAATTATGACACCTACATGTGAGGATAAACTGAATTAATATAGATAAAGCACTTCAAAACTGCAGAGCACATAATAAGCTGTGTGTTGACTATCATTATTATATACTCATAAATTATATGAGTGTTGACTATTATTATTACTGTTATTGTCAAAGTCCATAAACCTCTCTCCTTTTTTTTCCCCTCTGGCTGACATCAATGTAGGGGCCCATTATGGGCCAGGTGGCACCAAAGATGTTGTTAGTCGCCAAGTCGTGTCTGACTCCTTGGACTGTAACCCGCCAGACTCCTCTGTCCATGGGATTTCCTAGGCAAGAATACTGGAGTGGTTTACATTTCCTTCTACAGGGGATCTTCCTGACTCAGGAATCGAATCCACATCTCCTTCATTGGCAGGCAGATTCTTTACCACTGAGCCACCAGGGAAGCCCACTTACCTAAGATACTGGTGATGTAAAATCAAAAGATTCAATGTCTGGCTTAGTGAAGCTCCCTATCTATTGAAAGAGGGAAGGGGCAGACAAATGACCCATCCACCCTCTAGCAGCAGTGATTGCCCTGGTCTGTCCATGACTGAATACTTAAGCAGTCCTGGGAGGAGGTTTATGGAAGAGATTTCCCACTGCCAACACCAGTCATCAACTCCTATCTCAGTGACCAATTGTGTTTCAGTCATTTTTAGTCTATGTTCTTCGGCTCTTCTGCTCTTGTGTTCTGCACAAAAATCACCACCTAAGCTAGCTCCTTCTTGTCATACCTCTTGCACAATGTACCACTTAAGTGTGGGTACATTAAAGCTCAGCAAAACTTAGCTCTCAAGCTCCTGCCTTACACACATAAGCATCTCAACTCAATTTGAACTCATCTTTGTCCTGCACTCCTCTTGAATTAACATAGCAATCCTGCACATGGAAATTCCACACACTATATATTTTTAAAGTATGATTGATTGACAAGGCTGTGCTAGTTTCTGCTGTAGAGAAAAATGTCAGTTATATATATACATATTCTTTTTCATAGTCCATCCCATTACAGGTTATTACAAGACAGTGAATATAGTTTCCTGTGTTATAGAGTAGGTCCTTGTTGTTTATTTTACATATAGCAGTTTGTATTGATTAATTTCAAGTTCCTAACTTATTCCTGTCCCCTTCCCCTTTGGTAACCATAAATTTGCTTTCTATGTCTATGAGTTTGTTTCTGTTTTGTAAATATGTTCATTTGTATTGTATTTTAGATTACACATTTAAGTCATATCATTTGATATTTGTCTTTGACTTACTAAGTATAATCTCTAGATCCATCTGTATTTTTGCAAATGGCATTATTTCATTCTTTCTATGGCTGAGTAATATTTCATTGCATATATGTACCACTTCTTCCTTCCCGTTTATTTGTTGATGGACATTTACATTGCTTCCATGTCTTGGCTATTGCAAGTAGTGCTGCTGCGAACACTGGGGGGCGTGTATCTTTTTGATTTAGAGTTGCCTCTGTATATATGCCCAGGAATGGAGTTACTGGATCACATGGTACCTCTATTTTTAGTTTTTTAAGGAACTTCCACACTGTTCTACATAATGACTGCACCAATTTACCTTCCTACCAACAGTGTAGGAGAGTTTCCTTTTCTCCACAACCTCTTCAGTACTTTTTATTTGTAGATTTTTGAAAATGATGGCTAGTCTGACCAATGTGAGGTGATACCTCATTGTAGTTTTGATTTGTATTTTTCTGGTAATTAGTGATTTTGAGCATTTTTCATGTGCCTATTATCCATCTATATGTCTTCTTTGGAGAACAGTCCATTTAGGTCTTCTGTCCATTTTCTGATTGGGTTGTTTGACTTTTTTGTTATTGACTTACATGAGCTATTTGTGTATTTTGAAATTAAACACTTGTCTGTCATATCATCTGCAGATATTTTCTCCCACTTATTAGGTTGTCTTTTTGTTTTGTTTATGGCTTCCTTGAACACACATCACTCTTAATCTTTTTATCCCTCTTCTCCATTCCTGTGATCCTTAAGAACAAAGAATGAAAAAAAAGCTTAAAAGTAATGACATGATATATGACTGTGCTGATTTTGCAAACAAAGTTCCTAGACTTGCACAGTCCACAACCTGAACAACCCTGTGCAACAGCTCTGCCATCATGAGTCCTAACAGTATGTGATATGGGTCATGGGAAGGACAAGAGACAGAATGCTCAACTCTACTTGGGAAGATTTAGGAAAAGCTGTTCAAAACAAGTATTCATTGACCTAGACCTTGAAGCATGAGTAGAGATTCTCCATTCTTTCAGAGTTCTGGGGAGGGTGTGGTAGGGAGAAGAAGCAGTGTGTAAAAAGGCATAGAAGCATAAAACAGTGCAACATCCTGAAAGTGAAAGTGACAGTCGCTCAGTGATGTCCGACTCTTTGCGACCTCATGGACTATATAGAGTCCATGGAATTCTCCAGACCAGGATACTGGAGTGGGCAGCCTTTCCCTTCTCCAGGGGATCTTCCCAACACAGGGATTGAATCCAGGTCTCCCGCATTTCTGGCAGATTCCTTACCAGCTGAGCCACAAGGGAAGCATTACAAGATTAGCAAGATCTAGGGAATAACTGGAGCAGAGGGGATGACGGCAAGAGCAGCTGGAGGTGAAACTGAAGATATAATCATGTAGGGACTTGCATAAACACCAATGCTTTTGAGAGTATGGAGAACCTTGGGGGAGGTGGATTATTCAGGACCAGATTGCCTTAGAAAGATCACCATAGCAGTGTAAATACACTTCTAAAGGGGGGCTGGGGTGATCTAGGAGAATATTTGGGAGCTCTCTCCATAGTCCCAGAACTACTGATGAGAATCAGTACTAACTAAATGCAGATATTTCACCAATATTTAAGAAGAACCATAGACAAGTCATGCTGACTAAATGGAGTAGAGAGTAAGTTATTTGAGAAAAGAAGAGAAGCTAAAGGCAAAGAAGAAAAGAAAACTCATCTAAATGCAGAGTTCCAAAGAATAGCAAGGAGAAATAAGAAAACCTTCCTCAGTGATCAGTGCAAAGAAATAGAGGAAAATAATAGAATGGGAAAGACTAGAGAGCTCTTCAAGAAAATTAGAGATACCAAGGGAACATTTCATGCAAAGATGGGCTTAATAAAGGACAGAAATTGTATGGACCTAACAGAAGCAGAAGATATTAAGAAGAGGTGGCAAGAATACACAGAACTGTACAAAAAAGATCTTCATGACTCAGATAACCACGATGGTGTGATCACTCACCTAGAGCCAGATATCCTGGAATATGAAGTCAAGTGGGCCTTAGGAAGCATCCCTACGAACAAAGCTAGTGGAGGTGATGGAATTCCAGCTGAGCTATTTTCAAATCCTAAAAGATGATGCTGTGAAAGTGCTGCACTCAACACGCCAGCAAATTTGGAAAACTCAGCAGTGACCACAGGACTGGAAAAGGTCCGTTTTCATTCCAATCCCAAAGAAAGGCAATGCCAAAGAATGCTCAAACTACCGCACAATTGTACTCATCTCACAAGCTAGTAAAGTAATGCTCAAAATTCTCTGAGCGAGGCTTCAATAGTACATGAACCGAGAATTCCAGATGTTCAAGCTGGATTTAGAAAAGGCAGAGAAACCAGAGATCAAATTGCCAATACCCGTTGAATCATCGAAAAAGCGACAGAATCCCAGAAAATCATCTTCTTCTGCTTTATTGATTATGCCTAAGCCTTTGACTATGTGAATCACAAGAAACTGTGGAACATTCTTCAAGAGATGGGAATACCAGACCACCTTACCCTCCTCCTGAGAAATCCATATTCAGATCAAGAAACAACTGTTAGAAGTAGATATGGAACAACAGACTGGTTCCAAATTAGGAAAGGAGTATGACAAGACTGTATAATCATAAGGGATTTGATTTAGGTCATACCTGAATGGTCTAGTGGTTTTCCCTACTGTCTTCAATTTAAGTATGAATTTGGCAATAAGGAGTTCATGATTTGAGTCACAGTCAGCTCCCGGTCTTGTTTCAGCTGACTGTATAGGGCTTCTCCATCTTTAGCTGCAAAGAATATAATCAATCTGATTTCGGTGTTGACCATTTGGTGATGTCCATGTGTAGAGTTTATTTTGGGGGGCTCCAAAATCACTGCAGATGGTGACTGCAGCCATGAAATTAAAAGAAGCTTACTCCTTGGAAGGAAAGTTATGACCAACCTAGATAGCATATTGAAAAGCAGAAACATTACTTTGCCAACAAAGGTCCATCTAGTCAAGGCTATGGTTTTTCTAGTGGTCATGTTTGGATGTGAAAGTTGGACTGTGAAGAAAGCTGAGCACTGAAGAATTGATGTTTTTGAACTGTGGTGTTGGAGAAGACTCAGTCCCTTGGCCTGCAAGGAGATCCAACCAGTCCATTCTAAAGGAGATCAGTCCTGGGTGCTCTTTGGAAGGACTGACGCTAAAGCTGAAACTCCAGTACTTTAGCCACCTCATGGGAAGAGTTGACTCATTGGAAAAGACTCTGATGCTGGGAGAGATTGGGGGCAGGAGGAGAAGGGGATGACAGAGGATGAGATGGCTGGATGGCATCACCGACTCAATGGACATGAGTTTGAGTGAACTCCGGGAGTTGGTGATGGACAGGGAGGCCTGGTGTGCTACGATTCATGGGGTCGCAAAGAGTTGGACACAACTGTGGGACAACTGAACAGCTGACAACTGACAGTATGTCAAGGCTGTATACTGTCACCTTGCTTATTTAAATTATATGTAGAGTACATCATGAGAAATGCCACACTGTATGAAGCATAAGTTGAAATCAAGATTGCTGGGAGAAATATCAATAACCTCGGATATGCAGATGACACCACCCTTATGGCAGAAAGTGAAGAGGAACTACAGAGCCTCTTGATGAAAATGAAAGAGGAGATTGAAAAAGCTGGCTTAAAACTCAACATTCAGAAAACTAAGATCATGTTATCCGGTCCCATCACTTCATGGCAAATAGATGGGGAAACAATAGAAACAGTGTCAGACTTTATTTTCTTGGGCTCCAAAATCACTGCAGATGGTAACTGCAGCCTTAAAAATAAAAGACACTTGTTCCAAAGTGCTGCACTCAATATGCCAGCAAATTTGGAAAACTCAGCAGTAGCCACAGGACTGGAAAAGGTCAGTTTTCATTCCAATCCCAAAGAAAGGCAGTGGCAAAGAATGCTCAAACACAATTGCACTCATCTCACATGCTAGCAAAGTAATGCTCAAAATTCTCCAAGCCAGGCTTCAGCAATACGTGAACTGTGAACTTCCTGATGTTCAAGCTGGTTTTAGAAAAGGGAGAGGAACTAGAGATCAAATTGCCAACATCTGCTGGATCATGGAAAAAGCAAGAGAGTTCCAGAAAAACATCTATTTCTGCTTTATTGACTATGCCAAAGCCTTTTCCACAATAAACTGTGGAAAATTCTGAAAGAGATGGGAATACCAGACCACCTGACCTGCCTCTTGAGAAATTTGTATGCAGGTCAGGAAGCAACAGTTAGAACTGGACACGGAACAACAGACTGGTTCCAAATAGGAAAACGAGTACGTCAAGGCTGTATATTGTCACCCTGCTTATTTAACTTATATGCAGAGTACATCATGAGAAATGCTAGACTGGAAGAAACACAAGCTGGAATCAAGATTTCTGGGAGAAATATCAATAACCTCAGATATGCAGATGACACCACCCTTATGGCAGAAAGTGAAGAGGAACTAAAAAGCCTCTTGATGAAAGTGAAAGTGGAGAGTGAAAAAGTTGGCTTAAAGCTCAACATTCAGAAAATGAAGATCATGGCATCCGGTCCCATCACTTCATGAGAAATAGATGGGAAACAGTGGAAACAGTGTCAGACTTTATATTTTTGGGGGGCTCCAAAATCACTGCAGATGGTGACTGCAGCCATGAATTTAAAAGACGCTTACTCCTTGGTAGAAAAGTTATGACCAACCTAGATAGCATATTCAAAAGCAGAAACATTACTTTGCTAACAAAGGTCCATCTAGTCAAGGCTATGGTTTTTCCAGTAGTCATGTATGGATGTAAGAGTTGGACTGTGAAGAAGGCTGAGCGCCGAAGAATTGATGCTTTTGAACTATGGTGTTGGAGAAGACTCTTGAGAGTCCCCTGGACTGCAAGGAGATCCAACCAGTCCATTCTGAAGGAGATCAGCCCTGGGATTTCTTTGGAAGGAATGATGCTAAAGCTGAAACTCCAGTACTCTGGCCACCTCATGCGAAGAGTTGACTCATTGGAAGACTGATGCTGGGAGGGATCGGGGGCAGGAGGAGAAGGGGATGACAGAGGATGAGATGGCTGGATGGCATCACTGACTTGATGGATGTGAGTCTGAGTGAACTCCAGGAGTTGGTGATGGACAGGGAGGCCTGGCGTGCTGCAATTCATGGGGTCGCAAAGAGTCGGACACGACTGAGCGACTGAACTGAACTGTTCCTTGGAAGAAAAGCTATGACCAACCTAGACAGCATATTAAAAAGTAGAGACATTACTTTGCCAGCAAAAGTCCATCTAGTCAAAGCCATAGTTTTTCCAGTAGTCAAGTATGGAAGTGAGAGTTGAACCATAAAGAAAGCTGAGCACCACAAAATTGAGGCTTTTGAACTGTGGTACTGTAGAAGACTCTTGAGAGTCCCTTGGACTGCAAGGGTATCCAACCAGTCCATCCTAAAGGAAATCAGTTCTGAATATTCATTGGAAAGACTGATGCTGAAACTGAAACTCCAATACTTTGGCCGCCTGATGCAAAGAACTGACTCACTGGAAAAGGCCCTGATGCTGGGAAAGATTGAAGGTGGGAGGAGAAGGGGACAACAGAGGATGAGATGGTTGGATGGCATCACTGATTTGATAGATATGAGTTTGAGCAAGCTTTGGGAGTTGGTAATGGACAGGGAAGCCAGGCATGCCACAATCCATGGGGTCGCAAAGAGTGGGACACGACTGAGCAACTGAACTGAACTGAACTAAAGACAATTAGGATAAGGATCAGAACCCTGATTTGGTAGTTGAGCGAGGGATATTACTTTTTACCCCCAGCTGGCACTAGTGGTAAAGAACCCACCCTCCAATGCAAGAGACATGAGACGTGGATTTGAGCCCTGGGTCGGGAAGATCCCCTGGAGGAAGAAATGGCAGCCCACTCCAGTATTCTTCCCTGGAGAATCACATGGATAGAGGAGCCTGGTGGGCTACAGTCCACAGGGTCACAAAGAACTGAACACGACTGAAGTGACTTAGTAAGCACGCAAAGGAAGAAAGGCAGGACAGGTTCAAACAAGTTGAAACAGGTTGCATTAGAAGAGCCCTTGATACGTACAGATAAATATACCAAGTCACCGGTTGGTAATTTGGATCTGGAGTTCTAGCAAATGATTTGAATTTGATTTCATATTAGAGAAGGTGACAGCACATGAAAATGAGAAGTGAAGGAAGACAAAATGCAAGATTGGGGAGGATATTTTTTTCTGGTGGGGCTTGAAAATATAAATGGATGCAAGAAAGGAATAAGGCAATGAAGAAACACTGAAATTAAAAAAAAAAATGAAATCACTGGAACCAGATCAGGGAAGGCATGCGATTAAGAGCACAGTGGAGGGGACTCATCCAGAACTGAGATCTTTTGGGGACTAAAAACTCATTAAGGTGTGGGTTGGAAAATGAGGGTGTTCACACCTCAAAACTTGATTTTCTCTAGGAAACAGAAAATTATTCACTCATTAATTGTCACTCTTGCAATAAATATTTTCTGAGTGTTGACCAAGTACCCTGTTACCACGATAAGCATCATCCTTGTCTGCCTGGAGCTTAGAATCTGATGGAGTGGCAGGCATTAATCAAAAAGTCATACCAATGATGGTAAAATTGAAACTGGGAGAGATGCTATGAAGATTTTCATGATGCAATAAGAGTTTATGGCAAAAGGAATTAACCTACTAAGGTATCCACAAAGCCTTCTTTGCTAAGGTAACACAAGTGGGACATGTTACTTGATGAAAAGATGTGACTCCAACCCACAAGCTGGGGTCAACTATTACAGAAAGAGATGGGAGTAGGGTTCAGAGTATAAAAAGTCCTGCAAAAGTGGGGAGAATTGAAAGAGTCAGAATGAAAATACAGGCAGTGTGGATGCAGCAGAGTGAGCTGGAGATATAAGTAAGACCAGAAGAAGTAGGACCTCTTAGGACATGTCAGGAAGGCACATCTTAATCCTTAAAGTACTAGGGAGCCACTGAGGAATCTTAAGAGGGGCTGGGGGCAGGGGAACACGATCACATTTGGGTTTCATGAAGTCGATTACAGCTGCCACTCAGAGAATGAATTAGAGGAGTTGGGAGAGGACAAGATGGACCCACCTTTGTAATATTGGAAAGAAATAACTATAGCTCAAAAAAGGTGGGAGTGATGCAAACTGAAGGATGAGTTCAAGATTTCAAGAGATGCTTAAGAAGTGAGATTCAGTAAGATAAGATGAAAGAGAATTGAGGCTAGCTCCTAGATTTCCAGTCTGCACAGACTGGAGGGATTGCTAAAATGAAGTACCCTGAAGGTACTGGGTTAGGTAGAAAGATTATGAGTTGACTTCTAGCTATATCGACATTAGTGTATCTTTGAGACATTCAACATAAACGATGGCACATATGAGCCTAAATCCCAAAGGAGAAAGCTAACCTGTAGGTAGAAAATACAGGCTTCAAAAGAGTAAAACTATGTCTGGAAAGTTTACAAAGGAAAGGACAGGGTCCGAGAGAGAGAGAATTTTGAGGAGCTCAAACATTCAGTGGATGCATCGAAGATGATGAGACTGTTCAGAAACAGAAGAACTAGCCAGAAAGATAAGTAGAAAACTAAGATAGTTTGGTGGCACAGAAAAGAAGAGATGGGAAAATTCCCAAAACAGAAAATATCCAAGAATGTTGCTAAGAAGAAAGATGAGAGTAGGAGTGTCCACTGAGTTGACACAGAGTTTGGCCTCAGGGCAAAAATCTCTTTTATTGTGGTCATGGAGCTAGAAGTCACAATGGGCCAGGTTGAGGAAGAAGGAAGAGAAGAAGAAAATGGAGGCGGTAAATATAGACCATTCCAGCAAGAAATCTGGCTGAGTCATCGACAGAGAATGAGCGGGATAAAAGCAGAGGAGATGCCTTGAGGAGAGAGGGAAAGTTCAGCCGAGTTGCTGAGTTATTAAAGAGAGGGCTGACCTAGAATAAGTTAAAAAAATATAATAAACTGGGGATACAGATTTCCATTAATTTGCGGTGGCACCAGTGTGCCTGGGTGGGCAATTCTTTCTAGCTATTATAGTCTGAGCTTAGTTGGGAAATACCAAATTGTGGTTGAGAAAAGAAAAGAAGAAAAAAGAGGAAAACAACAGCCAGGAGACAATGAATCTGAGAGGCTTGAGAGAAAGAAGCTCAAATTGTTCTCGGGACCCAGACTCCATATGGAAGGAATTGTGGTACCAGGAGGCTGATCATTTAGCTGAAAATGAATGAGTCAAGGGATTAAGGACCTCAATAAAGATGAGAGGCATATTTAGGGGAAATACAGCATGAAGAGAAGAGAATTGGTAGGTGAAGTGGATGCTGTATGTGACCCCCAATCCTTATTTCTATGCCCCGTTCTCTAGCCAGACTGTTACTTGTTTTCAGCTCAACACCTTCTCAGGCTGGGAACACCAAGCAGTTACTGTCCACTAGAAGCAGCCCTTAGCCAAGGAATGATGGGAACCAGAGAATAACTGCCTGGCTCCTTTTCCCTTCCTCCAGATGGGATAACTCTAAGGGATGCTCTCTTTCCTTCTCTTCCTTGTCACCCCAGTCCCCTGCTGAGATGACTCATTGCATAAAGAATCTACCTGCAATGCAGGAGACCCTGGAGATGTGGGTTCAATCCCTGGGTGGAGAAGATCCCCTAGAGGAGGAAATGGTAACCCACTCCAGTATTCTTGCCTGAAAAATCCCAAGGACAGAATACCCTGGTGGGCTACAATCCAGAGAGTCACAAAGAGTCAGACATGACTGAGTGACTGAGCACAAGCACAAACTACTTGGACTGGTGTCTCTTCTCAAGGTTGACCTCTTGGGAGACTCAAGCCGGAGCATTAAGCTGTTGGAGTTTTCAGAGGTGACACTGTTTGGTGGTAAAAAGGTACAGGGAGTGCTAGTGAAAGAGAGATGTTAAAATGCAGTGGACGGAGGAGGGAGGAGGGTTCAGGATGGGGAACACATGTATACCTGTGGCGGATTCATTTTGATATTTGGCAAAACTAATACAGTTATGTAAAGTTTAAAAATAAAATAAAATTAAAAAAAAAATGCAGTGGAAGTCAATGCGTTGGTTCTCAGATCAAGAAGCCTTGCTGCTGCTGCTGCTGCTGCTAAGTTGCTTCAGTCGTGTCCGACTCTGTGCGACCCCATAGACGGCAGCCCACCAGGCTCCCCCATCCCTGGGATTCTCCAGGCAAGAACACTGGAGTAGGTTAAGCCTTGGAGGTCATCATGTCTGGGGTTGTTGACATGGACATCAAACTGATCCTGTATGTTGCAGATGGTGACATAGAGATGACTGTGAACTGACTACCAAGGCTTTCCTAAATGTGGGCGAGATCAGAAGGCCAGTAAAGGAGTGATCCACAGGCATGGAGGGTGGATTAGGTGAATGGCATGACCCAAAACAAAAAGGATTTCCACCCGAGGGAGATTGATATCCAGGCACAGGAAAGGGGATTGAGGACAATGTTGATGCCTGTCCCAGATTAAGAATACATAGACTGTAAAAGAAAGACCAGCCTCCAGTAATTCAAGAAAAACAGTGACCCTCTGAGAGGAGAACAGATAGTTTACAATGGGTTGATTATATGAAGAAAGTCTTTACAAAAGAAAAAAACAGATCATTCCAGATGCACAGTTGAAAGATTTAGGATGGAGGTCAGCTGGAAGGGTATGCATTGGGAAAAGAAACTGCAAATAGAAGTTGTGTATTTTTTGTTTTCTTGAACCTATAGCTTATTTTTTTATTCATGTATAGTTGATGCCTGAATATTCATTGGAAGGACTGATGCTGAAGTTGAAACTCCAATACTTTGGCCACCTGATGCAAAGAACTGACTCATTGGAAAAGACCCTGATGCTGGGAAAGATTGAAGGCGAGAGGACAGGGAGGCCTGGCGTGCTGAGGTCCATGGGGTCACATAGAGTCAGACATGACTGAGTGACTGAACTAAACTGATGCATAGAATTACATGTTACAGATGTACAATATAGTGATTAACAATTTTTAAAAGCTATACTTCACTTATAGTTATTATAAAATATTCACTAACTTTCCTGTGTTGTTCAATATTTCCTTGAGACTATCTTATACCCAATAGTTTGTACTTACCACTCCCCTACCCCTATAATGTCCATCCCGCTTCTCTCTCCAGTAACCACTGGTACTGGAGACAGTGGTAACCACTAATCTCTGGTAACCACTAATCTGTTCTCTTTATCTGTAAGTCTGCTTCCTTTATGTTATGTTCACTAGTTTGTTGTATTTTTCAGATTTTACATATAAGCAATATCAGACACTGTTTGCCTTTCTTTGTCTGATTAGCATAATGCCCTCTAAGTTCATAAGTTCATCATACTGCTGGAATGGAAAATTTTGTTCTTTCTTTCTCTTTTTTTGCTTGTGCTGGCTCAGGAGTTGCAGTTCACTGGCTCCTTCTAGATGTGGTGCTTGGGCTGCAGGGCCCACAGTTCGGTAGTTATGGTGCACAGGCTCAGTGGCCCTGTGGTATGTGGGATCTTAGTTCCCCAACCAGGAATCGAACCCAAGTCCTCTGTATTGGAAGGTGGATTCTTAACCACTGGACGACCCAAGAAGTCCCAAAATTTTGTTCTTTTTTATGGCTGAGTAGTATTGCATTGTATATTTGTATCACATCTTCTTTATTCTTTCGTCCGCTGACGGACACTAAGATTGCTTCTGTATCTTGGCAATTGTAAATTATGCTGCTATGAACATGGGAATTAATGTTTGGGTTTTTTTGGATATATACCCAGGAGTGGAATTGCTGGGTCATATGGTGAGATTGTATATTTTGAGTGGTGCCCTGGAGTAAAGGTAAAGAATCTGCCTGCAATGCAGGACACCCAGGTTCGATCTCTCGGTTGGGAAAATATTCCCTGGAGAAGGAAATGGCTACCCACTCCAGTATTCCTGCCTGGAGAATTCTGTGGATAGAGGAGCATGGTGGGCTACAGTCCATAGGGTCACAAAGAGTCAGTCAAGACTGAGTGACTAACACTTCCACTTTCACTGGAGTGAAACTCTCCAACCATCTCCTAAAGCAGGGTCCTGGGAACATGAAACCCACTGTTACATAGCCCATGTGTGATGGAGAAACTGAACCAAGCAGTCTGGCTCTGGCAGTGATAGCTTATGGTGAACGATGTCAAATTCTTGATCTCTGAAGAAGAATTAGCTTTGTGACAAGAGACCAGGGACAGGCTTGATCACTCAAGAGGTTTTGTGTAGCAGAAATTTTATTACAGTGAAAAAGGACAGAGAAAACTTCCGACATAGACATCAGAAGGGGGACAGAGAGCCTTATCAAGGCCTTATATACTTTTAGCAGACCTATTCCCACAACATACATCTTAAATTAACAAGATTAGAACTAACAATGCTATGCTATGCTATGCTAAGTCACTTCAGTCGTGTCCGACTCTGTGTGACCCCATAGACGGCAGCCCACCAGGCTTCCCCGTCCCTGGGATTCTCCAGGCAAGAACACTGGAGTGGGTTGCCATTTCCTTCTCCAATGCATGAAGTGAAAAGTGAAAGTGAAGTCGCTCAGTCGTGTCCGACTCTTAGCGACTCCAAGGACTGCAGCCTACCAGGCTCCTCCGTCCATGGGATTTTCCAGGCAAGAGTACTGGAGTGGGGTGCCATTGCCTTCTCCGAGAACTAACAATAGAAAGGTCTTACCAGACCCACTCCCACAACACACATCTTAAAATAACAAGATTAGTTAGAAGGTTCTTGTTAAAAAGGAGAAACATGTCCTTCAGCAAGATACATTGTTATTATGTAATCATTAGTACAGAGTTAAAGGAAAAACATACCCTTGAGCAAGATGAATTTTGTTGTGTAATCATTAGCTCTGGGCTTCAAGAAAACACTGTCTTATGGGACTAAGACAAAGCAATGTAGAAAAAAATGTTTGTCCTTTTCTCCTCCTCGAGAGCCCCAGACCCATTTCTCCTCCCTGGGGACCCCAGACTTCTTATCAACCTACCTAAGAATTAACTCTCTCAGCAGCCTGGCTGTCACCAGCCACTATTCTTTGCTTGCCCTGAGATTCAGGGCTCCAAAGTCTCTCTCATAGGTGGGGACAGGAATTTATACTTATATCACACAATCTTTTTTTTTAAATAGTACATAATACAAGATTGCACAGAAATATACAAAAAAGATGACACAATGTTTAAAAATGTCCATACTCTGGCACCATAGCTGTCTTCTTCTTCTTCTTCTTCTCCCCTTCCTCCTCTCCCCATCTTCCTCATTCTCCTCCTCCTTTTTAAATTCAGGAGTTTTTGTTTTAAGCACCATCTCTACTCAAATCAGGAAATCCCAGGTGGCACTAGTGGTAAAGAATCCACCTACCAACGCAGAAGATGCAAGTGATGCTGGTTAGATGTCTGGATAAGGAAGATCCCCTAGAGAAGGAAACAGCAACCCACTCCAGTATTCTTGCCTGGAAAATCCCATAGAGGAGTATGGCGGGCTACAGTTCATGGGGCCCCAAAGAGTCAGACAGGACAGAGCGACTGAGCACTACTCTATCAAAGTAAACAGAATTAGCATCCAAAAGCTGACATTAAAAGGATTATTATTATCTGTCCAGATTTGTTTCAAAAAGGAGTTGGCTCTGTAGCCACTCCTATATTGGCTTCAGTCCTGTTCTTTGATGCATCACAGAAGCTAGTGTAGGACATTTTAATCTAATCATCTCCAGCCTGGGAGAAAAGATGGGATGAGGCCCATGGTGGGCCTTGCAGGGCTCAGCGCAGACTCTGCTCAGGAATGAAAACTCACTCCCCCAGCTGCTGGCAACGCTGCAGGCCCCAGACTCTCATTGTGCTGCCCCCATGATGACCACCATGGTGAAAAAGAATTTCTTCACTCAAAGTCACATCCCCTCTGCAACACCCACATCCAGTGACTGATGCATAGGGGTCATAAAGGTCAAGATCTTTGCCCCAAGAGGAGTCAGCTCTGAGCACCACCTCTGTTTTAGGGCTCCTAGTGGGATGAGCTGAAGCTATTGCCAGACTGCATCACAGCTCAGCTTGCCACACTTAGTCAAGCAAATTTTCTCTCTTTTTGGCAGGAGTCCATATCGAATACACTCCCTAATAAACATCCTTCATATAATCTCCATCACAGACTAAAAATTGAGGAAGTCTGATTTGATCATGCAGCACTGGTTATAGAAAATATAATGCCAGGACTTCCCTCGTGGTCCAGTGGTTAGCTCAGTTGGTAAAGAATCTGCCTGCAATGCAGGAGACCCAGTTTGATTCCTGGGTCAGGAAGATCCACTGCAGAAGGGATAGGTTACCCACCCCACTATTCTTGGGCTTCCCTTGTGGCTCAGCTGGTAAAGAATCTGCCTGCAGTGCAGGAGGCCTGGGTTCGATCCTGGGTTGGGAAGATCTCCTGAAGAAGGGAACAGCTAGTTACACACTCCAGTATTCTGGCCTGGAGAATTCCATGGACTGTGTAGTCCATGGGGTCACAAAGAGTCAGACACGACTAGAGTGACTTTCACTTCACTTTCCAGTGGTTAAGATTTTGCTGGGGGTGTGGATTTGATCCCTGGTCAGGGAGCTGATCCCAGGTTTTCTGAGTTCCAGAAAACCAAAACACAAAACAGAAGTAATATTGTAACAAATTCAATAAAGACCTTACAAAATAAAATAAATACTTTTTTTTAAAAAGAGAATATGATACCACTTGATAGATATTCAAAGAGGAAGGGGAATGAGGTTGCGCTAACTCATATGGACTTGGAATTGAATCCTCACTTTATATTTTCTCAGAAGCAATAATCTGAAGAATATTGAGATGAGATATGATGAGAATTCATCAAACTAAGAATCTTGCCCCCATCCTGACATTTACAGAGATAGGCAACTTCATCTTCTTGAGCCTCAGTTTATCCATCTAAGTAGATGATCTGAGGTACCTGGTCCAACTAATAAGATAACACCAGTCGCCATTTTTTGAGAACACACTGAACACCAGTTGCCGTTTTTTGAGAACAGACTGTATTCTGACATCTTGAAATTCTAAGAGAGTGTTCATACACTTCTCAGAAGATTGAAACATAGTCTCAAATAGAACTGTTTTGGTGGCGAATACAAAGACATGGTGCAGACTGTAAACTTTAGATCCTTTAAGTCTTTTCCAAGGCAACCTTCAAATATAAATACAAGTTATCAGTGAGAGCTTGATGTATGAGGCAAGGCGCCCAAAGCCAGTGCTCTATGACAACCTGGAAGAATGGGGTGGGGGGAGGTTGGTGGGGGTTTCGAATGGAGAGTACACATATATGCCTATGGCCTACTCATATTGATGTATGGAAAAAAAAAAAAAACACCATATTGTAAAAGTAATTATCATCCAATTAAAATAAATAAATTTTAAAAATAAAAGCAAAAAGTGAAAAGACAAAAAATAAATAAATACAGATTATCTCCAATTTTTAAACAAGTTGTGTTATAAACATTTGTAATTCAAAATCCATCCCCTCACCCCCCACCCCCACCCCCATGGAAGCAAGTGAAGATTAGTTCCATTCAGTACAAATACTTCTGAGCCAATCGCATGCCAGACCCTAGGCACCACCGTTGGGTTTGCAGTGGGAAATTTCTTAGGTCAGAGCACAGAAGCTTATTCAACCTATAAATGATTCTAGACACCTCTAACCATTGCTTGTAACATCTTGTTACTGAGGGAAAAGTGCCTTCTTAGTCAGAAGTGGGAATCAGAAACACATCTTTTTTTTTTTTTTTTTTTTGCCTTTAAAAAAAATTATTGAACTATAGTTGATTTACAATGTTGTGTTAGTTTCAGGTGTACAGCAAAGTGGTTTAGTTATACATATATTCACTCTTTTTCAGATTCTTTTCTCATATAGGTTATCACAGGATACTGAGTCGCGTTTCCTGTGCTATCCAGTAGGCCCTTACTGGTTATCTGTCTTTTATGCAGTAGTGTGTGGGCTGAGTGTCCTTTGAAGTCACTCTGTGATCTATGACCTGTGGTACAACCTGCACAAGAACAACGACTTACCTGCCAACTTTCCTCTTTGAAGGTAGAAGTTTATTTCAAAATTATGAAAATAGGACATAGGATGGGCTATGGTTTCTTTCCTTTGTTAAAGGATAATACAAACTAATGGATGTAGGAAACACATAAGAGGCACTTTAAAAAAACAAATTTTATAAGTTCAAAATGGAGTGAAAGTCTTATTTGCTCAGTCGTGTCGGACTCGTCTCAACCCCATGGACTGTAGCCCGCCAGGCTCCTAAGTCCATTGAATTCTCCAGGCAAGAATACCGGAGTGGGTAGCCATTCCCTTCTCCCAGGAATCTTCCTGACCCAGAGATCAAACCCTGGTCTCCCACATTACAGGCAGATTCTTTACCATCTAAGCCAACAGGGAAGCCCCAACACAATGTTGGTGCATAACAACAACATATGTATAAAAACAGAGTTTTCCAGGTGGCTCAGTGGTAAAGAATCTGCCTGCCAATGCAGGAGACATAAGAGACGCGGTTCCATCCCTGGTTTGGGAAGATCCTCTGAAGAAAGAAATGGCAACCCATTCCACTAGTGAAATAGGGAAGGGTGGTAGGTGCTTCCAGAAACTTGCTTAATGGAAAACAATGCTTGATACATTCATTACTCCACAAGATTGAAAAGGGCAACTAAAAAGTCTATGTTTAATTTCAGTGTGCGAGTTTGAGATTATTTCCTCACCCCACCAGCAGGTTGTCCTCCAGTTCAAGTCAGTTCTGTCACTCTCTGCCAGGAGACAGTGTTGGAGCCCACAGGTTAAGGGCTCATCTGCATGGCTGCCCCCACTTGAGGCACCAAAGCAAGCCTAGGTTGTCACCTGGGCTTCTGACCGACAAACTGGCTAGAGGTCAGAGGTCCCAACAACACCTGCTCATAGAACTCGGAGAAACATTTTACTTACTAGATCACTGGTTTATTCTGAGCTTCCCTGGTGGCTCAGATGGTAAAAGTGTCTGTTTGCAATGCGGGAGACCCAGGTTCCATCCCTGGGCAGGGAAGATCCCCTGGAGAAGGAAATGGCAACCCACTCCAGTACTCTTGCCTGGAAAATTCCATGGACAGAGGAGCGTGGTAGGCTACAGTCCATGGGGTCACAAAGAGTCAGACACGACTGAGCGACTGGTTTATTCTAAAAGGATACAATTCAGGAACAGCCAGATGGAGGAGATGTGTAGAGCAAAGACGTATGGGGAGAGGACAAGAGTTCTCTCAAGAGGTCACTCTTCTCAAATCTCCAAGCGTTCACAAACTCAGAGATGCTCTGAACCCTTCTTTTGGGATTTTTATGTAGCCTTCATTACAGGCATGTCTGATTAAATTACTGGCTGTTGGTGATGGGTTCAACATCTAGCCTCTCTTCCCGCTCCAGAAATCAGGAAGGGCCAGAAAGTTTATGGTTGATTTCCTACCAACCTGTCCCCATTCTTTATACGCTCTCCAAAATTTACCTCGTTAACATAAACCTAGTCGTGCTGGAAATGGGGCTTGTTATGAATAACAAGACACTCATTTTACCCTGATGGCACAGAAGTGAAGCCATCAGGCTTTCGCTAACTGAAGACTAGAGACCAAATATTATGACCAAAGATGCTCGCATTTCTCATACTGCTTGGGAAATTCCAAGGGTTTGGGGAGTTGTACACCAGAAACCACAAAAACCAAATATATATCAGAAATATACTTTTTCTTATAAATCACAATATCCTTGTAACCATAAGAGTATTTTTCAAGTTAAAATCAACAGTATTAAAGAGATGTTGTCAAGAGTTCTATGGCCAAACAAATTTAGGAAACAATGAGTTTAAACAGGTATCTTTGCTGAAGAACTCATTAAGTGCCTTGATATAGTACTGTCTTTTATATCTCTAAAAGATAGAACCTGTAAGAAGCAGTTTCTAAAATTTTTTGGCTACAGGACCATTCTGTGCTCAGTATTCCTCTTAGAGCTAAGGGTGGAACGGCCATCCTGGTTTTCCCAGGGCTGGGGGCCGTTCCTGGGATGCATGAACTTTTAGGACTGAAATCAGGACCGTTCCGGACAAAGTAGGACAGTTGGTCTGCCAACGTAATGAAGCCCTACTCATAGCCTGAAAGATGCTGCTCAAGATGGATAACATTGGGGTACCTGGGATTGACAAAAACAAGGATTGTTGCTTTCATGAAGGCAGAAAGGCTGGAATCTGCTGCTTTGTCCCTGTTACCCACCTCCACCTCCAATCTTGTATGTAAGCTGGTCTTTAGTCAAATTGCATATGCTGCACCAGGATGTGGTGGACCTGAAATTGCCCTGTTTTGTAATATCCATGAGTCTATATAAGAAGGATATCTGTGCTTTTCCTCCAGATAAACTAAAGCTTAAGAAATCTATGACCCACTCAAAGTTCTAAAAGAAGGATGCTGAAATCAGAGACCAATATTAAATCAGAAAAAGTGAATGTTAATTGCTCAGTTGTGTCCAGTTCTTTGCAACCCCATGGACTGTAGCCCACCAGGCTCCTCTGTCCGTGGGATTCTCCAGGCAAGTACACTGGAGTGGGTTGCCATTCCCTTCTCCAGGAGATCTTCCCAACCTAGTGATCGAACCTGAGATTCCTGCATTGCAGGCAAGAATCTCTGATTTCTCCAGTTCACTTCTATCTGCTATGATGATTGAAATATCTAGAAGAAACCAAAAGACCAAAATAGGTAATAACTTCCTCTCAACTAAATCCTGCACTCCTGGACAAATCCTTTGCCCTTGGTTAGCTTGTTCTAACATGTTTCCCTGTAAACCGGAGCCACCGGACAGACAGAGCCCATGGCCGTCCCTCATGTTGTTCAGTCGCTGAGTTGTGTCTGACTCTCTGTGACTCCATGGACTGCAGCACACCAGGCCTCCCTTTTCACCATCTCCCAGAGCTTGGTAAAAATCATGTCAAAATTGAGTCAGTAATGCCATCCAACCATCTCATCCTCTGTCATCCCCTGTCTCCTCCTGCCTTCAATCTTTCTCAGCATTAGGGTCTTTTCTAATGAGTTGGCTCTTCACATCAGGTGGCCAAGGTATTGGAGCTTCAGCTTCAGCATCAATCCCTCCAGTGAATATTCAGGATTTATTTTCTTTAGGATTGATGGTTTGATCTTCTTGCAACCCAAGGGACTCTCAAGAGTCTTCTCTAACACCACAGTTCAAAAGCATCAATTCTTCCGTGCTCAGCCTTCTTTATGGTCCAACTCTCACATCCATACATGACCACTGGAAAAACCATAGCTTTGACTATTCGGACCTTTGTTGGCAAAGGACCTTTGCTGTCCCCCATATTCATGTACATTTCAAGTTGTCACGTCTGGAAGATCGGGTTTGAGTATGTTTGCATCAAGGGCATCCCTAAATTGTAACTTGCCTTCTCCAGTCTGGGTAGATTTGTGAGTCACAGGTTAACAGTGTTTGCACTTCGGTGGCTGGGTGCTGGCATCTGTGTGTACGTGCAAGCATGTCCCATCTAAAATGGGAACTTGGGCTCCATGTGAGGAGAGCAAAGCCCACAGTTTACATTCAGGACCCAGGACAAAGCTCTCCAAACTATAGGCACATAATTAATGTTCTCCAAAATGAATGCAATTGCATGCTTCGTTCTTGGGCTTTCATAGCTGTTTATATGATTTTGTAGCCAGTTACCAAAAATAGACTGAAATGGGGAAAATGCAGACAGATCCAAAAAAGAATTGGGTTGGTGGATCCTATGTTCCGTTTGTGGCCAAATCAGAGATCCTTTAGTGGCTATGGGGTCCCAGGACCTCAGAGGAAACCCTTTGAAAAAAATATCCCCAAATGAGAAGTTGTATCATTGGCCCCAACACACTGCCACTTCACCTTTGCAAAAGTCTCCATTCTAGATTTGTATTGCAAAGCCTTGAAATAGAAGACCCTGTCACATGCGACAGATTCCCACACAGATCTGTAACACGTGTTGGTCATGGGTCAAAGGGGAGGCCTTTGACCCTGACCTTCTGGGGCTTTCTCCCTAAGAGAGAAGGCAGCATTCTGAGTGATGACTTTGGGGAAAAATATGTCCTGGAGAAAATGTGTTGCACAATGACTAGGTCATGACGCAGAACCTGTTACAAGCATTCCGTCATCAGTTCTTTTAACTCCTCTAAGCTATAAGAAATTGAAATTGGAGGTCACAAAGGGTTCCCATTACTCTCAATAAGTAACATTTTACATATACTGACCATAGGCTTCTGGAAAGCTGCCATTAGCCAAAGACATAAGTGCATATAGACTGAGAATAATTTTCACTTTACTACTACTACTACTACTAAGTCGCTGCAGTCATGTCCGACTCTGTGCGACCCCATAGACGGCAGCCCACCAGGCTCCTCCGTCCCTGGGATTCTCCAGGCAAGAACACTGGAGTGGGCTGCCATTTCCTTCTCCAATGCATGAAAATGAAAAGTGAAAGTGAAGTCTCTCAGTCGTGTCCGACTCTTAGTGACCCCATGGACTGCAGCCTGCCAGGCTCCTCTGCCCATGGGATTTTCCAGGCAAGAGTAATGGAGTGGGGTGCCATTGCCTTCTCTGAATTTTCACTTTATTCCCACCCAAATATGTAACATAACACATACTATTTCCATGTTGTTTGTTAAAATAATCTTATTCCCAAGAGATATCTATAAAGTCATGGAATTCCCAGGTCAATTAATTCAAGTTTCATGATAAGCCAGTAGTAGTCCTAATTCATAGAGTCAGAGAAATTTGCCTGTGTGCATGTATGCACAGTCGTGTCCATTTCTTTGCAACACCACGGGCTGGCCAGGTTCCTCTGTCCATGGAACTTTCCAGGCAATAATACTAGAATGGGTTGCCATTTCCTACTCCTGGGGAATCTTCCTGACCCAAGGATTGAATCTGTGTCTCTTGTATCTCCTGCATTGGCAGGAGAAATAAGACAACTTAAAATGAAAGAATGAAACTAGAACACTTTCTAACACCATACACAAAAATAAACTCAATATGGATTAAAGATCTAAACATAAGACCAGAAACTATTAAACTCCTAGAGGAAAACATAGGCAAAACACTCTTCGACATAAATCACAGCAGGATCCTCTATGACCCACCTCCCAGAATATTGGAAATAAAAGCAAAAATAAACAAATGAGACCTAATTAAAATTAAAAGCTTCTGCACAACAAAGGAAACTATTAGCAAGGTGAACAGACAGCCTTCAGAATGGGAGAAAATAATAGCAAATGAAGCAACAGACAAAGAATTAATCTCAAAAATATACAAGCAACTCCTGTAGCTCAATTCCAGAAAAATAAAAGACCCAATCAAAAAGTGGGCCAAAGAACTAAACAGACATTTCTCCAAAGAAGACATACAGATGGCTAACAAACACATGAAAAGATGTTCAACATCACTCATTATCAGAGAAATGCAATTCAAAACCACAATGAGGTATCATTTCATGCCAGTCAGAATGGCTGCGATCCAAAAGTCTACAAGCAATAAATGCTGGAAAGGGTGTGGAGGAAAGGGAACCCTCTTACACTGTGGGTGGGAATGCAAACTAGTACAGCCACTATGGAGAACAGTGTGGAGATTCCTTAAAAAACTGGAAATAGAACTGCCTTATGACCCAGCAATCCCACTGCTGGGCATACACACTGAGGAAACCAGAAGGGAAAGAGACACGTGTACCCCAATGTTCACCGCAGCACTGTTTATAATAGCCAGGACATGGAAGCAACCTAGATGTCCATCAGCAGATGAATGGATAAGAAAGCTGTGGTACACAATGGAATATTACTCAGCCATTAAAAAGAGTACATTTGAATCAGTTCTAATGAGGTGGATGAAACTGGAGCCTATTATAAAGAGTGAAGTAAACCAGAAAGAAAAGCACCAATACAGTATACTAATGCATATATATGGAATTTAGAAAGAAGGTAATGATAACCCTGTATGCGAGACAGCAAAAGAGACACAGATGTATAGAACAGTGTTTTGGACTCTGGGAGAGGGCGAGGGTGGGATAATATGGGAGAATGGCATTGAAACATGTATAATATATGTGAAATGAATCACCAGTCCAGGTTTGATGCATGATACAGGGTGCTCGGGGCTGGTGCACTGGGATGACCCAGAGGGATGGGATGGGGAGGGGGGTTCAGGATGGGGAACACATGTACACTCATGGTGGATTCAAGTCAATGTATGGCAAAACCAATACAATATTGTAAAGTAAAATAAACAAATTAGTTAATTAAAAAAAAAAAATTAAAAAAAAATTAGGATTAGAGACTCCCCTGGTGGTCCAGTGGTTAAGACTTTGCCTTCCAGTGCAGAGGGTGTGGGTTCAATCCCTGGTCAGGGAACTAAGATCCCACATGCCTTCCTAGCAAAAAAAACCAAAACATAAAAAATAAACAGTATTATATTTAAAAAAATTCAATAATGACTTAAAAAATGGCCCACATCCAAAAAAAAAAAAAAAACGTTAAAAAAGTAAAAAATAAATATTGGCGGGTGTATCAAACACATGTCTTCTGCATTGGCAGGTGGATTCTTTACCAAGTGAGCCCAAAATAAGTTTGAGAAAACCATTTACTTAAAGAGCAAAAAGTCTTCCCTAGTAGATCAGACCGTAAAGAATCTGCTTGTTATGCAGGACATCTAGGTTCAATCCCTGAGTCGGGAAGATCCCCTGGAGGAGGGCATGGCATCCCACTCCCAGTATTCTTGCCTGGAGAATTCCATGGACAGAGGAGCCTGGCAGGCTACAGGCCATAGGATCACACATAGTTGGACAGGACTGAAGCAACTTATCATGCAAAAAGAGCAAAGAAGAGGAAAATGAGCATCTCATAAATTAGTTTGCTAATCAGACAGTTTGTGCTTAATGATTTCATTGACTCTTTCTCTAATTCACTGTAAGATTATGTGCTCAGTTCACTTGTTAAAGCGTCAGCATGAAAGTGTGTTTTTTCAATGGAACGATATTTATTGAAAGGTCACACACACACACTGCTATCCCCACCTTAACGTGCAATAGATCAGCATGAGTATCTCATGTTTTTCCCATGAAACTTGTTGTTGGTTGGCATTTCAAAATATATCTCATTTCATATCTAAGAGAGTAATACTGTCTACCTGGAAATATTCTCCACACTGGCTAAGATAAATACATTTTAAAATTCAAAAGATAAAAAAAATTCGAAAGACGAGGGTGACATATTTTTCATTTTTGCCTTCAGATTTGATGAAAATTAAGAGCAGACTTTAGAAGCAGATACTATGATTTCATAACAGGGGCAAAAACATTTGCAGTGAAAAGAACCCTTTGGGACGTTCTTGCACTTTGTGAAACAATGGTTAGGGTGGAATTCGTCTTTCTGCACGTCAAATGTTTAAAAACAGCTGCTTTTTGTTTGGGGGCTTTATTCCTGAAAGAAGCTTGTTCCCTCCCCCAAATTTCCTGGCATCCTTAATGGCTTTTACTCATGCCATTTGGGAAATGCAATTATGATTTCCTGATTTAGTCATTTATTACAATTTCATAAAATAAATGAGAAATTCATGTCCATCATTATGGCTCCCTGATAGAAAGATGACTGTGACTTTTACATCTTGGCATAGGGAACAATGCTCTAAAAATATTCCTTTTTATTATTGTTCAAAACATACGGAAAACGTTTAGAATAATTTCCCTTTAGTTGAATGAGAGAAAAACCTTTAAAATACTTAACCATTTCTAAGGTAGCATGTTTGGACAGGTAGTAGGTAAGACCCTTTGGACTAAAGTCTTTCTCTTCTTTCTTGTGGCTTTGAGTTTTTCTCTGCATTTGAAGCTGATGTTCATTAGAAGATTTCAAGAAACCAGATGTCACAAATGTCTGTTCAAGGGTCTGAAAATTTCAAGAGTTTACTTTTGTAGTCCTTTGCTTTGGGCTTTAAAAATACAAGCCTTTTTGAAGCTAGATGTGGTTCCTAAGAGAAATACAGTGAAACAACAACAAAGCCTGCTCCCTCCAGTGAGATTTGTGAGTGACAACACTTAAAAAGGTCAAGGACTTCAAGTTATAAATCGAGGTAACTTACATACACATTGGTGCATTAAAATAATTTTTCATCTAATTAGGCAAATTAAAGAGAAATCAATTAAAGGTGGTTTATCTAGTTTTCAGTTAAATTTTTGCTGTGTAGCAAATTATCTCATTAATTGTCATCCAGTCCCAGTTCTTTATCCAGCTAGCAATGGTGTGAGCTAAAGACCCCAGGGAAATCCCATTTCTGTTATATTTTAGATTCCACATATAAGGAATATCATGAAGTATTTGTCTTTCTCTTTCTGACTTACTTCTTACTTCACTTAATCTGATAATCACTAGGTCCATCCATGTAGCTGCATACGGTATTATTTCCTTCTTTTTATGGCTGAGTAATATTCCTTTATATATATCAAATGTAATATATATAATATTGTTGTTTGTTGTTCAGTCACTAAGTCATCTCCAACTCTGGACTGCAGCCCGCCAGGCTTCCCTGTCTTTCACTGTCTCCTGGAGGTTCCTCAAATTCATGTCCATTGAGTTGATGATGCTATCTAAACATCTCATCCTCTGCTGCCCTCTTCTCATTTTGCCTTCATTTCCCAGCATCAGGGTCCTTTCCAATGAGTCAACTCTTCACATCAGGTGGCCAAAATATATATGTATACCACATCTCCTTTATCCATTTATCTGTCAATGTATGTTTAGTTTGTTTCCATATCTTTGCTATTGGGAATAGTGCTGTTATGAATATAAGGGTGTGTATATCATTTTGAATTATAGTTTTGTCCAGATATATGTCCAGGAATGAGATTACTGGATAATATGGTAACTCTAATTTCAGTTTTTGGAGACGTCTTCATACTGTTCTCCATAGTGGGTGCCCTTTTTTTCTTTTTCCCTATTGGACACAGGTAAAGGCTTTCCTCTTCTTGCTATTCCAAAGCCTTTGACTCTGTGGATCACAATAAACTATGGAAAATTCTGATAGAGATGGGAATACCAGACCACCCGACCTGCCTCTTGAGAAATCTGTATGCAGGTCAGGAAGCAACAGTTAGAACTAGACATGGAACAACAGACTGGTTCCAAATAGGAAAACGAGTACGTCAAGGCTGTACATTGTCACCCTGCTTATTTAACTTATATGCAGAGTACATCATGAGAAACACTGGACTGGAAGAAACACAAGCTGGATTTAAGATTTCCAGGAGAAATACCAATAACCTCAGATATGCAGATGACACCACCCTTATGGCAGAAAGTGAAGAGGAACTCAAAAGCCTCTTGATGAAAGTGAAAGTGGAGAGTGAAAAAGTTGACTTAAAGCTCAACATTCAGAAAACGAAGATCATGGCATCTGGTCCCATCACTTCATGGGAAATAGATGGGGAAACAGTGGAAACAGTGTCAGACTTAATTTTTTGGGGCTCCAAAATCACTGCAGATGGTGACTGCAGCCATGAAATTAAAAGATGCCTACTCCTTGGAAGAAAAGTTATGACCAACCTAGATAGCATATTCAAAAGCAGAGACATTACTTTGCCAACAAAGGTCCATCTAGTCAAGGCTGTGGTTTTTCCAGTGGTCATGTATGGAATGTGAGAGTTGGACTGTGAAGAAAGCTGAGTGCCAAAGAATTGATGCTTTTGAACTGTGGTATTGGAGAAGACTCTTGACAGTCCCAACCAGTCCATTCTGAAGGAGATCAGCCCTGGGATTTCTTTGGAAGGAATGATGCTAAAGCTGAAACTCCAGTACTTGGGCCACCTCATGCGAAGAGTTGACTCATTGGAAAGGACTCTGATGCTGGGAGGGATTGGGGGCAGGAGGAGAAGGGGACAACAGAGGATGAGATGGCTGGAGGGCATCACTGAGTTGATGGATGTGAGTCTGAGTGAACTCCAGGGAGTTGGTGATGGACAGGGAGGCCTGGCGTGCTGCGATTTATGGGGTCGCAAAGAGTCAGACACGACTGAGCGACTGAGCGACTGAACTGAACTGAAAGGCTTTCCTGACAGGCTGGATGGCACAGTGAGAGAAAGAGGAGTCTGGGATGACTCCAAGGTTGTTAGTCTGAGCAACTGGAAGGCAGACACAGTCATTAACAGACTTGGAAAGAACTGTGATAAATTGGCTTTTAGGGAAGTGTAGAAATTCAGTTGTAAATGCTTTAAATTTGAGATATCTTTTAGGCAGTCACATGGAGATGTTAAGTAAGCACTTGAAGATGTGAGTCTGCTCTTCTAGACTGAGGAGAGCTGTCCAGGTTGGTTTTATCTGGGAGTCATCAGCATATAATGATTTGTGTGTGCATGTGTGCTCAGATGGGTCCAACTCTTTGAGATCCCATGGACTGTAGCCTGCCAGTCTCTTCTGTCCATGGAATTTTCCAGGCAAGAATACTGGAGTAGGTTACCATTTCCTTCTTCAGTGGATCTTCACCCAGGGATCAAACCCATGTGTCTTGCATCTCCTGCTTTGGCAGATAGGTTCTCTACTACTCTGCCACCTGGGAAGTCCGATATAGATGGTACTTAAGGACATAAAACTAGATCCCATCTCCACATATGAGTGATACAGGGGGAGAAGAGAAGAGGTTCAGGATGCAGCTCTGGGAACCTCTGATCTAACAGGTCAGAGAAGAAAGATTAAAATAGCCATGGAGGCTGAGCAGGGAGGAAAATGAAGAGAGTAAATGTTCTGGAAGCCAAAGGAAGAAAGTCTTGGAGAAGAGATGAAACTGCACCGAATGCTGCTATAGATGAAGTAGGTGAGAACTGAGTGTCAACCTGGGGTCTAGGCATGGCGAGATGCTTGGGGACCTTAACCAAAGAAGCCATGGTAGAGGGTGGAGCAGAGACCTCTAGCAAATTTAGAGTGAAGGGTAGGAGAGAGATTGAAGACAGAGAGATCAGACAAACATTTGTTGTTGTTGTTCGGTTGCTCAGTTGTGTCTGAGTCTGCGACCCCATGAACTGTAGCACACCGGGCTTCCCTGTCCTTCACTATCTCCCGAAGTTTGCTCAAACTCAAGTCCATTGAGTCAATGATGCCCTCCAACCATCTTCTCCTCTTGCCGTCAATCTTTCCCAGCATCAGGGTCAAACATTATGAGGACTTTTGCTGTAAGGGAAAGAGAAGTGGGATGGAGGCTTGTAAGAGGGGTGGAGCTAAATATGCTGGTAAAATGGGTCAGTGGAGAAAAGTTGATGAATAGAAGAGAAAAGGAAGAATCACTGAAGCATGTCCATGACTGATGAGAGAAAGTGGGTGGGCTCTTGTGACCAAAGGCAGGTGCTGCTATTTAATAAAGGCAAGGAGATTTCATCTAGAAAGAAACTAGGGCAAAGGTGGGCCGGAAGGACCACAGCTGCGGCTCAGGCCCCCTGCTGAGTCACCTGGGTTCAGGAAGCCCAGAGTCAGCAGTGAAATTGAAGGTCACCTTTCCTGAGTTGTTTGACCTTCAGACTCACCCAGCAGGTTGGGAAGTAGGAGGCCGCATATGTAGGGGAAATAGGCACTGGGAAATGAAAGGACAGAGATCCAAGGGATCCTGATCAATGAAGCAGACAGGCTGAGAAGTGCCAGTGTGAGACTCTCACTGCCGGAGTGGGGACCTTACGAGCGATTCTTACAAGCTGTGTGACTTGAGACACATCACCCAACTCTTCTAAACTTCTGTTTGTCCGTCTGTAAGATGCTTATACTAAGGGCATCTCCCTCACTGGGTTCATTCGAGGATTTAACAAGATAATCCATGTGAAGAGTCTACAGAGCATGGTAAGCACACAGTAATGCGCTAATACCACAACTGTGATGCTGGTTGTGTTTATTCACAAATTTACCGTTTTTAAAGTGAAATTCACAGAAATAGAATATTTTATAGTCACATAAAATGTAAAACTAGCCCTATTAAAGTGTACAATTCAGCCACATTTAGCATATCCACAGTGTTACACAACCATCATCACCTTTATCTGGCTCCAAAATATTTTCATCACCCCAAAAGAGGAGCCTATACCCACTAAGCAGTCACTGTCCACTCTCTTCCTCTCAGCCGCTGACAACCACCAACCTGCTTTATGTCTCTACAAACCTATCTATTCTGGATGTGTGAGATGTGACACTTTGTCTTCTTTCCTTCACCTAGCTTAAATTTTCAAGGTACATCCATATTGTAGAATCAGAATGCTCTTTTCTTAGCGGTTGAACAATATCCCACTTTATGTATAGGCCACATTGTGGTTACCATTCCTCTGCAGAAGGATAAGGCTGTTTCCTGCCTTTTGGCTACTGTGAATAATATTTCTATGAATATTTATGTGTAGGTATTTGTTGGCCTAACTACTTTTAATTCTTTGGAGTGGGTACCTAGAAATAAAATTACTGGTTCATATTCCTATCATTCTGATAGCAGAAAACAACACTTCACAAGATACAATTTTCACTAGTTCATTTACTACAATCTCCAAAGGCCAAGGGGCCAGGTTACACTTTTCTTTGCATACTCAGCACCTGACACAATGCCTAGTATTTAACAAGAGCTCAATAAATGTTTAACTCTGCAGAACTGTCATCTTGGAAACAGATTATTTTGTAATGAACTAAGGTATAAGATGAGAGAAGAGGGACTTCCCTGGTGGTCCAGTGGCTAAGACTTCATGTTCCCAATGCAGGGGGCTTGGGTTTGATCCCTGGTCAGGGAATTAGATCCCACATGCCACAACTAAGACTCAGCACAGCCAAATAAGTGAGAAAAAAAATTTTTTTTTGAAAAAAATGAGAAAAGCAACCTAACAAAATCTCTTTGTATCTTGAGATCTCTTTTATCTCCTGGTCCATTGTATGGTTCTGTAATCCATAGTATGAAAAGCATGTGTTTATATACCCTGCCTTATAATATGGACACACACACAGAGCATATATAGCATAGGAAAGCACTTTATTAAGTTTTTATGAACATATTGTGAGAACTATCATTTAATCCTCCTGTATGTGAATTTCCACCTCTGGACATATTAATTTCTTGTCAGAATTGAGGCAGGGCTTTCCTCCTGGCACAACTTTACATGCTTTTTCTCTACTTTTGCCAAGAGAACTGGAGGTGAAACTGTAAGTGTTGTTTCCTACTTAGTGCTTTACTTTTTTTTAATATTTGTGATAAGTCACTGCAGTTGTGTCCAACCCTTTTTGACCCTGTGGCCTGTAGCCCACCAGGCTTCTCTGTCCAGGGGATTCTCCAGGCAATGATACTGGAGTGGATTGTCGTGCCTTCCTTCAAGGGATCTTCCCGACACAGGGATCGAACCCAAGTCTCTTTATGTCTCCTGCACTGGCAGGCTCGTTCTTTACCAGTAGCGCCACCTGGGAAGCCCTTTTGAATATTTACTTGTATTTAATTATTCACTTGGCTGCACCAGGTCTTAGTCGCACATGCAGTATCTTTGGTCGCAATATGTGGAACATTGTTCCCGACTCAGGTATCAAACCTGGGCCCCCTGTATTGGGAGCTCGGAGTCTTAGCCACTGGACCACACTTTTTCAAACATTTAAAAACCACAGAAGCCATTCTTTGCCCAAAGACGATATAAAAACAAGAAGAGGGCCAGACTTGACCCACAGCGGTAGTTGCCAAACGCTCACATATACCAGACCATACCATACTGTGCTATACTTATACATGTTACAATTTTAGAATGAACTTGAATTACCTTTTAATGAAAGGGCTAAACTTATACATTTTCATAGAAAATACACCTTGAAAATACATCTCAGGACTGTATGCATTCAGATTACAAAACGTAAATTCATGTGACACGTGCTGTCAAGTTGCGTCTTGATTCTATGCCTTAGAAATAGAAATAGTAAAAGAAAAAACAGAGATGCAACTCAGAGAATTTGGGAAATAGAGGAAGGAGACAGGCAACTTTGAGAGGAGATAAGAGGATGAGCCCCAGGAGGACAGAAACAGGTAAAGGGAAGGCAAGTAGGGATAAATATGCAGAGGCAGATTTAACCAGAAGTCCAGAAGCAAAGAGCCTCTTGATGAAGGTGAAAAGCGGGCTTAAAACTCAACATTCAAAAAACGAAGATCATGGCATCCAGTCCCATCACTTCACAAATACAGGGGGAAAAAGTGGAAACACTGGCATATTTTATTTTCTTGGGCTCCAAAATCACTGCGAACGGTGGTTGCAGCCATGAAATTAAAGGTGCTTGCTCCTTGGAAGAAAAGCTATGACAAACCTAGACAACATAATCACTTTGCTGACAAAGGTGTATATAGTCAAAACTATGGTTTTCCAGAAGTCATGTACAGATGTGAGAGTAGGCCCATAAAGAAGGCTGAGCACCGAAGAATTGATGCTTTCGAACTGTGGTGTTGGAGAACACTCTTGAGAGTCCCCTGGACTGCAAGGAGATCAAACCAGTCAATCCTAAAGGAAATCAATCCTGAATATTCATTGGAAAGACTGATACTGACGCTGCAATTCTTTGGCCACCTGATGCAAATAGTCAACTTATTGGAACAGCCCTTGATGCTGGGAAAGATAGAGGGCAAGAGGAGAAGGGGGCAACAGACGATGAGATGGCTGGATGGCAGCACCGACTCAGTGGACATAAGTTTGAACCAACTCCGGGAGATGGTGAAGGCCAGGGAAGCCTGGCACTATGCAGTTCATGGGGGTCACAGAGTCCAACACAACTGAGCGACTGAACAGCAACAACAACAGCAACCAGTCTTAGGGAACAAAGGGCAGGAGAAAGTGGTTTGGGGCACTTGATAAACATCCCAGATATGAGCGAGAAAATACCATTTTGCACTGAAAATAAGAAAATCAGTTTTACATTTTTTGCTTAGGAGTGAGAGCCAAAGAACAGCAGACCTCCTGGCCTGGAAGAGATTTTCGAAAGACTGTCTTAATGGCTTACTTTTGTTTTTGCTTTTCTTCAAACCTCTGGAGGCCGACTCCTGTTCTCTCCTGGCAGCTCCAGCAGGACTTATTCACTGTGACTTCTGATCACAGTTATGGACACGAAATCCCTCTGCTTTAATTTGCGTTCACGTCCACTAATTTGGTCCTCCACAAAACTGACAAAAAGCCTGGCGCACGTTCCCCACGATAAGACCTTACATTTTTCTCAAGGTCGTCACTGAGCCTCCCTCAGCCTGTTTTTCTCCGGGCCAAACAATCCCAAACCCCTGGACCTTTCCTCACAGAACTAACTGCATCCTTCACAATATTTTTGTGTCTCTTTTCTTCACATCCTTTTTTAATAGCAGGAGCAAACAAGCAAACCAAAAAAAGTATTTTCTAGCAAAGTTTGGACTAAGGTGAAACACTTAAAGGAAGAAGACGCACAAAGAATTCTCTAAACCATTCCTGTTTTACTTATAGTATCTCAGTATCACGGGCTATAGCATTTCTGAGGAGTTTGTTGTTGTTTAGCCACTAAGTCGTGTCCAACTTTTTGCAACCCCGTGGACTGCGGCACGTCAGGCTCTTCTGTCCTATACTATCTCCCAGAGTTAGATCAAATTCATGTTCGTTGGGTCGATGATGCTATCTAATCATCTCATCCTCTGTCTCATTTTATAAACTGAGCCCACTCCACACAGGCTGTTTTGCCACTAAACATGTCTCTGTGATCATCTCAACAGAAGCAGCGGTGCTAGAGATGTCTAACTTTGTCACCTACGGGCTCGTCAACACACATCTAAGATGTGTACGAGGTGAGTAAGTGAATGTTAACTGCTCGCTCTTGTCTGACTCATTGCAACTGCATGGACTGTAGTCCCCCAGGCTCCTCTGTCCAGGAAATTCTCCAGGCAAGAATACTGAAGTGGGTAGCCATTCCCTTCTCCAGGGAATCTTCCCGACCCAGGGATCAAACTCAGGTCTTGCATTGTGGGCTCTTTACCATATGAGCCACCAGGAAAGTCCCCAACTAACCATCACTCACTCATCAGCAGCCTAAGTTGTAGGTCAGTCCTTACCCACAGTTAACAGCAAAGCACATGGGCTGGGGAGGGTCTGGAAATTTGCTGAGAAGATCTGGCTCCCGAGTAGTGAAGCCTGCAGCTGGCTCTCTGAATTCCCACTCTTGAGATGTTTCCAGCGCTGTATTCCCTATTCAGTGTCTCTGTGGATTGTAATTAACGTTATCTCTTTTCATAGCTATTTACTAAATTTGTATTCCTCAGCGAATATTTGCTTCAGCAACACTCCAGATTTATCAAAGTCATTTCCAAGTTTATGCCGGCTCTCCATCTAGAGAATTAGCAACTCTATCTAAATAAGTAACATCTACACTTTTGGCCAGAATATTTTCATTATCTTCATTCCTAATAACAAAGACTTTTTTAAAAGTTGAAACTAAAAATTATGGACGTGAGAAACAATAAGAGCTGACACTGTATGCCAGGCATTGCTGTAGACATGTTCATCCCTTAACTCCTTTACTCGTCTCTACAGCCCCAAGAGGTGAGTACTCCTGTCCTCTCCAGTTACAGACTGAGGCACAGAGGGTGAATAACTCACCCAAGGTCACTCAGCTGGAAATCTGGCCCCACAGCTTTACAAGTAGACTTAGATTCAAAAACTGCTCTGTGTATATCTTGTTGCCAATTCTCTTTTAAACAAACAATTCCTTTATCATAAGGAATTTTGGGGGAGAAAATTGGATTGTTTGCCAAATGTAGTTTACCCATTTTTCTGCTAATGGTAATTTAGATTTCTAAATGTTTGTTATTGGAAAGAAAAAACTATTTTTTATTTGTATTGTTAGGGGATATATATAATATACATATAAAGATATATAAATATGTTATATATGTGTATTTACATATAACAATATATTATATTACATATAATATGTATGTAAATATATAAATATATTTAAATCTTTATATATATATGATATATGTATGCTGCTGCCGCTAAGTCGCTTCAGTCGTGTCCAACTCTGTGCAACCCCATAGACGGCAGCCCACCAGGCTCCCCTGTCCCTGGGATTCTCCAAGCAAGAACACTGGAGTGGGTTGCCATTTCTCTCTCCAGTGCATGCATACATGCTAAGTCGCTTCAGTCATGTCTGACTCTGTGCGACCGTATGGACAGCAGCCCACCAGGCTCCTCTGTCCACAGGATTCTCTAGGCAAGAATACTGGGGTGGGTTGCTGTTTCCTTCTCCAATGATATATGTATAAATATACATTTTATATATATATATATTATATGCTAGTATGTACCTCACTGAGCTAGTGTGAGGATTCAATAATTATAATAATTCATGGTACATAATTGGGCATTATTGCTGAATAAATGTTAGCCCATATGCACGAGATGTGCTGAGGACATGCTACAGATTCTGAAATGGGTTTAAAAGCGCAGCATCTTGTATCTGCCTTCAGGACTAACGGAAGACATGGAAGAAAAATGGAAGGTAGAAGGTGGTTCAAACATGTCTGTACCAAGTGGAACATGTGAAGCGCAGGTTCCTCGAGGCTGCCGTAGGAGGCAGCCAGCAAGAGGATAGCATCAGTGGCATCCCGAAACGGAGCCCACCGTCCAGAAGCATCTGGACAGTGCTTGACTGTCCCAGCACCAGGGTCTCTCCTGCCGTCACACGTTTAACACAAAAGCATGATATTGACACACAGCCAATCGTAATCCCTGGAATGAAAACCAGCGTAAACAGAGGACATCAGCAACGTGTTTATAGGGTGAATTTGGGCAAGTTCCTTAGCCACCCTCAGTCTTCATTTCCTCTGAGGACATCACTGTCCAATAGACGTACACCTTTCACACTAGCCACATAGTGTTACATTTTCCAGTTGTATTAAAGAAAATTAAAAAGAAATCAACAAAATTCACTTGAATAGTGTGCTTTATTTAACCTAGTATATCCAAAGTAATATTTCAGCATGCAATCAATAATAAAAATTTATCAATGGCATATTTTATATGCTTTCTTTCATAGTAAGTCTTTGGCTTGGTATGTATTTCACACTTAGCGCACATCTCAATTAAAAGTGCTGTGGGTTCAATAGACGCATGTGGTTAGCAGCCACCATATTGGATTACGTTAGTCTAGGACGGCACACCTAATTCTTAGGAAATAACTGATCCTAACGATAGACTTTAGGGATGGGGACAATGGCAAGGATGAAAGCTCTATGCCATTGGTCCATATATGAAAATTTTAAACACATCAGTAAATGAGTTTTTCTTTTTTATTTAAATTTATTTATTTTTAATTGGAGGATAACTACTTTACTATGTTGCATGGGTTTCTGCCATATATCAACATGAACCAGCCATAGGTATACATATGTCCCCTCTATTTTGAGCCTCCGTCACAAGTAAATGATATTTTATCTTGCCATATAATAAAAGAGTAAAAATTTAAACTCGGATCCCAGGAGGACTTCTATCAAAAGGAGGCTCCCATAAAGAGCCCTCAAAGAGGCTAAGTATTAGGTAAATGAATGTGACCTTTAGCTGAAAAAATTGAGTTGGTTCTCCTTAAAAGGGAGCTATTAGGCTATCTTCAATTTCTTTCACCGGCATTTTGTAATTCAGCAAAAATCTGTATGAGAATGTTCATAGCAGCTTTATTCATATTAAGCAAAACCCAGAAATAAGCCAAATGTCCTTCAGTGGGTGAACAGTTAAACAAAGTGGGGAATGGACACATCATGGAATCCAACTCGGCAGTGAAAAAGAGCGAACTATTGAGACACACATCAATTTGGATAAATCTCAAGGGAAATTTGCTGAGTAAAAAAAGATCATCTCCGAAAGATGACATATGATATGATTCCATTTACACGTTTTCAAAATAACACAATCATGAAGCTAGAGAACAGGTTTAGGGGTTGCCACCAGGTAGGGGTTGATAGAGGAGAGGTTGGGTATGAGGAATAACATGAGAAATTCGGTGCTAATGGCACAGTTCTGTATTCTGATCACAGCTGTGGTTACACAAACACCCACACATGTGATAAAACTGCACTGAGCTTGATACACACACAGGCACACACCCACACAAATGAATGTTTGTAAAGCCAGGGAAAGTTGAATGAAATTCTACGGATTGTCCCAATTCAGCTTCTTGGTTTTGCCAGTGTCCTGTGGTTATATAAGATGTAACCACGATGAGGCTAAGTGATGAGTAAGTGAGACCTCCCCATTTGCTTTCAATTTCCCATGAACCTATAATTATCAAATTTTTTTTTTTAAAGTACATGTTGGTACTTTTTAAAAAAAGGTACTTCCCTGGTGGTCCAGTGGCTAAGATTCTGTGCTCCCACTCTAGGGGGCCTGGGTTTGATCCCTGGTCAGGAAACTATACCCTACATGCCACAGGTAAGTGTTTACATACTCCCAACCTAAAGTCCTCAATACCACAACTAAAAGATTCCTCATTCTGCAATGAAGATAGAGCATGCAGCATGCAGCAGTTAAGACCTGGCACAGCCAAATAAGTAAATAAATAAAAATAATTATTTTTAAAAAGTACATGCAGGAAGAAAAGATCTTTAGGAAAAGCAGGAGTTGCTTGGCAAAGCCAGGTTCTACAGATAGTGGATCAAGTAGCAAACCCAAGAATGGGCCTCACAGAAGCCCGGAGAAACAGAAGACACACACCAAACATCTATACCTGAGATCCAGAAATCAACGACGGGGCACAAGGAGAGAAATGACCGGTTTTGTACAAACCCAAACAATTCTGATCCCAGACCCCAGTGCTCCAGTTATAGGAGTTTGGTGGTGGTGGTGTAGCCCCAAGTCATGTTGGATGCCTTCCAAATCCACAGAGTATGCTCTGAGGCCTGAAGGAGCCAAGTTGCATGCTGCCCATCATAGGATGATGCAACATCTAATTTAAAAAACCCACAATAAAGTCATGGCAAGGAAAGGCAGTTATGAAACCTATACAATGTGATTGTTTTTCCGCTTTCATTATAAGACAAATTTAACCTGTTTCTTTTGAGGTCCCCTATTCTTTCCAAGTGTATGTCAAAACATTGCTTTTTCAATTGGATTATCTTATCATTTTCCTAACGGCAAAACATTCTTAGATTTGAGGCTTAAATGTTAGTCTAGTTAAAACTAAACCCTGAAATTTTGCAAACGGAATGCAGTTTGCATTGTTTGGCCTGTGCGCTTTCTGACCACTAGAGGGCTCCTTTTATTCTTGGTAGTAAAAACCGGCCTAGTAATCTTTCGTTAGCAATTTACAAACAGCTTGGTGGTATTGAGCCTCGAATTGATCCTGTTGAACTGTGGCGTTGGAGAAGACTCTTGAGAGTCCCTTGGACAGCAAGGAGATCCAATCAGTCTATCCTAAAGGAAATCAGTCCTGAATATTCACTGGAAGGACTGATGCTGAAGCTGAAACTCCAACACTTTGGCCACCTGATTTGAAGAACTGACTCATTTTAAAAGACCCTGTTGGGAAATATTGAAGGCAGGAGGAAAAGGGGATGACAAAAGATGAGATGGTTGGATGGCATCATCAACTCTATAGACATGAGTTTGAGTAAGCTCTGGGAGTTGGTGATGGACAGGGAGGCCTGGCATGCTGCAGTCCATGGGGTCGCAAGGAGTCAGACACAACTGAGGAACTGAACTGAACTGGTGGTGTTTAGCTGTAAAGTCATGCCCCACTCTTTTGTGACCCCATGGATTATAACCCACCAGGCTCCTCTGTCCATGGAATTATCCAGGCAAGAATACTGGAGTGGGTTGCCATTTCCCTCTCCAGTGTATCTTCCCAACCCAGGGATCAAACCTGTGTCTCCTGTATTGGCGGGCAAGTTCTTTACAGTTTGAGCCACCATGGAAGCCCACAAACATCTTACAAAGGAAAAAAAAGAATTGATAAACCCAGTGGCCCATCCAAATACCAAGCCTTGAGTGACTATACAGTTTTGGAAAATGTGGAATTTATGGAAAACCGCTGTGATATATACTTCAAAGCTCAGTTTCCTATTTTTAAATTTGGCATTCTACCTGGTGGAAAGGAGCCAGCCACTTATAAAGCATGTTCATGCTTTCATTTCCCAGTCAGTGAATGAAGTAGAGCCAAGCACAGTCTTTATTTTTGTTCGCTTTATTATTAACATATCGAGCTCAGCATATTGCTGTGGTTCAATAAAAGTGCTGTGATCAACAGCCCCTTATTCATTATTTAAGATAATTCTGTCCTGCTAGAAAATAAATCTCCCTAAGTATATCCCCTAGGCCCACGCTCACCCCTGCTTATAGATTTCAGCCCATTTGATTTTAAAACAAATGTTTGGGAAGAAAGTCTCATATGTCTCCCAGGATGCAACCCAGAGTTTTAGAAGAGAGTTCAGAGTCCAGCTTCCTAGAATGTTGGAAGAAGCTTTGAAGAAGACGTGTAGACTTGGAAGCATATTCTTGTTTTCAGGATTTGCCTGGTTCATCCTCAACCCTACCTGGGGTTGCCCTCTCTTCAGAGGGGCCTCTACTAAAATTTAGGTCCTTTTCCTCTGTTATTTGACTACTGATGACAGCTATTGGGTTCAAACGATAGATACCCGAGTAAGCTAGAAATTGCCATTATTTATCGAGTCATCGCTCAATTTAGAGAGCTCTCCACATTCTATTAACATTTTGCAAAACACATGCATGAAATTGAAGATGTATTTCTTGCTAGCCATCAGTCCCAAAGTTTCCTTGTGAGCCAAACTGAAAAAGTTTTCCATCAGACTTTTTTTTCTTAACTCGAAAATAAAATTAAGAACCACGTCCGTGAATATCCTCCACCTGTACCTCTATTAGGATGGACCTAGGATTGGCCATCCCGGACCCATATTCACCTTCTTTGTGAGAAGAACCCCAGCAGCAGGCACCTTCTGCGTCCGGCCTTGCTTTGCCTCCAAAGTTAAGAGGGAAGACGGCATGAGGAGGGTGGGGACAGAGGCCAGGGCTGAGCCTTATCTGGAGGGGAGCGCGGAGATGCTGGTTCACTCCCAATGCTGCCCCCTGGTGATGTGCTGTGAGTTAAGCCAGACAGAGGGGATTCTGGGAAACATGACCAAGATTTGCTTTGGGAATGTGGGATAGGGATAATGGTGCAAGTTGCTCAACAACGTGTATGTACTTAGTGCCACTAAACTGTACGGTTAAATATGGTTAAAACAGTGTGTTTTATGTGACTTTCACCACAACAAAAAAACATTTAAAAAATAAAAATGATTTGCTTTGGGGAAGCATGGTCGGGTTATAAAACATGGGCAAAATCTGTGCCCTGAATGGTTACAGCTCAGCGCTTTCACTGCTGTGGGCCTGTGTTCAATCTCTGATTGGGAGACTAAGATCCCATAAGTGAGCAGCTGGGCTGAAAAAAGAAAAGAATCTGCAGCCTGTGCTAAGGTCCCCAACTAGAACCCTGAGTTCCAGGTTTAAGACCTGACTCTCATGGGGTTTGATGAGCCTGTTTGTGTTGCACGTTCCTGGGTGCAGTGTGTGATTTCTTAGAGGTTACTGAGTCCATCGTGAAATAAAAAGCATCAGGCCCCAGAGCCCCCCTTGCAGGAACGGTGAACACCGCCATGTAAGCCACACCTTTAGGCAGAAAATTAGGTCACTGGGGGCCAGAGCTACAGCCCAGATCTGGCTGCAGGGAGGACTGTGGTGATGCTGGGGACAATCTCTCTTGTGTGGCTTCCGCATAGGATCCAGTCCTCCCCGGCCGGGGCCTCCACGGTGGGAAGAGAGGATGGCGGGTTTATCAATCATTCCTTTCTGGACTGCTTGCTTTCCGTCCATAAAGTCTACGAGACCTTTGTGTGTGTGTGTGTGAGTGTGTGCCATCTGTGCTCCTAGTTGCCTAGTCAACCCTCTGAAGAGCTGTTGCCAAGGCTGGAATCTCTGGGGACGAAAGGGGGACAGAACTGGGGCACAGTGTGCAGAAGAAGAGGCTGCTGAGGGGACAAGGCGGCGAGATAAATACATCACTGGCCAAGCAGCAGGGGTGCCCTTTGGCCCCTTCAAATAACAGACTCTCAGTACCGGAATGTCCTCAAGGTCGTCTGAGGGACCACATGACCACATGACCATCCGACACAAGACCTCAAGATTTTTCCTAAAAGGTATTTAGACAGAGAAAGTAATAATTGTTTCTGTGGAGGGGTCTCAACATTGCAAGAGAGACAGCCATTTTTATCTTGAGAAGTTCTTTAATGGATACGGGACAGTGAACGATTTGCCAAAGATGACAGAAAGTCTACCAAAAATCCAAGTGTTTTTAACTTTTCACATATTTTCTTTTTTAAAGAAAGCTATCTGGTTTCTTTGCAATAGGCTGTAGTTTGTCATGTTTATGAGATTTATTTTCTTATTGGACCAAGAGCTTGCTGGGGATGGGGAAAAAAGGCTTATGGAACTTTTTAAGCTCTACTCAAGCAGTTAGGGTTATTAATTCCCATGAAGAAAAATATTTTTTTAAAGAACTGATTCACTATATTATAACCTTGTGAAAAAACAAACCAAGGCTCTGAGTATGAGAAGGAGGTGCAGAGAATTATTAATGAATAGGTTGGAAGGAGGAGGGGCCAGCAGTTATTAAGCGCTCAGTGTGGTTAGAGATTATCTCATTGTATCCTAACCAGAGGTAACCCCATTTTACAGATGTGGAAACTGAGGCATGAAGATAGTAAGTAAATCACTTTGAGTTCATACAGATAATAATGTGATAGATCAAAGATTAGAACATAGGTTTATTTAAAACAAAAAAGGCTTCCTGCTCCACGCACTAAGATGGAAAGAAGGCTAGCTCAGATATGGGGGTTATGGGAACGGGGAGGGAGTTGTTCTAAGTTTCAAACACAGTTCCCAGTGGTTGATTATATGAGTATAGGAAAACCGGCTGGATTCATCTGGGGCTCTGCTTCCAGAGAGATTAAGGTCCTTAACGACAGGCAAGGTGCAAATCTATCACTTTTTTGGATAAATCTATCACTTTTTTGGGGGCTTCCCCAGTGGTTCAGTGGTAATGAATCCGCCTGCAATGTAGGAGACACGGTAGACTCAGGTTCAATCCCTGGGTCGGGAAGATCCCCTGGAGAAGGAATGTCAACCCACTCTGGTAGTCTCGCCTAGAGAATCCTATGGACAGAGGAGCCTGGTGGGCTACAGTCCATGGGGTCACAGAGAGTCAGACACGACTGAAATGACTTAGCATGAATGTGTTCTGTCCACTTTGATGATGCAAACCAACCTAAGATGTTTTAGCAGATTCTAGCAACTCCCCGCCTCCCATACAAACACATCTGAACCGTGTCAGTGATGGAGGAGAAGGGAGTGTATGGGATCTGAGAAGTGAAGTGAAAGTCACTCAGTCATATCTGACTCTTTGCAACCCCATGGATTATACACAGTCCATGGAATTCTCCAGGCCAGAATACTGGAGTGGGTAGCCTTTCCCTTCTCCAGGGGATCTTCCCAACCCAGGGATCAAACCCAGGTCTCCCTCATTGTAGGTGGATTCTTTACCAGTTGAGCCACTAGGGAAGCCCAAGATCACTGGAGTGGGTAGCCTATCCCTTCTCCAGCTGATCTTCCCAACCCAGGGATTGAACCAGGGTATCCTGCATTGCAGGCAGATTCTTTACCAACTGAGTTATGAGGGAAGCCCCACAGGGATCTGGTCAGGGGCAAATTAAGATGTAACAGGTGTCCTTGAGTAGAAATCATCCTCTAAATATTATCTCCTCTCAAGCATTGTCCTCTAATGAATGGAGACGTAATTTAAAGATCATGAAATGCACACATCTTCAAGGTTCAGTGGGCCTGACAATCACACATACCCATGTAAACCACCACCCCAATCAAGTTTTAAAAACTTTTCAACACCCTAGAAGTTCCCTTATGCTTCTTTCTAGTCAATTCCAACCCCTCCTTCCCCAGGAAGGCAACCACTGTTCTGATTTGTCACCCTTGATTCGTTTGGTCTTCTTTAGAACTTCCTATATGTGGAATCTTATGTGTGAACCCACATTCAGTGCTAGAGGAACATCCGTGACTCCAGTAGATGGTGAGTCCTACTGACCACGGCGTCAGTGGTGCAAGTTCACGAGATGGGAGAGTGAAGGTCAGAGAGGATGTTGGTCTTTCTTCTTTCCAAGGAGCTTATAAAGTCTTTGAAAACAAGATCTGGCTGTTTTACAGGGTCTAAAACAGCACAGTGCACAGATTATTTTCTCAGTGAATATATACTTAATTAGGTGATACTTGTACATCTTCTGTGTTCCTAAATTCATTTACATATTCATTCATTCAACAAAATTTATTCTTGTTCAACTATATGAGCCTGAGATAATCTAGACAGCAGTGCATGCATGCATGTGTACTAAGTCGCTTCAGTCACATCCAACTCTTTGCTAACCTATGGAATTTACGTAGCCCACCAGGCTCCTCTGTCCATGGGCTTCTCCAGGCAAGAATACTGGAGTGGGTTGCCATTTCCTCCTCCAGAGGATCTTCCTGACCCTGGGATTGAACCCAGGTCTCTTATGTCTTCTGCTTTGGCAGGTGGGTTCTTTACCACTAGTACCACCTGGGAAGCCCTACAAATAAGATGCACAGAAGAAGCTCCCTGGCTGTCCAGTGGTTAGGGCTCCATGCTTTCACCATCAACGGCACAGGTTCAGTGCCGGTCAGGGAACTAAGATCCTACGTCATGCAATGTGGCCATGCACAGAGTTTGTGCCGACTGGGGCTCAAATGGGGTCTTCCCTGGTGGCTCAGAGGATAAAGAATCCGCTTACAGTGCAAGAGACCCAGGTTCAATCCCTGGGTTGGGAAGATTCCCTGGAGAAGGAAAGGCAACCCACTCCAGTATTTTGCCTGGAGAATCCCATGAGCACAGGAGCCTGGCAGGCTACAGTCCACGGGATTGCAAAAAGTTGGACACAGCTGAGTGACTAAGCTGCAGCAGCAGGGCTCATATACTAGTAGGGGAGACAAGCAATACATGCCCCACCGTGGAATATGTGAAATGATTTGTGAAGGGCGTACATGCTATGAAGACCAGGGTCAAGGAGGACAGGGCAGCTGGCTTCACACGGTGCTGGTTTAGGAGTTGATTTCGTGTTGCACGTAACCTGTTGCGGGTTGCAAGATGCAGGATTAAAATTGTTCTGTCGGCTGGAGCAGGAACCAGAATTTGAGCCTCGGGGCCACATTTGTTACTCATCACTTTATTTATTCATGGCCCAACCTGCCAAGCACAGTTCGATACTGTGACAATACAAAAATAAATGAGGCAAGGATGCTCTCCTCAAGGAGTTTACTTTTTTAGGAGTTACTGATCCCTGACAACTCCCTGCTTTTAAAAATATTCTACAATTACTTCTCCATTGTCATCATGCGTTGAAAAAAAAAATGAGCGCATCTTATGCACATTTCATTAAATTTTCTTGAGTCACGCCTCAAGCCACTTTGAATGGGCGTCCCTGGACAGCTTTTAGAAACCACGAGGAACCCGCTCTGCTGGACAAAAGGAAAAAGACTGTTCATTCCTGCATGTTTCAGGCACCTCCTGGGTCTCTTGGTCAGTTCCCTGTCAGCAGAGGCTTAAGAAAATAAACTGTGTGCTAGAAGACACACTATGGGGATTTTGACACTTCTTCAAAAACACAGCATAAAGTGTCCCAAGCTAATAAAATCAACACCCACCCACCCCCAACACTCTCTCCCTCTGTCTCTCTCTTCCTCCCTCTGTCTCTCTATTCCTCCCTCTCTTTTTCTCTCTCTGTCAAGGTTAGCCACTAGCTACTAGGGGACAAAAGCTTTCAGATGCATTGCACAGATGAATGTTTGGTATCACGGGACGGGACAGACCCAGAACAATCGACTGCTCTTTGGCCAAAACTTTCCCATTAGTGTGTATCAGAAATGGGCAGGCTCTGATTGCAGCAGAAGTAAACAGGACATAATGGGTTTTCAATAAATGCTGCCGAGCCAGGCTCCAAGTCTATTTGGAGAGGTTTATTTGACACGCAGAGCCAGCCAGGGGAATTGAGGACAGAAAGGTGAAAAGAGTTGAAGTTCACCATTGAGAACGAGGGGTGCGTTGTAACTGCACATGTGAACTCAGAGCGGTGAGACTCTGCTTACCTGGTTGACCCAAGTATCCGGAACAATACCCTATCGAAAATATCCCAGCATTGTTGTCAGAATAATTAGAATGCTAGAGGGAAAAGGAACTTAAACAAGTTTGGGACTTCTTTTTTTTTTTTCTGTTTGTTTTCTTATCTTTTAAACAAAAACAAAAAACTAACCTGAAGGTAGCTCAAATGGTAAAGAATCTGCCTGCAATGCAAGAGACCTGGGTTTAATCCCTGGGTTGGGAAGATCTCCTGGAGAAAGGAATGGTTACCCACTCCAGTATTCTTGCCTGGAGAATCCCATGGACAAAGGAGCCTGGTGGGCTACAGTCCACGGGGTCGCAAATAGTCAGACACGACTGAGCAACTAATTTTCATTTTCAACCTGAAGCTAGGTATAATAAAGGGTTTAAAATCCCACCCCAGCTGAATCAGAATTTGACCCTGGATAATTTTCTAACCCACTTTTTCCCTTTACATCTCCCCCATGTACACAGCCAGGCTTCCCTGGTGGCTCAGATAGTAAAGAACCCACCTGCCAATGCAGGAATCATGGGTTCTACCCCTGGGTTGGGAAGATCCCCTGGAGAAAAAAATGGCAACCCACTCCAGTATTTTAGCCTGGGAAATCCCATGGACAGAGGAGCCTGGCAGGCTATAGTCCATAGGGGTCACAAAGAGTCAGACACGACTTAGTGACTGAACAGCAACAACAGCAACATGTACACACCCAGAGGGTAAAGTCATAGGGTAAAGACAAGCATCTGATGTCAAGAAATTTTTTAAAATGTGTTGGTGCTTTCCTGGTGGTTCAGTGGCTAAGACTCCCAATGTGAGCAGCCTGGGTTCGAACCCCAGTGAGGGAACGAGATCCCGCATGCTGAATCCTATAAGAGGTCATATGCCACAACTAAAAGATCTCACATCCCACGTGCTGCAGCTAAGACCTGGCACAGCCAAATAAATACATAAAAATAAATATTTTTCTAAAAAATAAATTTTAAAAAAATGTTTCAGTTCAGCTCAGTCGTGTCCGACTCTTTGCGACCCCATGGACTGCAGCATGCTAGGCCTCCCTGTCCATCACCAACTCCCAGAGTTTACCCAGACTCATGTCCATTGAGTCAGTGATACCATCTAACCATCTCATCCTTGTTGTCCCCTTCTCCTTCTGCATTCTAATTAACTGAAATTGGTTTTAATCATTTTTTTTACTTTAACCAGAAACTAATTTACCTGTACATTAAAACATTTTTCCTTACACTGTTTTAAGACACAGAAGGCTGTGCAACTGAGAAAAAGGGAGAGACTCTGGTCATGGAAACTTGGGGATTCCCCCTCCTCCAAAGCCTGGACCAGCTCCAGAACAGACAGACCTTGGGAGGCCTTGGTCAGCCGTTTCCTGGGTATTAGCTCTCCTCTAACAAGTTAATAAAAATAAACCACAAAGGGCTGACACATTTGGAACACAACCTAACATTTTTCCCTTAGCACTTGGGTGTCCTGGGTCACATCCCCTAAAAGCCGAGCCTGAGACCAGGGTCCCAATGCTTGGGGTTTATTCAGGGAACGCTCTTTAGGAAAAGCAGGTAAGGGAGTGTATTCATTTCCTCGAGCGGGTATAACAAAGCACCACAGACTGGCCGGCTTAACCAATAGATGTTTATTTTCTCACATTTCTGGAGGCTGGAAGTCGAGGATCAAGGTGTTGGGTCAGACGAAGACAAAATATCATATGATATCACTCATAGTGGAATCTAATTTTAAAAAATGATATAAATGAACTTACTTACCAAACAGAAACAGACTCGTAGACTTAGAAAACAAGCTCCGGTTACCAAAGGGGACATGTGGTGGGAGGGATAAATCAGGAACATGGGCTGAACATGCACACACTCCTACATTTAAAATAGATAACCAACAAGGACCTACTGTACAGCACAAGGAACTCTACTCAATATTGTGTAATAACCTAGACAAGAAAAGAATCTGAAAAAGAATGAATATATGTATAACTGAATCACTTTACTGTATCCCTGAAACTAACACAACACTGTAAATCAACTATACTCCGATAAAATTTAAGGAAAAAAAAAACCAACGATGTTGGCAGGTTTGGTTTCTCCTGAGGCCTCTCCCCTTGGCTTTCGGACGGCCAGCCTCTTGCTGCCTTTTCTCATGGTGGTCCCTCTGTCCATGTACATTCCTGGTGTCCTGGGTGTGTCCCGTCTCCTCCTCCTATAAGGACACCTGGGTGCATGCTCAGCCACTCAGTTGTGCCTGACTCTTTGAGACCCCAGGGACTGTAGCCCTCCCGGCTCCTCTGTCCATGGGATTTCTCAGGAAAGAATACTGGAGTACGTGGCCATTTCCTCCTCCAGGGGATTGTCCCGACCCAGGGATTGAACCTGCATCTTTTGCATCTCCTGCATTGGCAGGTGGCTTCTTTACCACTGCACCACCTGGGAAGCCCCTATAAGAACACCAAACAGATTGACTTAGTGGTGGTTTAGTTTCTAAGAAGGCAATGGCACCCCACTCCAGTACTGTTGCCTGGAAAATCCCATGGACGGAGGAGCCTGGTAGGCTGTAGTCCATGGGGTCGCTAGGAGTCGGACACGACTGAGCGACTTCACTTTCACTTTTCACTTTCATGCCTTGGAGAAGGAAATGGCAACCCACTCCAGTGTTCTTGCCTGGAGAATCCCAGGGACAGGGGAGCCTGGTGGGCTGCCGTCGATGGGGTCGCACAGAGTCGGACACGACTGAAGCGACTTAGCAGCAGCAGCATGTCTGACTCTTGTGAGCCCATGGACTGTAGCCTGCCTGGCTCCTCTGTCCATGGGATTCTTCAGGCAATAATACTGGAGTGGATTGCCATTTCCATTTTCAGGGGATCTTCCCAACCCAGGAATCAAACCCAGGTCTCCTGAATTGCAGGCAGATTCTTTACCGACTGAGCTACGAGGGAAGCTCAACATCATGTCAACATTCTAACCTCATTAACTTTTTTTTTTTTTTTAAACTTTACATAACTGTATTAGTTTTGCCAAATATCAAAATGAATCCGCCACAGGTATACATGTGTTCCCCATCCTGAACCCTCCTCCCTCCTCCCTCCCCATTCCATCAGGCCCATCTCCAAATACAGCCTCACTTTGAGGTACCAGGGATCAGGGTTTCAACCTATGAATTTTGAGAGGATACAGTAAATCCACCACAGGGAGAGAGAAGGGGCCTGAGGAAGAGGGAAGAGGGGAGACAGGATGCTGTCTCAGGAAAGCCTGTTCTCAGCCTGGTCCATGGGGTCAGGGGGTCCCAGCACCACCAAACCACAGAGTCGTCCCATCTTGAAGCAAGGGGGTGGCCCTTCCTATGGCCTATGTATTACTCCACTGGCCTGACCTCAGTGTGTGTCTGGCAGGGAGGGGTCTTGGAATATCCAAGTACCCCCATGCAAAGAGGTCCTGGGCGAGGCACCAGTATCACCCCCACACAGGACTTCCCAGGCTCTGCCGTTTATTCCAAAAGCCTACCAGCTGTCTGTCTTCATTGGTTGAAGTTTCCACTTAGGACATAAGAGGCGTACAGGGGAGGGGAGGAGAGGGTCTGACCTATTCTCTCCCTCAGCACATGGCACCACCATGGACCCAGTTCTATGGGGGTACTGCCCCCCAGCTGCATAATTACTTGAGGGCCACCTATGTGGCCCTCTCCAAAAAATGCCTTTGACTCACAGGAGCCATCTTGCCTGGAGGTGCCTGGGTGGATACTCCAAGGCCACTAGGTCTATCATCCTTACCTCTTCATTGGCCTTCATAACCCATCTTCTCTCTGTTCTCATGGTCAGTGCCCCAGTCCTAATCCCTGTTACTACCGAGTGTCTCCTCAGATCTCAGCCACTAATGGAAACCCCAATGGTCTCACAACAGCCAAGTCTGAGCAGTTCACTTCCTCACTACCCACTATGACAAGCTCCTTTCACTATAAAGTCCACTCTTTTTTTTTTTTCATTGTTTATTTATTTGGCTATGTCAGGCCCAGTAGTTTCGGTGTGGGCTTAGTTGCTCAGAGGCATGTGGGATCTTAGTTCCTCAACCAGGGATCGAACCTGCATCCCCTGCACTGCAAAGCAGATTCTTAACCACTGGACCACCAGAGAAGTCCCTAAAGTCCACTCTTAAAAGTCCCTCAGGGACCTTCCCCCATGCAGCTGCTGCCTCCTGCCTCCAACCATACTCCCAAGTTGTTCGGAACACCCCAGCCCATCCCATTCTCAGCTTCTTTTCATCCTTAGACTTGGAACATTTGTTCTCATCAGGCTGCTCACCCTGTGCTCTGCTGGCCCCCACCACCCCCAGCCCCCAGCCATCAGACGTGTCTCATATAACACTTTATCTCATATAACACTTGGACTAACCCCATATTTAGTGCATCGCCTCTGCTATGTGTTTATTTGCTCAGGCAACAGCACTTAATTACAACTGAGTGTCTCACGGCCCATGCCCTCATCAGATGGCCAGCATTCCGAAGGCAGGATGTGAGTCTGTCTGGTTAGTCATCCCGTAACCTGCTCTGTGACCTGGGGCAACTTTAACTTTTCTCTTTTTAACCTTTTTTAAAAAAAAACTGTAGTTCATTTACTATGTTGTATTAGTTCCAGGTGTACAGCAGTTATATACAGGCATATATACACATATACATGTAGCTGTATTTGTATAACTGAATAAATACTCATATATGTTTTCTTCTTCAGATTATTTTTCATTATAGGTTGATACAAGATATTGCACTCCAGTATTCTTGCCTGCGGAGAAGGCAATGGCACCCCACTCTAGTACTCTTGCCTGGCAAATCCCATGGACGGAGGAGCCTGGTGGGCTGCAGTCCATGGGGTCGCTAGGAGTTGGACACAACTGAGCGATTCCACTTTCACTTTTCACTTTTATGCATTGGAGAAGGAAATGGCAACCCACTCCAGTGTTCTTGCCTGGAGAATCCCAGGGACGGGGGAGCCTGGTAGGCTGCCATCTATGAGGTCGCACAGAGTCGGACACAACTGAAGCAATTTAGCAGCAGCAGCATTCTTGCCTGGAGAATTCGAGGGACAGAGGAGCCCCGTGGGTTACAGTCCATGGGGTGGCAAAGAGTCAGACACCACTGAGCGAAAAATAGGGAACTCCCTATTTTATTAATACATATAGTAGTATATGTATGTTACTCTCAAACTCCTAATTTATCCCTTTTAATTTTTGTGTGTCTCGGCTTCCTGATTTGTAAAATGTGAAAATACAACACAACATCCCTCACAGTTTGGAGGATAAATGACTGAGTGTGTGTGTACTAGATGATACTTAGAACAGTGTTTGGTGCCTAGCAAGCACATGTGAGTGATGCTTTTATTGTTTCTATTACTGCAGACATAGTGGTGGATGTGGCATCCACAGCACCAAGCAGAGGACTGGCATGTCCTCAAGAAAAACTGAAGGTGCTACAAGTGGCCTGGCAGCCAGTTTGAAGTAAGATCACCCTCATCGTTTTCCAGATGGTGAAACCAAGGGCAAGTGTGATCCCAGTTTTAGCCTTATCTCTGACTTCACTGGCCGCCAAGGCAAATATTTAGTGTTAGTTTATGGTTGACACTAACTGCTTCCGTTGCTATTGATAAGGGCAAAGAAACAAAAGTCTTCTCATCAGAAGAGGTGGTTAGGTAACAACTAACAATAGTTACACCTGAAATTAATCATTTTACGGGGTGAAAATACAGTATGGGACTATTGGCTAATTCTTATGAAAGCCTTACTCATCCAACTACTTTGTTAAGTGAAGCCAGCGGAAGTTGAGCCATATACCCACATCTTTCCTGTGGCCCCAGGAAGTTCATCCATCACCCTGTCACCTCCTGCTATCTGTGACCTCTCTCCTCCAACATCCCATCCACGTGGACCTGTAGCTGGCCATTGCTGACTTACCAGGCTGCCGGTTTCCCTGGAGGGGGACTCCCAGCAGAACCACCTCATCCTTCTCTGGGGCTCCTCTCTCCTCCTATCTCCTCCTCCACGCAGCCCACCCTACTGCACAGAGCCGACTCAGCCAGCCTTGACCAAGGTGCCAGGAGCAGTCAGCGGATGATTAAAGCATCTTTCACACAGAACATGTCTGGGCCCACAGATCTACTGCTGCAGCCATTTAGAGCTGGACACCAAACTTTCCATATGCAAAGGCAGGGATAACCAGCACAAGGGTCATTTTTGAAATGCAATTCTATACCCTTCCCCATTTTTTCTCAAGGTTGTTCCTAAGCATCTCATTTCTTTCTCTGCCTTCCATCACCCTCTTTTCCACTCCTGGATTCTTTTCGTTGTGGTTTTCTTTTTCTGAACCCAGTCTAGCCTAAAGGAGTTCTGTTCTCATTTCCTGTTTCCTCATAAAGGGGATGATGCTGCGTGAACACCTCGCCAGAATTTGGCGAAAAGGCAGAGAAAAGCAGAAGAAATCAGACCGGCTAAGTGAGGCTTCCCACCCTGAGATCGCTGTTCTGAAGAGTTCCGCCCGCCACTCACCAGCCGCTCACAGCCACAGGAACATGAGTCATCAATGAGACAGTGTTACCACCCGCCTTTCTCCCCAAAGCCTCCCTAAAAAAAAAAAGAGGAAGTGGCCTTTGACACAGGGACGTATGAACAAGAGCTCCCCACATGGCACAAAGCATGAGAACTTTCTGCCACAGACTTCCGCACTGGTTAGAGGATGCTGTGCTCGTGTTTGGTTTCCAAACCTCAAATCTGAAGAAAAATGTCGCTCGAAGTATGATTTGTAGAGAGCAGTAGAAAGGCTGATTCAGAAGGAAAAACAAAGGCCAAATAGTACTACTATTATATGACTTCTCTGATTTTTAAATAATTATAATTTTTAAAGGCATATTCGGCCATTAAGAGAAAATGAAATGATAAGAGCTGCAATTTCCTCTAAAGCATAAAAAGCAATATGATGGAAGGAAAAAAAAGATCAATTAGCCACACCGGTCAATAAAGCTGGTGTGAGAGGTAATTAAGCTTATTCAAAGAAAAGTTTGAGTAAAGATTACAAAGGGCTCTCTAATTATGAAGAAAGGAAAGAAAATTGTGAGGCAGTCTAACAAAGGAGGTTACAAACTTGTTAATGCCACAGATTGAAATGAGAAACCCAACAATTGGAGTTGGTTGGGACAAAACAGCATCATTCCTAAAATGGATAATTAAGCTCCATTCTCTAGTTAAAGGGATCTGGACCAGCTTTAAAATCATTAGCCACATGCTTTCCAGAAAGCTCAGAACCATGTAAGTGAAAATGCATGGCGAGACCAGCCCTCAACCCACTCCGATGTGAGTGCAATTCATCAAGGAAAGAGGAGCCTGGAGTGTTTCTTCTCCAAGCTTTGATTCCCTAGGACGCCAAACAAGATGTGCTAATGATATTTTCAACATCTACAGTATCATCTTGGGAAAAGGAGGATTTTAGGCAAATTGAAAATAGGAAGGATTGGAAATGATTAGAGAGTTAGTCTACGACTGTAAAAACCCATCTATGGCTAAAGACTATGTTTCTTTTTTCCTTGATTCCACCAGCAATCTAGAAAGAATTCATTTTCTTCATTGGTTAGTCAGAAACTGTTAGCGTTTGAATTGACACACTGAATCCTGTTTCTTTTCTGGTCTTTTCTGCTGAGGGGAGTGGATGCCTGCGAATCTCAGATGATGAACCTCCCAACCAACAAGTCTTCTCCACAACCATCTCCTGCTCCCGGGAGCTGCCATTCCCACCTCCTGCCTCACTAGAGAGAAGCAGGCTTTGCTGGAATTGGCAGGCAACTGGCATTTTTCTCTACTTGTATCCTAAAGAAGAAGAAAATCTGTTTCAGAGAACAAGGAGTAGATTCCCCCCAAACAAACTCTTTAAAGCAAGCAGTGTGTGTGCCTTGGTTACAAGCCACAAGCAACGAAAGGGCATATCTATGCAAGAATTGGCAGTTCTCTGGGTCTTGTAATTCTCATCAGGGAGGCAGGCTCAACAAACCAATTAACTAATTAAACCAATTAACCAAATGTGTAATTAACCTTGGGCACAGAGGTGTCAACAGAAGCCCAACAAAGAAATTACCCTCCTTCTGCAATTGCCTGGTGGCCTTAAGCCTTTTTGTTTTCAGTCTTAAAGGCGTATCCATAGAGGGTAAATATTCTCTGGGCAAAGAATTAATGGCTGAGCAATAATATCATAGCGATGGGGTGGAATCAAGCCAGGAGCAGTGTTTCCCGCACCAGTTACAGTTCATTATCTGTCAGCAAATATACAGAAGTTCTGGAGGACATGGTCCATGAAATACTGGCCAATTCATGATCATTTCTTTTGAGAACACACATGTCCATTATGAAGTACAGGGAAATAGCTAAGAATATTTCAAACTAGCCACTACAAGAAGATGGTCAAACACCTGGTAATTCAAACAGTTGGTCCTAGGAGGAAAGGAACCAAGAAAGGGATGAAACAAGTGTTGTAGTGTTTTGATCTGTGCACAGAAAGGCCCAGAAAGGTGAACTTGTGCAATTGTAGGAATACTTGGCTCCACGCAACTCTGGAAATTCACCTTAAAACAACAAATTCATGCCTTGCCATGATCACTTTTAAGTAGCTTACCCTATAAAATTTGGGTTTTTGAGTACCTTCAGGGAGAAGGCAATGGCACCCCACTCCAGTACTCTTGCCTGGAAAATCCCATGGATGGAGGAGCCTGGTAGGCTGCAGTCCTTGGGGTGGCGTCGGACCTGACTGAACGACTGCCCTTTCACTTTTCACTTTTATGCATTGGAGAAGGAAATGGCAACCCACTCCAGTGTTCTTGCCTGGAGAATCCCGGGGACGGGGGAGCCTGGTAGGCTGCCATCTCTGGGGTCGCACAGAGTCGGACACGACTGAAGTGACGCAGCAGCAGCAGGAATGTTATTAAGTATTAATGATATACAAGACACTAAGCTAAACCTATTTCCTTTTAGTAGCTATTTAGCTTATATTTAGGGGTGAAATGCAGAAAAAAACGTAACCAAGAAAAAATTGTATGTTAAGCACGAAATGGATAATACAGACTATAGTCAAATATCTAATGACTGAATGAGACAAACTGAGACGTAAACCATTACTTATCCCATTTCAGAGAAACCAAAATCGTGATGGAGAGGCACACACAATCACATCATTAACAGGGGAAGTGAAAGCTACAGCATTAGGAAATGTGAAGCTTATCAGGAGAATAAATATGTATGTGAAATCTTATACTGGATTTTCCTGTTCCTCTTTCATAAAAGATGCCAGTTTTCAACATTGACCTTGGGCAAGATCAAAGCTCACCTGGGCTAAGTCAGCACACACTTTCTAATCCTTAAGTAAAAAGATACACTTGTGAACAGTAACACTCAGCCAAGCTCACAGACTCCACACACAATCAGAGACTTAAAGGGTAATTTATAACCAGGTGAGTAGGGTGTTTAAGGAACCATGTTTCATTCACTAAACCAAGGATCCCGTTCCTGCCCCAAGTGCAGAAAAAGCACTCGGTATGACTTCAATTAACCTCTCTAGGCACCCATTTCCCCATCTGAAAAAAAAATGAAGGGCTTTGGAATAGAACATCCTATAAGACTTCTCGTGATTTGAATAGATTATTTTCCACTGATAAAGGACGAGACTCTCTGACACCAAACACTTCCCTTCCTAATACTTTGGATCAACCAGAAACCTGAAAATTTCATCCAAGAAGCTTTCCTTAAGATAAAGCGATAGCATTTTCCCAAGAATAATTGCCAGTCTCGTTGAAACTTTAGCCAGGGAACTTATCAAATAAAGAAACCACCTAGTTCCAGACCATAGGCAGAGTCCAGGAAAGTCAAACCCACGACCTCATGGAAATTTAGAATTACACAGTTGTTGGGTCAGGTTGAGAGTAAAGAATGTGAAATTCTTTATCTGAGATTCTCCAAGACCATGTGAGCTGGGGCCCATTGTTTTAAAATCATATAATTGAAGAAAGCAAACTTCTAAAAAGAGATGTGTATCATCTCCTCGAGGCTGTACACTGCCAAGTGATGGACTGATTCCCACTCTATGTGCTCTTGTTTATCTCTGCCTCAGTACTGAAACAAGATGGTATCCACATAGGCTGCATCTTGGGGATGGATGGATGCTGGTAATAAGAGGCTGAATTCCATTTCTAAGTAAGGTGCTTCATATAAATAAAACAGATTTTGTTCTATCTCAATGCAAATCAAGTGCCTTTGTACTGACATGGAATGGATTTGTTAATAATTGTAATGTTTGATGGGCTGTTAATATTAAATGTAAGATGTTCAAATATTTTAATTCCATTGAATAAATTCTGAGGCAGTCAAAAAAGAGATTAAAAGTAAGTCCACAATAAATATCATCAACAGTATAAAAACATGGGTTAGTCTGTTCCGTATATTGGGTGACATAAACAACAGAAACTTTTTTCTCATAGTTCTAGAGTCTGAGAAGTCCAAGATCAAGGCTCTGGTAGATTCGGTATCTGTTTCATAGATGGCCATGTCCTTCTGCTGTGTCCTCACATGGCAAAAGGGGGAAAGGAGTTCTTGAGGTCTCTTTCATAAGGGCACTAATTCCATTTATAAGGGCTCCATCATCATGACCTAATCACCTCCCAAAGGCTTCACTTTTTAAGTTAAGATTTCAGAAAATGAATTTGTGGTGGGGGCAACCACAAACTTTCAATCTATAACAAACATACACTTCAATGCTCTTTCTTCAGACTTTTATTAATTCCCTAAACAATGACTTATTGAACACGTGATAAGTGCCCACTTAAGTCTGGAAATATGATTAGAATTGGGGATAGATAAGTCAGGTATAGTTCATATGCTCAGGGATATTGTAAACTACTATTATATAAAGATGTATATTGGGGTAGTTAGTAACAGTATTTAATATCACAAGAATTTTGGCTCTTTATATTCCATGGACTGTTTAGTGTGTTGCTTCTTCTAAATAATGAATGACAGGAAATACCGATAAATTTAATAGGATACCATAAGATATACTATTTTTGGAAATCATTTATAAGGCAAATCCAAATTAGATTTTAGGATACCAAGCATTAAAGACAAGACAGGATATTAGGACAGATATTAAATGCTTGCATCTAGAAAAGAAAATGATGATAATTCTCTTAAAGATATTATGCAGGTTGTATTTTACAAACTTCAAAAAATGCTAAAAGCTTTGTTTATGAAGGTCCCAAGATCTTACTTTTTTGACATAGTGACAACAGAGACAAAAACTAGAAGGAAACATTCAGAGCCCCTTTTGAAAGTAAAAAGTCACTAGGCTGGAATCTCATCTCCAAAACCGACTGGCCACACAAAGGTCAAACTTTCTCAAGGCAGCCCAGAAGCTTGAGAAAATTCCCAGAATTCCTGGACCACAAAGCCAAGCCGAGATTCCGGAGAAGCCCACCACTCCCCTTCTTCCTGCCTCTCTGCCTTCATCCTCTCCTCCCCATAGTTCACCGCTGGGTTCTGCTTCCTAACGTGGAATTTAACTTTATCATCCATCTATGTAAAATAAACATCTTACACTGAAATGTAATAATGTTGAAAGTTGTGGAATAAGGTGAATTTCCCTCCTCATCTCAAAATGTTTACAGATCTAATGGGCTTTATATGAGATGACATCATACCACATGGTTATCAGGCCTGTTGCACTTTATGGCAAGAACTGTGTTTTACTCATCTTCCTCCCCTCAACACATAGGTTTGAATGGACTGACTGTTAGAAATAGAGGTGATAAAAGTTCCGTGTAGACTCTGGAGACTGACTTTAGGATTAAAACTAAAAGAGCATATTAGTAATTCATCATCATCAAGATATGACAGAGACAATGAATGAAAAGCATGATGTGCTGGGACCACTGTAGGTTAGATTTTCAGGCTAGATTAACTTTCTGAAAGCAAAAGCCATTTTTCTCCTAAATGATATGCATTCCTTTCCCTGGAGCTGGGTCCAGTGTAGTTCCTGCCACATTTCGATTCTACCCCTATTGTCACAGAAAATTCTAGGGAAAGTCTGCCTGCAGTGCCATTGTGTATTTGAACATTCACTACAATACTCTTTCTTTTATGGTAACACACACACACACACACACACACACACACACGATCTCAGAGTCTCTCATAACTTAAGCTTTTGTTCCTAAATGGAAATAAATTTCTGAAAACTTCTTTCACTTCTGCACAAGATGCTTTGTATATACTGACTGGCTGAGTAGTTTCCTTAAAAATAATCCACTTTATCCATAGGATTTGGGATGTAGTATAAGTAACATCCCTGGCAAACAAAGCTTTAAATAAGCTTTTCCTCCATATTATCTTTTTTACATGGAGCTATGAATTTGAGCTATGAATAATCATAATGCAAACTCAGCTCAGGAAAGAGAATATGCAAATGACTGGAAGCAATTTGAGGTATCTTAACAGTGTATTAACTCTGATGTATCCACAGAAGACTCTTGAGAGTCCCTTGCACAGCAAGGAGATCAAACCAGTCAACCCTGAACATTCATTGGAAGGAATGATGCTGAAGCTGAACCTCCAATATTTTGTCTACCTGATGTGAAGAGTTGATTCATTGGAAAAGACCCTGATGCTGGGAAAGATTGAGGGCAGAAGAGAAGGAGGCAACTGAGGATGAGATGGTTGGATGGCATCACTGACTCAATGGACATGAGTTTGAGCAAACTTCAGGAGATAGTGAAGAACTGGGAAGCCTCATGTGCTGCTGTCCATGGGGTCCTAAACAGTTGGACTCTACTGAGTGACTGAACAATTACAAATGATATACTCATGGTAGCTACTAAGCTGTCCAAATAGTTCTGCTTCAGGGTTGCTCTTAAACTCAACCAACTTGCTCAATGGAGCTTAGGCATCTAGAACTAAATACAAGGCACAGTAAAACAAGGTGCCTTGGCTGAGGGGAGGGAGAATAAACACCAGGAGCAGTGGGGTCACAGTCACTCCCACTAGTAGATCTAAGCAGAGGTCTGGCTGGCTTGCATTTTTCTTTTTCTTTAATTAAAAAAAAAAAATCTACAACCAATCTGTCAGTTTACAGACCAGGGAAAGATTTTTGTAGACAAAATACAGACTTCCCAGAGGGGCTAACCATGACTGCAGCCACAAAATTAAAAGAAGCTTGCTCCTTGGAAGGAAAGCTATGACAAACCTAGACAAAATTAAAAAGTAGAGACATCATTTTGCCAACAAAAGCCTACATATTCAAAGCTATGGTTTTTCCAATAGTCATGTACGGATGTGAGGGTTGGACCATAAAGAAGGCTGAGTGCTGAAGAATTGATGCTTTCAAGCTGTGGTGCTGGAGAAGACTCTTGAGAGTCTCTTGCACAGCAAGGAGATCAAACTAGTCAGTCCTAAATGACCAACCCAGACAGCATATTAAAAAGCAGAGACATTGCTTTGCCAACAAAGGTCTGTCTAGTCAAGGCCATGGTTTTTCCAGTAGTCATGTATGGATGTGAGAGTTGGGCTATAAAGAAAGCTGAGCGCTGAAGAATTGATGCTTTTGAACTGTGGTATTGGAGAAGACTCTTGAGAGTCCCTTGGACTGCAAGGAAATCCAACCAGTCCATCCTAAAGGAGATCAGTCCTGAGTGTTCATTGGAAGGACTGATGTTGAAGCTGAAACTCTAATACTTTGGCCACCTGATATGAAGAATGACTCATTGGAAAAGACCCTGATGCTGGGAAAGATTGAGGGCAGGAGGAGAAGGGGACAACAGAGGATGAGATGGTTGGATGGCATCACTGACTCAATGGACATGAGTTTGGGTAGACTCCGGGAGTTGGTGATGGACAGGGAGGCCTGGTGTGCTGCGGTTCATGGGGTCAAAAAGAGTCAGACACGACTGAGTGACTGAACTGAAACTGAACTGAAAGGCAATCAACCTGACTATTCATTGGAAGGACTGATGCTGAAGCTGAACCTCCAATACTTTGGCCACCTGATGCAAAGAGTTGGCTCGCTGGACAAAATCCTGATGCTGGGAAAAACTGAGAGCAGGAGAAGGGGGTGACAGAGGATGAGATGGTTAGATAGTATCACTGACTCAATGGACATGAATTTGGGCAAACCCCGGGAGATAAAGGACAGGGAAGCCTGGTGTGCTGCAGTTCATGGGGTCACAGTGATTCGGACAAGACTGAGCAGCTAAACAACAAAAACAGAAACACTAAAGTCTCTCTCATACTTAAGTTAATCAGCATAATAGTTCTCTTCAGTAAAGTTAGCGAGTCTTTAAATATACTGTACAGTTATTTAATACTTATTACTATTGTTTCTCTATAGAGAAGCTGTTAAAATGAGTAAAAAAACTTTCATTTTATAAATAATTTTAGAAAAGTTAATAAGCAAAAATTACTAATTTGTACTAATAAAATATTGACTTGATATAAGTAAGATATGTTGGAAATAATTTGAATTGCTGAAGCTTTTAAAAATGTTTAAAATTCTTTATAGTCCTCACTCTTATAATCCTTCACGCATCTAATTGTTGTTGCTAATGCAACTGAAAAGATGAAAAATAGATTTGCCCAAAAGGTAACCAAAGTTCAGCGAAGAAGTGATTTTCTTATTTTTCTTTTTTTAATATCAAGAGGGGGGAAAGCACTGTTTTTATTTTTAATAATCCTTCAAAATATTTGTGAAAATGCTTATAAGGCAGTAAAACTCAACAATTAGGAGAGGGAAAAAGTGAAGAAAAAGAATTCACAGTTACCTAACAAGGAAAACCCTCTGGAAAGAGTTTCAACGCATCTACTTCCATTAAGGAAAAATAACTGAGTGAACGACTGAAGTGCTGAGTGTACCAGAAGGGAAACGTGAACACAAAGTTGATCATAAATATCAGTAAGTTAATGTCAGTTCTTGGTAACCAACAGAGGCTGGGGAGATTCATGTTTGGGGCTAGAATGGAAACCATATCAGATCATATATGGTGCTTGCTTCATCTGAACTTAACAACTGTTGGTTTCTGTTCAGAATTAAATTAAGACACATTTGATTGTCTTCAAGAAATGAGGTTCTAAACTACCCACTGAGCTCACTTCTCCATCCACTGTCTTCAACTTTAGGGCAGAGGAATGAACTTGCTAATCTACTTGTGAATGACAGCCCTAGCTGTGAATTCTGAAACGTGATTCCTCCTTTTTCTCTTACAGCCCCAAAGGCTGTCTCCTACCTCATGTAGCCCACAGAGGTTGACACAGAACCCAGGAGCCTGGAGGGGGTTTATTCCACTCTCCCATTTCTGAGAGAAGCAATGTGACTCACGGCCTTCACCTTCTGTGGTTTCCATCACTGCTGTGTTCCTAGACTCCAAAGCATGGATGAATTGGATTGTGTAGTCAGGATAGTAACACCTACGTATGCTCCCTTTACCTTGCACAGCGTCTAAAATAACATGTGATGCGGGAGGGGGCAAGCAACCATCTGAAATGTCTATGACCATGCTTCAAGCAAGGCATGGGTCAAGGCCTCAAACCATTTCAGAACATTCTAGCAAGCATCGTAGGAAAGCACAGAGACTGAAAACTAGCAAAGGTCTAGCTTTGCTATTCAAAAAAAAAAAAAAAAATTATGTAGAACACAAAGAGTCATCCTTCCATTTTCATTTCTTTCTTTCTCCAGCCAGTATATTAATGTCATTATCTACAGAGTATTTGCCACTAAAATACCCAGCCATTTTTACCAATGGCAAGACTAGAGAAGTCCCCATATTATGAAAGTAATATTAACTTAAAACCTGCTGGTGAATGCACAGGACTTCTCTGCTAGTATGTAGCAAGCATGTCTTTCAAAAAGTCCTAGTTAAAAGCTACCAGCTTGTAAAACAGTTCAACAGGAAACCTTCACTCTGAAATTGTGATGCTTGATTGTCGGCACCAGATGAACCATTTCACAAAAACCATGGACTCTCTCCACTTTGATAATCATGCAGTTATATTTGTCAGAACCCCCGACCCCTTGAATAAATGTAAATTGTACACTTGGGGCATTATTGAGCCCACTATTTAAAGGAACACTCAGGCAAATTCTTTGGCAAAGCAATAAAAAGTTTATGGTCAAAGCATGCCCTTCTTGTGCCTGTTTTATAAGTCCATTGTTTCACTTTACTAGGTTTGCTAAAAGTAGGGCTTGCATACTGGCAATAAGCATTTTTTCACATCAGCCTAATACCTTGTTATTTATAACCTGCACTAAGAATGAGCAGACCTCATGGTGATGCAACACTGTGCCAACATCTATTAAAGGGAAACCAATTAAGAATAAACTTAGCCATCAGGCAATTCCTCATGTGAGACATTGGCAAGTAACATTCAGAGACATGTGTTATTATGTCAATGTACAAACAGGAGTCAGATTATCCAGCTTTGAATCTCAGTCCTTATGAAAGTGTGTAAACTTCAGATCCTAATTCTAAAACATGTTGTTCAGTCACTAAGTCATGTTCTACTCTTTGTAACCCCATGTACTGCGCACACCAGGCTTCCCTGTCCATCACCATCTCCCAGAGTTTGCTCAAACTCATGTCCATTGAGTCGGTGATGCCATCCAACCATCCTCTGCCATCCCCTTCTCCCCCTGCCTTCAATCTTTCCCAGAATCAGGGTCTTTTCCAGTGAGTTGACTCTTCGCATCAGGTGGCCAAAGTTTTGGAGCTTTAGCTTCAGCATCAGTCCTTCCAAAGAATATTCAGAGTTGATTTCCTTTAGGATTGACAGGTGTGATCTCCTTGCTGTCCAAGGGGTTCTTAAGAGTCTTCTCCTGCACCACAGTTTGAAAGCATCAGTTCTTTGGTGCTCAGCCTTCTTTATGGTCCAGCTCACAGATAATAGTAATAGTACCTTCCACCTCGAGCTTTTGTGAAAATTAATAAGGCAATGAATATAGTAAGTTAGCACACTACCCAGCACATGGTAAATGCTATGTAAGGGCTAGCTAGCAATGCCAGCAAAAAGACCCAGCAGTTTCAAAAGGAGCTGGAAAGGGCTCAGTAATGGCTCCAGTGGGACGTCAGAGACTCACATTATCATGGAGATCTCAGCATCTTCCTTTTAAGTCCTGTCCCTTGCTAGTCACAGAAAAGAGCTGAGCTGAATCAGGAGTTTCCACTGGCTTTGAGCAAAGCTTGGCAGCAGTCACGGGGCCTCCATCACTCCCATCCTCATTGGCTTCCATCCACATTATGCCAAGCAGTGCATCAACAGGATGTGGAGTCATCTTCCGTGGTCCCAGCTGGCTCTGATTGTGCTGTGATGACTTGGCTATTGCAGATGCTAAAATGAAAGCATGTCTCAACTCACCTCTTGAATCTGGTGGTGTTTACATTTGCCCAAAACTTCTCCCTCCCCGTGGGTCATTTAAATATCATGCCAAAGACCTTGTTTCTTTTATCTGAATAAAGTTTTTCATTAAAATATTTGAGAACAGCTATTCTTACTGATACTTTGAAGATCTGGAAGAGAGTTTTCATAGCTACATAGTCTTTCCCTCCCCCAAAGTCTGGCTCCACATACAGCCACAGCAATCCTTCTAAAAATCTAAGCCAGATCATGCCACTCGTCTGTTCCAAAGCCAGAGTCCTCAGATGGCTTACAAGGAAATACACAGTCTCCACTTAGCCCCATTTCCTCTTCCTCTGCCCTCTTTGGGACTTCCTTGCTTGTCTTCAGATACACCCGGGTGCGCTCTTACCTCAGGGCCGTCGCACCTGCTGCCCCTACTGCCTGAAATGTTCTTGGCCACAGATAGCTGTGTTGCTCTGTTCCTTGCTTTTTTCTGGTCTCAACTCAAATGTCACCTTATCAGGCAGGCTTTCATCTATTATTCTATATCAAATAGAACCCTCCCTCTCACTCCTCTTTATTTCCTTCCTCTGCATGCATCATCACCTTACATATTACATATTTGTTGATTTTTTGACTGGCTCCTCCATGAAATTGTGAACTTAAGAAAAATGACTGCTTTGTTTGCCCACCGTGTCACCAGCACTTAGACCCTGAAGGCATTCAGTAGGTGCTCAATAAATGGCTATTAAATGTTAAAAGAACTACTTCTTAGGGATGCAGCAATCAGAGCTCTCATCTGCCTATTAACCCATCAAATGGGTGAATTGCTAATGTCCCTCTTCTCAGTCTAGTTATTGCTCTTAACTTCCTTGTATTTTTTTAAGTTCCTTCTGTGCTTCCTACACATGTTTCCACATTTCTTTTTTCATCAGTATTCTGGGGTATGTTATCTCATTCACTATTCCCTGATTTTTTTTTTTAACAATGATCTACAGAACAGTGTTTAACAAATTGTTTAAAAACAGTACGTGAAACCCATCATCTTGCTTTATAAATGCCTCGTAAGGCTTCAGACTCAGCTCACTCATGACAATGGGCATATTGCCTTGCATTTTATATAATTTTGATGCACATGGGAAATAGCCTTTCTTTGGGTGTTGCCTGAACACTTTGTGGGTGCTCTGCAACTCTGAGATCAAATGTGCTTCTGGCAACATGCATTATCTATACTCATCTGGCAGATCCTGTGGGTATAAAGCCAAGAGGTTCATGTTTGACTTGAGTTGTATCTTGCTTTCCTGTTCTTTCTTAAAAGCATTGTCAAAGAATAAGGCTGGTGGCTAATATGAAATTTAAATTTCTATGAGAAAGATAAGCAGGGAACAGAACAAAAAGGCTGACAGGGTCCCATTGTTGATGGAAAGAATGCTGAGAGAGGAAAGTTTGCTTTCTTTACCATAACTTTCAAATAAGAATAAAGAGAAACTTATCAGGGAGAATGATAACAAAGAAAAGAGGGAAATCTGAAAGAAATAAAAATAATAGAATTACTTTTGGTTCATGATTTTCATTCCTAAACACGTTCAAAAGTTATAGATCCAGCCTGTGCAGTCCTCATCCCATTTCTTCTGTCCCTTCTCTGGCAAGATTCCCTTACTGTCCTAAAACTGCTCAAGCTTGGGGAGGAGAGAAAGACAAGAAAAGATCCGAACTCTCTCAGGCCCTCCAGGATTCCCTACCTGGCTTGGAAATCTCTATCTGCTACTTTAGCTGCTCCTAACTCTGGGAGATGGTGAAGGACAGGGAAGCCTGGCGTACTGCGGTCCATGGGGTCGCAAAGAGTCAAACATGACTGAGCGACCGGAAGACAGCACTAGCTGTGCATCCTTGAGCAACTTCCCCAGCTTCTCTGCCTGATGGGGATAGTAGTGGTACCTGCATGTGCGTCAGACAGGAACAATAGTAGGAGCACCTGCTTCTTAGGAGTATGGGAAGGATTACAAGAGTTATCACAAAGCACTAGAATAAGGCTTGGTAGCTTGAAAGTGACCAGTAAATGGTAGCTAATATTCCCAGCAGCTTAGAAGTTTCTCTAAGTTTCTTATTCACGAATGTAAGGTCAAGGATTTGATATCTGTATTGACTTTAAAGCTTACCTGGTGGCTCAAATGGTAAAGAATGCCTGCAATGCGGAAGACCTGGGTTCGATCCCTGGGTCGGGAAGATTGCCTGGAGAAGGGAATGGCTGCCCACTCTAGTATTCTATCCTGGAGAATCCCATGGACAGAGGAGCCTGGTGGGCTACAGTCCATGGGGTCACAAAGAGTGAGAGGCAACTGAGCGAGTAACACTTTTCACTTTGACTTGAAAGCAACAAAAGTACTCTCTCCTCCTAACTTCAACTATGTAGCCTTCGTCCAGAGGCTGAGCCACCCAACCATTCTCTAGACTGAGGGTGGCTCTGCTTAAATGGAACTTACTTCTGACATCACACTCACTCACTTACAAAAACCAAAGTAAGCGAGTCGTGTATATGTCAAGGTGGCACGCTATTTAGAATCCTGATCATGCAGTAGTGTTCAGTCAGTTCAGTTCAGTCGCTTAGTCGTGTCCGACTCTGTGACCCCATGTATCACAGCACACCAGGCCTCCCTGTCCATCACCAACTCCCGGAGTTCACCCAGACTCATGTCCATCGAGTCAGTGATGCCATCCAGCCATCTCATCCTCTGTCATCCCCTTCTCCTCCTGCCCCCAATCCTGCAGTAGTGTTAAATGTGTTTAAACTTGGGGATTTTTCTGGAATTCACCTACTCAATCCATTTTCTCTCTGGTCCAAATGATCAGCGTACTAAGATTCAGTCATAAAACCTTAATTCAGATGTGTCTCAGTACTTAGACCTTTAGCCATAAAGAAAATACACAAACTCTGGGAAGAAACTGTAGAAGATCTTAGCTCAGTTCTTTCACCATATGCTTTCCCCCAACCCTGCTGGCCCTGATTGGAATGAATGAGATGATTGGACAGCTCTTGGCAAACAAAACGATGTGCTTATACAATTTGTTAAACAGTGTTCCATGGATTATTGTTCTTTTTATTTTTTTAAAGGGGTCAGGGAATGACTCATTACTATAGTAATAATAATCTAAGGAAATCAACCCTGAATATTCATTGGAAGGACTGATGCTGAAACTGAAACTCCAATACTTTGGCCATCTGATGCAAATATCTAACTCATTGGAAAAGATTCTGATGCTGGGAAAGAGTGAAGGCAGGAGGAGGAGGGAGCAACAGAGGATGAGATGGTTGGATGGCATCACCAACTCAATGGTCATGAGTTTGAGCAAACTCCAGGAGATAGCAAAGGACAGGGAAGCTTGATATGCTGCAGTCCATGAGGATGCAAAGAGTCAGACACAACTGAGCTAATGAACAAGAACAAAGCATTCTACAACTAGATACATACTGCTCCTGGAGATGACAGTGCAAAGGAATCAAGGGAAAGCCTTCTCTCAAGGAGAGCAAGGAAGTCATGCAGTTCAGTCAATGTTTTTCCAAAAAGACTCATCAGTCAGGAGCAACCACACACCCTAGAGGAGAAGCAACATTTACTGAGTAGTTTTACCTGCCAAGGCACATCCAAGGAATGTTACTGAAGTTATTCAATCATCAAACATGTATGTAATATTGTATGAAATACTGTATGAAATATTAATAGCTCGTATTAGCTCCACTGTAATAATGAGGCATCCAAGCTGAAACTGAACTGACTTGTTCAAGCACATAAAGTCAGTGCAGGGTAACACGAGCACTGACATGCCTAGCATCACTGCAGCACTCACTACAAATACCAGGTCCTTCTGGGAGGCTCAGTGCCACATTGATCTTCACATCACAAGCAGAAATTTGACCATGTTAAAGACTGTTGTCTTTGCAACTCCACGGACTGCAGTATGCCAGGCTTCCCTGTCCTTCACTATCTTCCAGAGTTTGCTCAAACTCATGTCCATTGAGTAGGTGTGCTATCCAACCGTCTTGTCTCCTGTCACCCCCTTTTCCTCCTGCCCTCAATCTTTCCCAGCATCAGGGTCTTTTCCCGTGAGTCAGCTCTTCACATCAGGTGGTGAAAGCATTGGAGCTTCAGCTTCAGCATTAGTCCTTCCAATGAATATTTATGATTGATTTTCTCTAGGAAAGATATTAAAAGTGTCTATGTCCTAATCAGCAGAACCTACAAATATGATATGTTCGTGGTAAAATGAAATCACAATAAAAGAGATCAAATTAAGATGGAAATAGACTAACCTTGACATTAGAGTGTGGACTCAAAGAGTACCCTATGTTTCCAGCCCAGGCTGGTGGTAAAGAATCTGCCTGCTACAGAAGATTCGAGCTCAGTCCCTAGGTGGGGAAGATCCCCTGGAGAAGGAAATGGTAACCACTCCAGTATTCTTGCCTGGAATATTCTATGGGCAGAGGAGCCTGGTGGGTACATTCCAGGGGAGTCTCAAAGAGTTGGACAGGACTCAGCACACACATTCCAGTAAACAGTGAGTGTAGCCCGAAATCAAGCCGTCAGCCGCTGCAACCGCCCTGGACAGTGCAGCCTGAGAGGGATTCAAGATGGAGGAAAACAGGATCCTGGCCCTAGACAAGGCCATATCTAAGGAATCTTGAGATGCATATCTAAGGAATAATTTCAGTGAACCCAGACTCTTGCATCTTCCCTTACATAGAAAAGCACTAAAACCTTTAGCTTGAGATGTCTGGTTTTTCTGATTAGCAGTAATCTTTTGATGTTCAACTGCTTGTTCTGTTTTGTTCTCAGCAAAAACTCATATATATTTTGGCTCTTCCCTTACCTGTTCGGAACTGTTCCTCAGGGCAATCTGAAAGGCTGTCTCCCCAGTGATAGTTCTCAGAAAGGTGCTCAAATAAAACATTCCTTGCAACTTTCCACTTTATGTTTTTCTTCAGTTGACAGGAGATTATCCTGGATTATCGGGATGAGCCCAAGGTAATGACAAATTAGAGAGAGAGGCAGGAGGGCCGGAAACAGAGGAGAAGATATGACAAGAGAAGCAGAGAGGGAGAAGGATTGGAAAATATCGCACTGCAGTCTTTGACCATAAGTCAGGAATTCTGGTGGCTTCTAAAAGCTAGAAAAGGGGAGGAAACAGACTCTTCCCAACAGCTGCCACAAGTAATACCACCCACTAACACCTTAATTTTAGCCCAGGAAGACCCATTTTCAGGTTCTTATCTTCCAAAACTGTAGATAATAAATGACAGTGTTTCAAGCCACTAAGTTTGTGGTCCTTTGTAACAACAGCCCCGTAAGAAACAAATACACTTACTAGTACTGCTTCATTTGCATCAGCAGTCTGCAAAAATTTTCCATAAAGGACCAGGTCGTAAATATTTTAGAGTCTGTGGGCCAAGAGGCCGTATAATCTGCTATTGTAGTTCTGAGGAGTCTCAGACAATGCACACATGACTGAGCGTGGCTGAACTGGCGGCAGTTTCAAAACAGGCTGAATAGGGGCTCCTCTTGCAGCCCGAGGGAGGGCACACAATAGGAGGGAGCCTTTAGAAATCTGACCTCTTGAAATTAAATAGCCCTTTTAACGGCATTATTATACTATCTTGCAGTTGTATAATGATCATGTAAACCATATCCTTCTTGATTTCAGCACCCCTGGGGAGGCAGTGTAATACGATTTTTAAAAAGTGCTTGGGGTCGGGAGACTTGCTTCCAGGCCTGGTTCTGTTCACAGTCACACCTGTGTGACATTGGGCAGGTCATTTTTCATCTTTGTTGTTCGGTCCTTCAGTCAGGTCCAACTCTTTGTGACCCCATGGGCTGCAGCACATCAGGTTTCCCTGTCCTTCGCTATCTCCTGGAGTTCGCTCAGACTTACGTGCATTGAGTCGGTGATGCCATCCAACCATTTTATCTTCTGTCGCCCCTTTCTCTTCCTGCCCTCAATCTTTCCCACTATCAGGATCTTTTCCGTTGAGTCGACTCCTTGCATCAGGTGACCAAAGGATTGGAGCTTCAGTTTCAGCGTCAGTCCTTCCAATGAATATTAGTCTTTAGATCTCAGTTTTCTCAACTATGAAATGAATCACTGAGGCTCCAAGGTGATCGATAGAGTCTCCTTCCGGTTTCTTTTCCTCATGGATTGTCGGTGTCACTCCTGGTGGTTTAGTCACTAAGTCGTGTCCGACTCTTGCGACCCCATGGACTGTAACCTGTCAGGCTTCTATGTCTGTGGGATTCTCCAGGCCAAATACTGGAGTGGGTTGCCATTTTCTTCTCCAGGACAGTGTCACTCCCAGAGCAGGTAAAGCTAAGAGTGGCGTGCAATTTCAGGGTGATTCCATTTCTTCTTGAAGGTGATATTTGTGGCAACGTTCTTCAATGTCATGGGCAGAACAGGAATGCAACTGAAGCTGAGAGCTCCTTTAAATTGTATGAACACGGTTACATGATAGACTCTCGGGAGTAGGAAAGGGTAAAACAGTGGAATAAAGCTTCAGGAGCAAAACAACTGGCTAAAACAAACAATGAGAGGAAGCAGGAGCCTGGAGAATTACAAACTCAGAAAATAGGCTTAGTCCTGTTCTCAGAAATAAATCCCCTGGGCAGACAGGAGACCAGCCTAGTGTACAGCCGCTTAGAGGATTAGATTGAGTCCACGTGGCCGCAGAGAGAACGTTCACAGGTAGAAAGCAGAGCTGGACCTGCTTTGCACTGGACTTTCTAAAGGGCTCCAGAAACAAGCTGATAACAAGAATGAGGAAGGTGGGGGGAAACACAAGTGCTCTTAGGCCAGTTTTTCTCCCGCCAAGAGAGGAGTGGAGCTCAACATCACAGAGAAGGGAAAAGCAACCCTTCTGAGAGCAGCAGAGCCCTTCACATCAAAAACTCACCTTTCAATTGTGCTGCCCATGTGGTAACCAGTAGTCACCCATGGCTTTCAGATTTAAATCTGAATTCATTAAAAGCAAATGAGGGACTTCCCTGGTGGTCCAGCGGTTAAGAAGCTCTTGCTTCCAATGCAGGGGGTGCAGGTTCAGTCTCAGGTCGGGGAACTAAGATTCCACGTGCTGTGGGGCGTAGCCAAAAAAAAAAGCAAATGACATTGAATATGCAGTTAGAGTAACCACATTTCTAGTGTTGACAGTCTCATAATGGCCAGCGGCTAACACATGGGACAGAGGAGGCAAGAGCATTTCCATCATTGCAGGACCCTGGCCTAGACCTGTACTGTCCTAGACCTATATACTGGCCCAGGAGGGTAGCCACTAGCCAGAGGTGGCTGTTTCACTGTAAATGAGTTAAAATCAGAATTCTGTTCCTCCATCACACTTGCCACATTTCAAGCTATCAAGAGCCACGTGACTGGTCACTACCGTAGGAAGAGCACAGATATGGGACATTTCACATTTCCATTACCACAGAAAGTTCCACTGGAGAGTGCTGCCCTTTGGCTATTTTTCTGGATATTCTTCTGGATCATCTGAACGACTTTCAGAATCAAGCACGAAACTGTCTTAGAAAAGAGACGTAGTTAGATGTAGCTAGACGTCAGGACCTTGCGTCATGGTTTACAGGACATTCACACCAAGGTTTTCTTTTTTCCATTGTTTTCCTCATCCTCAGGATTATAACAGTGAACTCTCCCTGCTGCAGCGGTACAACCAGCATCTCCAGGCTCAGATTTCAGATGCAGTTTCCAACTGAAAGAGGAGCAAAGGCCAGTTCCAGGCCGCGCCCCAAACCCCTGCCCAGCTCCTACCCTTTTACCTACCTTGAAGCTCTGCATCAAAGGAGTTTCCCAGAAAGGGAGTTGGGGAGGACCTGGAATATAAAGAGAGATGGAAAGACCTAGTGGAGAGATTTATTATGACCCCCAGCTGCCCTGCCGATCACGCATGAGCGCTCTCTTCAGTGATAGAAGAAAAAAAATCTCCTGGTCTATGGGGGAGGGAGAGGGCCCAGATAGCAGAGATGGCCCACATCTTCCGTGCACATGACACATGGGCACACCAGCCTTGTGTCTGTTCAGAGAGACAGAGAGAGAGACAGAATTGTTGCTATGTGTGACAGACAGATTTTTTCACATTATAAACACATGCCTTTTTTTTTCAATTATAAAAATCCCTTTTTTCAAGAGACCAGCCTGGTCCTCTGTGATGACCTAGAAGGGTGGGATGCGGGAGGGAAGGGAGGGAATATATGTATAATTATGGCTGATTCACATTGTTGTACAGCAGAAACCAACACATTTTTAAAAATAGCTTTTTTTAAAAAAAGAAAGAAAACGCTGATTAAAAGGCCTGCCCTCAAAATTGCTGGAACACTCAAATAATTTCAAATGATTTTTCAAAATTTCCTTTTTTTATGACGGTACTCTATGAAATATGAAATGAAGGACTTGTTGGTACTTGGTAGAAGTTTTGGGGGAAACACATGTCTTTTTAAAGTCCTCTGATTCTCCATCAACACCACTGCCTGTGGCCATGAAGACTGCAGGAAACATTCCATTCCAAAATGCCTCTCATGCAGGAGCTGAATTAATAGAACTGTGTGATCTCTCTCTCTCCTCTCTCTCAGTTGTCCTCTTCTCTTACTTGAGAAACTTCTCATCAGCATCATGGGCTTAAACTACCAAGATGAGTAGACAGTTTCCAGAAGGGCAATGATATTATACGGAGAAAGCAAGAGAATCAGATATTTCACTTCATTTGTTTTCACATTAGCTCAGATATATTCAGGCCTCCCCAGTGGCTCAGCAGTAGAGAATCCTCCTGCAATGCAGGAGATGCAGGAGATGCATATTCCATCCCTGGGTCAGGAAGATCCTTGTAAGAGGAAATGGCAACCCACTCCAGTATTCTTGCCTGGAGAATCCCATGGACAGAGGAGCCAGGCAGGCTATAGTTCACAGGGTCACAAAGAGTCAGACACGACTGAGCCCACAGATTCATTCACCACCTTTATGTAGAACTTATTTGGGTTTGGGGAAGCGCATGAGTGGGAGTTGATAGATGGCAGGAGTGTATTTCAACCTGGGCAGACGGAGGACTCAAGTGGAATTCATAAAAATCTTAAGACGAGCAGCATTATCTAATGCAAATCCCCATCAGATGCAAAAATTCCCACATGGTTTCCAAAACCAAGCTCTCCAGATCCTATCTGAACATTGTAAGAGATTTTTTTTTTTTTAATTTTGTTCATTCAGACCATCAGGGATCAGAACAGACCCAACCCCTCACTCTCTTGCCCTAAATTTCAGACTGGTATGTATCTGGGTTAAAGTACTGGCTTTTGTGTATGTATCTCTTAATTCCTAACAGTCAATCAGGTGCAGACTCTCCTTTGGTTGGATGGATGCAGTTTTGACACTTTTTCAGCCTTTCCCTCCCACTCCTGTAAGATAAACCTCCTATTCATTTATTGCGTTATGCTAGAGAAAGGCTCAAATTTCTCTCTGCTGCCAATTTTTAGAAGTGTGTGGGTGGTAAAAGTAAACATAAGCAGCATTTCTATAGCAGCAACGTCTGCTATTTTTTACATGAGAAGCCAGCTCTCGTCATTTGATACAGCCTCAAGGGACCAAGCCGTGAGAGAAGGAAAGCTGATGAAGGCAAGTCAATGGCCCCAGTTCTGCCTTTTTCATGGACCAGAATAGGATGTTTGTGTCTCCTCCCAAGTCTGGCAAACTTGTATGAGCTGGTTCAGAGCCTCTTTACAACTCCAGGGACGATGTGCATTGCAAACATATCCCAATGATAAAAGTATGCTACTTTCCTTGGAAAAACAATGATGAAGAAACAATGAACTAGAGTGCCCCCACCTTCAAAGAAAGCATATAATACATAGAATCTCAACAAGGTGGATTTTTTAATGAATAAAATGAAAGAATTTGAGATATATCAAAACTGTTGTTAAAATCAGAGTCAGAGTTCCTTCCAGCTCCAGAATTAGATACTACGAAAAACTTCTAAATTGAATAACAATAGGGACTTCCTGAAAGTCAAAATAGATGCTGGGATCTAATATTTTTTAAAGGCTTATCATTCAAAATAAGGAGGCATATTACATTTAGTGACAGTTACTCTCATTGGAAAAGATTCTGATGCTGGGAGGGATTGGGGGCAGAAGGAAAAGGGGACGACAGAGGATGAGATGGCTGGATGGCATCACCGACTCGATGGACATGGGTTTGGGTGAATTCCGGGAGTTGGTGATGGACAGGGAGGCCTGGCGTGCCACAATTCATGGGGTCGCAAAGAGTCAGACATGACTGAGCGACTGAACTGAACTGAACTGAACTGACTGAACTCTTAAGAGAAATAAGAAACAGCTTATTGCTCTAGGGTTTTTGCTCTAGGTTTGCTCTAGGTTTCAAATGACAAACGATTAAGGAAAAATTTCAGAACTCTTCTGACTTGGGGTCTCGTGATTTTTCTTCATAAGCTTTGTATTTATATGATCTGCTGTCATAGCTTGAATGTGGAAATTTTAAAAATCAAGGACCTTAGGTAAAGGATTCAACACTAGATTTTCTTGATTTTTTTTTTTTTTTTTTTGATTGAGGGTTTGGGCTTTCTTTTCCCCTACTTCCTGGGGTTGATGGCAACACATTCATCATTCTAAGTCCTTTCTAAGCATACTGCTTCCTTCTATCCCTCATTCATTCATCTCTCCTTCTCTGGCTCTCCTCTCACAATTAAGCACCCTAGTTACAGTCCAGGGCCTGTAAAATTCACAGATGCCCAATTCCATGAAAGGATTTGGGGCCCACTTTGGAAGGCAGCCAGTACTTAAAACATGCAGACCTAAGCCACCTCCTGAAGCATCCACTGCAAGCTCTTCTGAGCAAGCAGAGGGAGAGCTCCACCTGCCATCACCCAAAAGGTACACCTGCTTCTCCACCTACTACTCCCAGATCTTAGCTCTGTCCTTTATGCTGTTCCCACCAAAGTGATTTAAATACAAATCTCCTAACTTTGTTCTTCGGTGAAAAGAGGACAAAAACTAGTTCCAGCTCCCGGAGGAACCCTCTGTCCCCGGATTTGATTCCATTTTTAAAATCAGCCTGACATGCTAGACATTTGAGCCAATAAACCTGGTATGGGGAGTCCAAAAAATTGGTCCTGAGAGGCTGGTTTTCAGGTCACACATTAGGCTCATCCTAGAAAACAGGAGATGCTGTGCTGAAGAATTCACTCTGGGAGATGGGAGGGCAGAAGACAAATTCTCCCTTGTCAATTCAGTCTGGATTTAGTCACCAGCTTCTGCATCTCTTCTAATGGGCAAGCCATCCCATCCTTTAATCATACCAAGGAGCGATACACAGGCACACCTGGAGACTTCCCACACCTGAACCCTCCACTGTGGTTGTTTATGCCCCCTAGACCATTGCACTTCCAAAAAGTGTTAACCTTGACACCTTACGTCTGCACCGGGCACAGCAGTTTTCAAAGGGCTGTCACAGGTGCGATGTCATTAGGCTTGTACAAGGTCCCGTGGCCTGACAGCAGCTGAGAGCGAGAGTCACAATGTACAGGTGGCCTCGGGGCCAGAGCACGAGCTCCGGGGCCAGACCAACCAGAATTCAAAATTCAGCTCAGCCCTTCATTTGCTTTGTGCGTGAGTGCATGCATGCTAAATTGCTTCCGTCATGTCTGACTCTGTGCAACCCTATGGACTGCAGCCTGCCAGGTTCCTTGGGCCATGGGATTCGCCAGGCAAGAATACTGGAGCAGTCTGCCACGTCCTCCTCCACAGGAACTTCCCAAGCCAGGATCAAACCCACATGTCTTTCTTCTACCTGCATTGGCGGGTAGGTTCTTTACCACCTGGGAAGCCCTGTTTGCTTTGTAGCCCTGGGTAAGTTATTTTACGTCACTAAGTCCCAGCTTTGATGGGGATATACTGTATCTCTTCCCAGTAGAAACTTCAGTGATGTCTGTGTGTTTGCACCGTGATATGGTTCTGCCATTGCACAGATCCTCCATTGCTTTCTCCTTCTCCCTATAGGTCAACGTGATCCAGACAGGCTGGACCTCTGAAAGAAGAAGACACACTGAACAGAGTCACAACCAACTCTCCACTGATGTGTGAAATAATCAAGAATAAGATTGTTCTTAGAAGCTCATGAGACTTCTTATTTTGTTGGGGAAGGCAGATTCTTTACCATCTGAGCCACCAGGCAGCATCATATCAGTATTTTTAACACACTTTTTTGAGTGATTCTTAAGTTCAGTCAGGTTTGAGAGTCACTGGGGATCTTAGCAATGGTATTTCATCCTAGACCTTGGTTTCCTGGCTTGTGTTACTCAAAGGGTTTACGAAATTTCTTTCTCCACTTGCTCCTGAGAAATCCTCTTATAAAACCTAGTAGGAACAAACTATTTGGTATAAAATAAACTACAAGGATGTATTGTACAACACAGGGGATATATTTTAATAACTAGGGCTTCTCTGGTGGCTCAGCAGTAAAGAATCCACCTATAATGCAGGAGCCGCAGGGGATGTGGGTTTGATCCCTGGGTCAGGAAGGTCCCCTGGAGGAGGGCACAGCAACCCACTCCAGTATTCTTGCCTGGAGAATCCCCATGGACAGAGGAGCCTGGTGAGCTGCAGTCCATGGAGTCGCAAAGAGTTGGACACAACTGAAGTGACTTAGCATGGCACGGCATAAATGGAGTATAGCCTTTAAAAATCATGAATCACTATACTGCATACTTGTAACATATATAATATTATACAGACCCATACTTCAATAAAAATAAATTAGCACATTTAAAAAATAATTTAAGAAGACTTTTTAAAGAATAAGACAAGTGACAGGGTCTAAGTTCAACATAATATAAGTACAAGCTGAGAAGACCAATACAATGTGAAACTCCAGGAAAAAAGCAAAAAAAAAAAATGAAAACAACGTCATGTACACTGCTTAGACTGGTGGTAAGTAAAAAGGGAAAGAAATAATATCACTTTAAGTCAGTGCGTCTGTCAACTGACAGATTTTCTCTTGATATTTTGGTCACAAGAGAAACATTCACTTCCCTGGTGGTCTAGAGGTTAAGATTCTGCACTTTCACAGCATGGGTCGTGGGTTCAATCCCCGATCTGGGAAGTTTGGCATGCTTAGCAGTTTGCCAAAAAAAAAAAAAAAAAAATAGAAAGGTTCTTTTTGAGGCACTTTGATTTGATTGACTCACTGTGGTCTAAAGGGATTCTCCCCTATTCTCTGCAGCTGTCTTTCAGTACAGTCAGCTGTCACCCTCAGGTCCAGTGCAACTTCCTTCTGGTCCTAATAACATTTACCTAAATCCTAAGTGATCAGCGCAAATAAATAGAAGAAAACAATAGAATGAGAAAGGCTAGAGATCTCTTCAAAAAAATTAGAGATACCAAGGGAACATTTCATGAAAAGATGGGCACAATAAAGGACAGAAATGGTATGGACCTAACAGAAGCAGAAGATATTAAGAAGAGGTGGCAAGAATACACAGAAGAACTATACAAAAAAAAGTCTTCAGATCAGATCAATCTCTCAGTCGTGTCCGACTCTTTGCGACCTCATGAATTGCAGCACTCCAGGCCTCCCTGTCCATCACCAACTCCCGGAGTTCACTGAGACTCACGTCCATTGAGCCAATGATGCCATCCAGCCATCTCATCCTCTGTCGTCCCCTTCTCCTCCTGCCCCCAATCCCTCCCAGCATCAGAGTCTTTTCCAATGAGTCAATTCCTCGCATGAGGTGGCCAAAGTACTGGAGTTTCAGCTTTAGCATCAGTCCTTCCAAAGAAATCCCAGGGCTGATCTCCTTCAGAATGGACTGGTTGGATCTCCTTGCAGTCCAAGGGACTCTCAAGAGTCTTCTCCAACACCACAGTTCAAAAGCATCAATTCTTCGGCGCTCAGCCTTCTTCACAGTCCAACTCTCACATCCATACATGACCACAGGAAAAACCATAGCCTTGACGAGATGGACCTTTGTTGGCAAAGTAATGTCTCTGCTTTTGATATGCTATCTAGGTGGTCATAACTTTCCTTCCAAGGAGTAAGCGTCTTTTAATTTCATGGCTGCAGTCACCATCTGCAAGTCTTAATGACCCAGATAATCATGATGGTGTTATCACTCACCTACAAGCAGACATCCTGGAGTGTGAGGTCAAGTAGGCCTTAGGAAGCATCACTACAAACAAAGCTGGTGGAGGTGATGAAATTTCAGCTGAGCTACTTCAAATCCTAAAAGATGATGTTGTGAAAGCGCTGCACTCAATGTCAGCAAATTTGGAAAACTCAGCAGTGACCACAGGACTGGAAAAGGTCAGTTTTCATTCCAATCCCAAAGAAAGTCAATGCCAAAGAATGCTCAAACTACCACACAATTGCACTCATCTCACACGCTAGTAAAGTAATGCTCAAAACTCTCCAAGCCAGGCTTCAACAGTACATGAACTGTGAACTTCCAGATATTCAAGCTGGATTTAGAAAAGGCAGAGAAACCAGAGATCAGATTGCCAGTATCTGGTGGATCATAGAAAAAGCAAGAGAATTACAGAAAAACATCTACTTCTGTTTCATTGACTATGCTAAAGCCTTTGACTGTGTAGATCACAACAAACTGGAAAATTCTTCAAGAAATGGAAATACCAGACCACAACAGTTACAACCAGACATGGAACAACATACTGGTTCCAAATTGGGAAAGGAGTACATCAAGGTTGCATATTGTCACCCTGTTTATTTAACTTATGTGCAGAGTACATCATACAAAATGCCAGGCTGGATGACACACAAGCTGGAATCAGGATTGCCAGGAGAAATATCAATAACCTCAGACATGCAGATGACACCACCCTTATGGCAGAAAGTGAAGAGGAACTGAAGAGCCGCTTCATGAAAGCGAAAAAGGAGAGTGAAAAAGCTGGCTTAAAACTCAACATTGAAAAAACTAAGATCATGGCATCTGGTCCCATCACTTCATGGCAAATAGATGGGGAAACAATGGAAACAATGAGATATTTTATTTTCTTGGGCTCCAAAATCACTGCAAATGGTGACTGCGACCATAAAGTTAAAAGCTGGTTGATCCTTGGAAGAAAAGCTATGACCACACCCTAGACAGCATATTAAAAAGCAGAAACATTACTCTGCGAATAAAAGTCCATCTAGTCAAAGCTATGTTTTTTCCATAGACATGTATGGATGTGAGAGTTGGACCATAAAGAAAGCTGAGCACTGAAGAATGATACTTTTGAACTGTGGTTTGAAAAGAATCTTGAGAGTCCCTTGGTCTGCAAGGAAATCAAACTGGTCAGTCCTAAAGGAAATCAGTCCTGAATATTCATTGGAAGGACTGATGCTGAAGCTGAAGCTTCAATATTTTGCCCACCTGATGTGAAGAACTGACTCCTTGGGAAAGACCCTGATGCTGGGTAAGATTAAAGGCAGGAAGAGAAGGGGATGACAGAGGACAAGATGGTTGGATGGCATCACCGACTCAATGGACATGAGCTTGAGCAAGCTCCGGGAGTTGGTGATGGGCAGAGAAACCTGGCGTGCTGGAGTCCATGGGGTCTAAAACAGTCGAAACCACTGAGTGACTGAACTGAACTGAAATAAAGATTTAGTGAAAGTCAACAAAATAATCTGAGCCCCGCCGTCCAATGACTAAATGAATAGTCTCAATTACTTGCAATGAGTGATCATGGCCCTAAAGAAAAACATGAATTTGGTTGAGCTAGCAGCATTTTGGGACTTCCCTGTAACTAAGACGGTAAAGAATCTGCCTGCAGTGCAGGAGACCCTGGTTCAATCCCTGGGTCCGGAAGTTACTCGGAAGAACGAAAGGGCAACCCACTCCAGTATTCTTGCCTGGGGAATCCCACGGACAGAGGAGTCTGGCAGGCTACAGTCCATGGGTTTGCAAAGAGTCGAACACGTCTGAATGACTAACACTCCATTCCAGCAGCATTTTAACATGTTTGTTCTTATCATGGATTTATCCAAAATTACTGTTGAGTAAAGTTGCCTAAGGACTTCCTGCATATCCCTTGTTAATTGATTGATCCTAAAAGATCAATCTTCTAATAGGCAAAAAGAGAACACAGGTGAGATAGGAAATTGTATGTTTACTGAATTCTACCAGCATCAACATTCTAAGAGGTCATGTATCTCATCTGTGAACAGTCAGCGTGATTTGGCTCAAAGTTTTCACCATAGCCTCAGGTTTATTAAAAAATATTACAGTATAATGAGAGAATGCTGTCATGTAGAAGGCCAACTCACATCAAATAAATGTTTTTACTCTTACGTTTCTTTTCTTTTTCAAGAACCTATCTGTTCTAAATTTGTGAGATTTTCCACACAATCAAATCATGTATTTGAATAGTCCGTGTTTGCTAAATACTGACATTTCTGCTCTTCTGGATGTAAGAACAACTTCCTTTCAAGAAGTTCAAAACATCATGTGTATGCACACAGTCACCTAGTCACTGCACATTAAATGTTCCTACTACTTTTATATTCTAAGCAGACACTATGGGGAAAACTTAACTCCTGTTTTATGGGCATATTTTTATTCTCTAGCAACCAGCTCTACAAACTTCCAACTCAGTCTTCTTCCCAATAAATGTGTAAATGAACCATGCTCCCTTCTGTGATAAAGGAAGTTGAGTGAAAGTGTCAGTTTCATTTGGTGTGACTTCACACTGCACAGAGAATGGTAGATTAAAGATGGGGGCAGGGTTGGGAATATTCTTTCTTCTGAAGTGTCTCCTGGGTGTTTTGGTCTTTTAAACACCAGAGCCTGGCCGGCAAGTGTTGGAAGAAGAATAGACTCCATGGGCCAAGTGTGGGGTCCTGAGTGATTCCATCCCCCTTTTGTAGGCTCCCTTCTTTCCAGAAGAAAAGAGCTCCAAGGAGAGGGAGACCCTGTTGGGGAGAGGGAGCTCTCTGAAAAGAGAGGGTGCAAAGACAAAGAAAAGGAGGAGTCAGTTGAAAAAGTTAGAGGCCTCATAAGGTAGTAATTATTAAATTGGGCCTCCTGTTTTAATAAAATGTGCTGGCTCTGTCAACACCACTTTTTCAAAAGAATTCCATGTGTTTAAGCCTGCAAGATGCAAACAAGTTTGCAGGCCTGTGAATTTTGTTTATTTTTGCTCCTCTGAGGTAAACATGATTAAAAGACGCATACTCCTTGGAAGGAAAGTTATGACCAACCTAGATAGCATATTCAAAAGCAGAGACATTACTTTGCCAACAAAGGTCCATCTAGTCAAGGCTATGGTTTTTCCAGTGGTCATGTATGGATGTGAGAGTTGGACTGTGAAGAAAGCTGAGTGCTGAAGAATTGATACTTTTGAACTGTGGTGTTGGAGAAGACTCTTGAGAGTCCCTTGGACTGCAAGGAGATCCAACCAGTCCATTCTAAAGAAGATCAGTCCTGGGTGTTCTTTGGAAGGAATGATGCTAAAGCTGAAACTCCAGTACTTTGGCCACATCATGCAAAGAGTTGACTCATTGGAAAAGAGTCTGATGCTGGGAGGGATTGGGGGCAGGAGGAGAAGGGGACACCAGAGGATGAGATGGCTGGATGGCATCACTGACTCGATGGACATGAGTTTGAGTGAACTCTGGGAGTTGGTGATGGGCAGGGAGGCCTGGTGTGCTGCAATGCATGGGGTCACAAAGAGTCGGACACGACTGAGTGACTGAACTGACTGAGGTAAATGTTCAACTTTAGAATGAATCTAAAATTCTTCCTGGTCAATTCAGAGCATGTTATTAGAAGTTTTGTGTAACGTGGAATCTTCTAGAAGCATGAGGCTTTACAAGGGGATGATTCACTTTCAGCCAATGCCAGCTCACGTTCATTTTCTTAATTGATCCCGTTTTACAAATGGGGATTTGAAACATGGAAAGAGTTGAGAGAACTTGTTTACACCTCCGAATCAAAAAGAGAGGCTGTCTTCCATCTATTTGTACCTGTTCAACATCTTTTGAGGTTTATTGAGTGGATAAAATAAAATCTTATTGTCACAGGCAGGCATCAACCTGGTTAATTCTTTTGTCTAAAATTTTAAAAGATTTCTTTCATCAAAGACAACTCAACCCCATCCCAACCCAATCCACACTGGTTACCTCATGAAGTATCTTTTTTAATTGAATGCATTTATACATATGGTGGCTAATATTCTCATATACATATTCTGAGGTGGCTCACTGATAAATAATGTGCCTGCCAATGCAAGAGACACAGGTCTAAACCCTGGGTTGGGAAGATCCCCGGAGAAGGGAATAGAAACCTACTGCTGTATTCTCGCCTGGAGACTCCCATGGACAGAAGAGACTAGCAGGCTATAGTCCACAGCGTTGCAGAGTCAGACATGACCTAGCAACTAAAACAACAGCTCTCTATACATACATGTGTGTATATATCATGATAGTGACAGAACAGGCTGATTAAATGTAACTTACTTGCTCCTTGGAAGGAAAGTTATGACCAACCTAGACAGCATATTTAAAAGCAGAGACATTACTTTGCCAACAAAGGTCCATCTAGTTAAGGCTATGGTTTTTCCAGTAGTCATGTATAGATGTGAGAGTTGGACTATAAAGAAAGCTAAGTGCTGAAGAATTGATGCTTTTAAACTGTGGTGTTGGAGAAGACTCTTGAGAGTCCCTTGGACTGCAAGGAGATCCAACCAGTCCATCCTAAAGGAGATCAGTCTTGGGTGTTCATTGGAGGGACTGATGTTGAAACTGAAACTTCAATACTTTGGCCACCTGATGTGAAAACTGACTCAATGGAAAAGACCCTGATGCTGGGAAAGATAGAGGGCAGGAGGAGAAGGGGACGACAGAGGATGAGAAGGTTGGATGGCATCACTGACTCAATGGACATGGGTTTGGGTGGACTCTGGGAATTGGTGATGGACAGGGAGGCCTGGCATGCTGTGGTTCATGGGGTCACAAAGAGTCGGACACGACTAAGCGACTAAACTGAACTGAACTGAACTGAATCAAGCTGCTTTAGCTTTATGAAATAGAGAAGAGTTTCTTTTAAGGAACCACACTTTAAAATTGGAATGCTGTTCTTTGTTTAGTCTAACACCATGGGGAATTCAACAAAAAATGGACCCTGAGCTGACAGCATTCAGAGAATTCTGTAAAAGGTGGCTCTGTGCTCTACAGAGGCCAGGATGATCTGGGAAGGAAGCCTTGGTTTCCTCTTTCTGCTGATTAAGAGTCTAGCGCTTCAGAGTTCAGCTCCAGACTCGGAAGGGAGATCTTATCTTGGCCCTTGGTACAGCTCCATTGTTACAGTGCTCCTCATTTCCTTAATGCCGGAAAGGAAAAGAAATAACATTTGAAGTTCATTCTGGCTTGTCAGCTGTTAGGATCCTAAATTTAATACCTTACAAAGATTTTCTGATTTAGGGAAATATTTCTAAGGCTGGAAGTCTGATCCAGATACTCTGGAAATCCTCCAGTAAGATGCCAGACTCTCTTACATGGTACCATTCATTGTACTTGTATTCACAAGTTCTCAATTAATGTGGGACTTCTGTACCATTTATGTAGGACATCTATAGTGCCTGCTGATAAAATATTGCATTAAACAGGTTCCACTAATGTTTAAGCCATTTAGGACGCACACACTGAAGTTATACAAAGTTTTCTTGAATTCAGTATCTATACATACATTACTAATTCCCAGTTGTACTGAATTATGACCAAAGAATACTGCCTCTAAAACTTACACTTTCTGGAATCTATTAATATTTTCTTTGCAGCCAATTACACAAATGAGTTCTGCAAATGTCCATAGTCACAATGTGACTGTTCAGTTGCTCGGTCGTGTCCAACTCTTTACAACCCCGTGGACGTAGCCCACCAGGCTCCTCTGTCCATGGATTTCCCAGGCAAGAATACTGGAACAAGTTGCCATCTCCTTCTTCAGGGACCTTCCTGACCCAGGGGTCAAACTCAGATCTCCTGCTTCTCCTGCACTGGCAGGTGGATTCTTTACCAATAAGCCACCTGAGAAGCCCCCATAGTCATAAAGGAACATGTATTTTCTGTAGGATATAGGGCCTCTATATATCTCTATCATGTTGAAGGTGTTTGTTATATTTTTAAATCTCTATTCTTCCTTTTTTTTTTATGTTTGGTCTATGAAACTCTGTAAGAGACATATTAAAATTTCTCAGGGCAATTCTAAGTTTTCTTTATACATCTATGGGCTTTTACTTTATAGTCAGCTTTTATGTTGCTTTGACATAAAGGCTCATAACTGTAATAAAATTCTTCTGACTCGTATTTTTTCTTTAAATATTATTTCTCTTTGCCTCATTTAATATGTATATGCATGTGCATACATGTTCAGTCACTCAGTCCTATCAACTCTTTATGACCCCATACATACAGATGTGTGTTTTCACTAAAGCTCATAGTTTCATATCTCATTTGAAAACCTTTGATTAAATGACATGAGAGTTTTAAAAGAGCTCTATTTTCCTTGAATTACAGTGGGAGGAAGATTGGGAAAAATGTGGGAAAATTGAGAGTTATTATGTTAAGGAAGTAGATTATGAATTAACTGTTCTTTAAATCCACTTCTATTTATTCTAATTGAGTGATCAACTAAAGTAATTTTCAAATTAATTGAATAATGTTCTGGTTTCTAGGCAATGTTGCTAAAGAAAAGATAAAAACAATTGTCCCCAAAGAGAAAACTTAACCTATTGCCACCTTCAGCTTCCTTGCCATCTGTTCGTCAACAAACAATATAATTCTTAATAAAGTAGGCATGTCTGGCTACTCCCTCTGGGTAATAATTAATTTTGTTCAGAATGACCCATATCTAGACATCTGTATTGTTTTCCAGAAGGTGTGCAATCATCAAAATTCTAAACGAGTTGGAGGAAGAAGCAACACATGTCATTCTTTGGCTGCTTCTCAATGACCTCTTTCCTGTTTGAGGAACACCGTGACTTAGGTGTAGAAATGTTGGAGCAGACATACTTTTTCGTGAATGTTAGAAGTAGGAAGTTGAGAGAGAACTCATAGACCAGAAGCCGCAAGGCATTCTTTCAGTTCATCCTGTTAAATCCTTGGTGCTTCACCTTGGCTTTCTGAGAAATTGAATACTCTCTGCTGCTGTCACAAACAACAGAACAACTTCATCATTACGGAGCCCTGGCCTCTCCCATCCTTTAGGCATAGAACCTAGTTAGGTGTGTGTAGATTTCCAACGTTTTGCTGTCCTTGGAAGGGCAATAAATGCGTTTCTATTTATTGTATACATAGGCAGGGGTTTTCAAAGCAATTCTGTCTGTAAACGACCCTCCATCAATTTTGGTGACAGCTGGAAGGAAGTCTTTAGAAACTTCTCTCAAAGGGTGTAACAGGATGTCGGAGGAATTGAAACTTTGAGCAGGAACTCCAGTGTGCCAAGTTCACACGTGGCTGAAAGATGTTTAATCCTTAGTCAAGCAAATAGGAACAAGCTGCTCAGAGGGTCTGTGGAGCGTACCCGTCCTGTTACTTCCAGCTAAGCTCTCTCCATTTATCCAAAAAGTAGTGAGGCTGCTTTTTTTTTTTAACTACATACCAAATAGAAATGTTCTAGACCCAGATCACCTAGGAAGGCAAAACACGACAAGAAAGAAATGAATGCTCAAGCAATGATAATGTAATTTTGTATGTCTGTCCTCTTACACAAACCTATAACAAGCAATAGACTGTCTTAAACCCTCAGTACATCAAGAGGTTTTATTTGATTACATGAAACTTCTATCCTCAGAAGCAAATCTTTTCATCAGTCAAGGAAAGGTGGTTACCGATTCTTTTCCATCCATTTTCCTCTGTATTTGATGCCCTATCTGCTTCTCAAAGTGAAAATAGAAAAAGAAAAATCCTGGGTGGTTTCTGATTCTGGAAAAGGAAGGAAATCTCAGTGAAGTGACTAGGACAATCCATGATGATCTATGTTATTGAGAAAAATCAGCTTCTGGTCAAGCAGACATGCCTCAGAACCGGGGAAAGTGGTGAAGACCTTATGATATGTGTGTGCTTTTCGTTTAAATTAAACTATGCCTTCCTGGGTCAAGCCAGGATCCAAAATGTTCAGAGAAAGTAGAACTTTATGTGATATTTTGAGTCCAAACAGAAACAGGAAATTCCACTGACCTCTGGAAAGAGAATGAGTTCCCTTGAGAAGTTCTCACGTAGTTTTCCATATTGAATGAGTTCTGGATGGTTCGAATGACATCCTGAAACACATGTGAACAATCTCAACATATCCTCAATGTTGAGTAAGTTCAAACAGCCTGGAATTATTTTAAGACTTGGCATATATTGCACTGCAGACGGGCAAAGTTAACTTCTAAAATCAAAGAAAAGATGAAAGTGATTATTCATATTATTTATGAGATCCTGTCTACCAGAAAAAATCAACCATTGAAATCATTTTATTAAGCATAATGTTTTGAAGTACCTTATTAAAATAAATATACTGTAAATCAGACGAGGTGGCCTATGTTACCGCCTAGAACACTAATTGGTCTGACCAGGTTAATTACATATCACTTAACAGCATGGAAATGAGGAAAGAAGAGAACTAACATTTATTTAACTCTTTCTATGTCTCTGCCTTCAGCTAAGTTCTTTCTATAATTTCTTTCACTGACTCCTTGTAACATTTTGATTAAATAAATACTATTATTTTTTATTTTTTACAGTTAAGGGAAATGAGACGTAGAGATATAAATAAAGCTGTGCATGGCTTTACATCTAAGAAGAATCTGGTCTGAATCCAGGTCAGTCTATTCCAAATCCTGCCAGGTTAATATCCATCTAATGTTTGAAGGAGGAAAGGAAAATGAAAGAAATAGAGCAAGGCTGCCCAATAGAAATAGAATATGGGGCACATATGTAACTGTAAATATTCTTGGAGCCATGTGGAAAAAATAAAAAAAAGCAGGTGAAATTAATTTTAGTCATACATTCTCCAGTGTATCTAACATATTATCATTTCAACCTATAATCAGTATAAAATTAGTAATGAGATAATTTACATTCTTTTTTTCATACTAAGACTTTGAAATCTAGTATGTAGTTTACATTTATAAGTCATCTTAATTCAGACTAATCACATTTCAAATGCTCCACAGTCCTATGTGGCCAGTGGCTTCCATATTGAATCAGATCAGATCAGTTGCTCAGTCGTGTCTGACTCTTCGACCCCATGAATCGCAGCACGCCAGGCCTCCCTGTCCATCACCAACTCCCGGAGTTCACCCAGACTCACGTCCATAGAGTCAGTGATGCCATCCAGCCATCTCATCCTCTGTCATCCCCTTCTCCTCTTGCCCCCAATCCTTCCCAGCATCAGACTCTTTTCCAATGAGTCAACTCTTTGCATGAGGTGGCCAAAGTACTGGAGCTTCAGTTTTAGCATCATTCTTTCCAAAGAAATCCCAGGGCTGATCTCCTTCAGAATGGACTGGTTGGATCTCCTTGCAGTCCAAGGGACTCTCAAGAGTCTTCTCCAACACCACGGTTCAAATGCATCAATTCTTTGGCGCTCAGCCTTCTTCACAGTCCAACTCTCACATCCATACATGACCACAGGAAAAACCATAGCCTTGACGAGATGGACCTTTGTTGGCAAAGTAATGTCTCTGCTTTTGAATATGCTATCTAGATTGGTCATAACTTTCCCTCCAAGGAGTAAGCGTCTTTTAATTTCATGGCTGCAGTCACCATCTGTAGTGATTTTGGTGCCCAGAAAAATAAAGTCTGACACTGTTTCCACTGTTTCCCCATCTAGTTCCCATGAAGTGATGGGACTGGATGCCATGATCTTCGTTTTCTGAATGTTGAGCTTTAAGCCAACTTTTTCACTCTCCACTTTCACTTTCATCAAGAGGCTTTTGAGTTCCTCTTCACTTTCTTCCATAGGGTGGTGTCATCTGCATATCTGAGGTTATTGATATTTCTCCCGGCAATCTTGATTCCAGCTTGTGTTTCTTCCAGTCCAGCGTTTCTCATGATGTACTCTGCATAGAAGTTAAATAAGCAGGGTGACAGTATACAACTCCTTTTCCTATTTGGAACCAGTCTGTTGTTCCATGTCCAGTTCTAACTGTTGCTTCCTGACCTGCATACAAATTTCTCAAGAGGCAGGTCAGGTGGTCTGGTATTCCCATCTCTTTCAGAATTTTCCACAGTTTATTGTGATCCAGACAGTCAAAGGCGTTGGCATAGTCAATAAAGCAGAAATAGAAGTTTTTCTGGAACTCTCCTCCTTTTCCCATGATCCAGTGGATGTTGGCAATTTGATCTCTGGTTCCTCTGCCTTTTCTAAAACCAGCTTGAACATCAGGAAGTTCACGGTTCACGCATTGCTGAAGCCTGGCTTGGAGAATTTTGAGCATTACTTTACTAGTTTGTGAGATGAGTGCAATTGTGCAGTAGTCTGAACATTCTTTGGCATTGCCTTTCTTTGGGATTGGAATAAAAACTGACCTTTTCCAGTCCTGTGGCCACTGCTGAGTTTTCCAAATTTGCTGGCATATTGAGTGCAACACTTTCACAGCATCATCTTTCAGGATTTGGAATAGCTCAACTGGAATTCCATCACCTCCACTAGCTTTGTTCGTAGTGATGGTTTCTAAGGCCCACTTCAGTTCACATTCCAGGATGTCTGGCTCTAGGTCAGTGATCACACCATCGTGATTATCTGGGTCGTGAAGATCTTTTTTGTCCAGTTCTTCTGTGTATTCTTGCCATCTCTTCTTAATATCTTCTGCTTCTGTTAGCTCCATACCATTTGTGTCCTTTATTGAGCCCATCTTTGCATGAAATGTTCCTTTGGTATCTCTGATTTTCTTGAAGAGATCTCTAGTCTTTCCCATTCTGTTGTTTTCCTCTATTTCTTTGCATTGATTGCTGAAGAAGACTTTCTTATCTCTTCTTGCTATTCTTTGGAACTCTGCATTCAGATGCTTATATCTTTCCTTATCTCCTTTGCTTTTCGCTTCTCTTCTTTTCACAGCTATTCATAAGGCCTCCCCAGACAGCCATTTTGCTTTTTTGCATGTCTTTTCCATGGGGATGGTCTTGATCCCTGTCTCTTGTACAATGTCACAAACCTCATTCCATAGCTCATCAGGCACTCCATCTATCAGATCTAGGCCCTTAAATCTATTTCTCACTTCCACTGTATAATCATAAGGGATTTGATTTAGGTCATACCTGAATGGTCTAGTGGTTTTCCCTACTTTCTTCAATTTCAGTCTGAATTTGGCAATAAGGAGTTCATGGTCTGAGTCACAGTCAGGTCCTGGTCTTGTTTTTGCTGACTGTATAGAGCTTCTCCATCTTTGGCTGCAAAGAATATAATCAATCTGATTTCAGTGTTGACCATCTGGTGATGTCCATGTATAGAGTCTTCTCTTGTGTTGTTGGAAGAGGGTGTTTGTTATGACCAGTGCATTTTCTTGGCAAAACTCTATTAGTCTTTGCCTGCTTCATTCCATATTCCAAGGCCAAATTTGCCTGTTACTCCAGGTGTTTCTTGACTTCCTACTTTTGCATTCCAGTCCCCTGTAATGAAAAGGACATCTTTTTTGGGTGTTGGTTCTAAAAGGTCTTGTAGGTCTTCATAGAACTGTTCAACTTCAGCCTCTTCAGCGTTACTGGTTGGGGCATAGACTTGGATTACTGTGATATTGAATGGTTTGCCTTGGAAACGAACAGAGATCATTCTGTCGTTTTTGAGATTGCATCCAAGTACTGCATTTCGGACTCTTTTGTTGACCATGATGGCTACTCCATTTCTTCTGAGGGATTCCTGCCCACAGTAGTAGATATAATGGTCATCTGAGTTAAATTCACCCATTCCAGTCCATTTCAGTTTGCTGATTCCTAGAATGTCGACATTCACTCTTACTATCTCTTGTTTGACCACTTAAAGCAATGAATGATTTCTTGCAGATTTATGCCGTTCACAAATTTGATTATTAGAAATTTTATCTTCACCTAAATTGCTTATGTCTCTAGAGTTGGACACGACTGAGCGACTTCACTTTCACTTTTCACTTTCATACATTGGAGAAGGAAATGGCAACCCACTCCAGTGTTCTTGCCTAGAGAATCCCAGGGATGGGAAGCCCGGTGGGCTGCCGTCTATTGGTCGCACAGAGTCAGACACGACTGAAGCGACTTAGCAGCAGCAGCAAATTGCTTATGATAATTTTGACAAAGACAAGTTCCTCAATGGTTAAACTTTGAATTACCATAAGACCCAGGGATCTCACTCTTAGGTAGAGACCCAAGAGAAATGAAATAAAAATATTTCAGAAAGAAATAAAGACATACTTCTACATAAAAACTGGTACACAGATGTTCATAACAGCATTATACAAAATAGTGAAAAAGTGGGAAAAGCCCAGATGTTCATCAACTGAGGTATGGGTAGCTAAAATGTAGTATATTCATAGAACAGAATATTATTCAGCAGTTTTTTTAAAAAGTTCTAATATGTGCTACCACATGAATAAACCTTAAAAATATGATAAGTGAAGGAAGCCAGTCACAAAAGAATGTATACCATATGATTCCATTTATATGAAATATCTAAAATAGGCAAAATTAGAGACTGAAAGTAAGTTAGTGGTTCCTTGGGACCGGAGAGGTTGAGAGTTTATGGAGACTGATTGCTAAGGGGCATATGGTTTTTTTGCAGTGATGAAAATATTCTAAGATTGATGGTGGTGATTGTCACATATACAAAAAAAAAAAAATCACTGCCTTATACAATTTAAATGGCTAACTTGTGTGATACATATAATATCAGTGAATTTGGCATATAAACGAATTAAATAAATAAATAAACTCATCTGAACTAAAAAAAAAATGGAGAACAAGGCAAAGGTTTAAATGGAAGTTTCTAATTAGATATTTATATGCTAGTCAATTGTCTTTAGATCCGATGTTCCTAAAACTACTAGTCTTCCTGCCAGTACCATTTCAATCCCATGTTCCTGGTCTGGTCTTCAAGGAGAGAATTCATCCAACAGACCTCTAAGAAGGACCAGCTAGAAGCCAAGCATTTTGTTAGATGATCAAGATAAGACCCCTGTCTGCCAGAGTTTGGGGATCTTCCCTCATAGCTCAGTTGGTAAAGAATCTGTCTGCAAGGCAGGAGACTGGGGTTCGATTCCTGAGTCTGGAAGATCCCTTGAGAAGGAAATGGCAACCCACTCCAGTATTCTTGCCTGGAGAATACCATTGAGAGAGGAGCCTGGTGGGCTACAGTCCATGGGGTTGCAAAGCAGTCGGACCCAACTTAGTGACTAAACCACCACCCACTAGAGTTTGTGATCTACAGAAATTGACATGTGTATTTTTGTACACATGCAGTGACTCTACCAAAGGGATCGATTAATTTGTCATAGCTGATTTTTAGCAACTTGACACTAAGTCACAGGCATTTCATTTTCTTTCTAAGCACTTGTAAGAACAAATTACGTTTAATTTTTTATTTTGCTGAGACTCTTCATCACCTTCATTGTTTCAATATATTCCCTATTCCAACTCTTCCCATTTTTTAAAAAATAACAGAGAAAATGTTTGGTAGCTCCAGCCTTGAGCATTTTTCTCACTGCCTGATGATTTCTCAATCAAAAGGAGTTTGGTAAACAAAGAGCTGTTAAAAATCCAACTTGATTCAAGTGCACCAGGAAACATATTCATGAATGTTTTTAGCAGTATTTTTCATAAAAGAAACAATACAACAGTAGAATGATTAGGTTTTCCATACCATGGAATATTGTGTAGCAGCAAAAATGAATAGATCGATTTTCATGTGTCAATGTGACTGAATTTCAAAAACTAACATTGAGTCAAAGAAGCAAATAATGCAGTATTTTTTCATATAAAGATCAAAAGCAGGCAAAGCCATAAAAAGGAACAAATCTGAGTCAGTTCTAGTGAGGTGCATAAACCTCACTTCACTCTGTTATACAGAGTGTTATACAGAGTGAAGTAAGTCAGAAAAAGAAAAACAAACGTTGTATATTAACACATATATATATGTATATATGGAATCTATCCTGGGAAAGAGAGAGGGCAGAAGGAGAAAGGGCCGACAGAGGATTAGATGGTTGGATGGCATCCCCTACTCAATGGACATGAATCTGAGCAAACTCCAGGAGATTTTGAAGGACAGGGGAGCCTGGCTTACTGCAGTCCGGGGAAGGGGGGTGGGTCACAAAAAGTCGACACAACGTAGTGACTGAACAAGAACAACCATGGAATTTTAGAAAAATAGTACTGATGAACCTACTTGCAAGGCAGCAAAAGAGATGCAGAGGTACAGAACAAACTTGAGGACACAGCGGGAGAAGGAGTGGGTGAGACCATCTGAGATCCTAGCCTTCAAGCATATATATTACCATATGTAAAATCGATAGCCAATGGGCATTTGCTGTTTGAAGCAGGGAACTCAACCCACCCCCCCCACCCCCCCCCACTCCCCCCCCACCCCCGGCTCTGTGACAACCTAGAGGGGTGGGAAGGGGCAGGAAGTGGGAGGGAGGTTCAAGAGGAAGAGGACATACATATACCTATGGCTGATTCATGCTGATGTTCGGCAGAAACTAACACAATATTGTAAAGCAATTATCCTTCAATTAAAAATAAAGGAAAAAATTCTCTTAGGCATAACTATTATTTTAATTTTTTTTTAATTTTTATATGTGAATATTTTTTTTTATTTTATTTTATTTTTAAACTTTACATAATTGTATTAGTTTTGCCAAATATCAAACAGGCAAAGCTAAATACACTATTTCTTGATAAACTCTCTCACACACACACACACACACGAGAACAAAAACAAGGATGTGATCAACACAAAATTCAGGACAGTGGTAATCTGGTGGGGTGAGGGTGGGGACAAATAGACACAATCTAAATGACACGCAAGGAGCTTCAAGAGTACCAGCGATGTTCCATTTCTTGGCATAGATAAAAGGTGCTCCTTGATTTTGTTGTTTAAACTATCCATATAGAATTTCATATACTGCTTGTATATTTTACAATGTTTTAAATTACAAAAGCAAACAAGCAAACTATAATAGAACACCAACATTATACCAAAAAGGAAACAACGGATCTTTGTTCTGGCTGGTGCAGCCAGTTTCTATAGGCCTCTGCCATTTGTGTACCTATCATTCTGGTTTATTAGTCTGTAATAGATTCTACATTACCTGGATTCTGAAATTGAGTACTTCTTAAAATATATAGATTCCTTCATCCTCAAGGAGCTTTGGAGTCTAGCAAGACATTCAAGACGGAGGATTCCTGGAACTTCCAGCGAGCTGCCAGGGCGCAAGTGCACTCCTCCTATGGCATGGTTAGACCCCCAGAGAAAGCGAGGTCATGGAAGCAAGCGGGAGATGCACTCTGAGGCCTGATAGCTTCATGTATTAAATCTGTATCCTTGGACATCAAAAACTCCCAAAAAATGGGGAGTTGGGGGTCATAGTCATCCCTTGGGCAGACAATAATGGAAGAAGCTCAATCCGCCCACTCATCACGCTCATAGATCACGCTTGCCGACACCTGCCTGGACGGAGGCCCGGAGGAGACTTTGGCTCAGGACTTGCCTTCGCATTTAGTGAGCTGGTTTATCTGAAGTGTGCTGACAGCTTCGGGATGGAAAGAAATGGACAATACCCACTGACTGCAAGACTCTTTCTCTCCCTCTGGCAAACCAGGCAGACAGATTCTAAGTGCCGATTACAGTCAGTTCTAAACCCAGCAGTCACCGTATCAGTTTATGTCTCCAGCGATATTCAAGTGCCTGTTCTGCAAGAAGTAATACGTTTACCCAATAGAGCTCCACGTAAGAAGGAAGAGCAACGAAAGCTTTTAAACTCTGCCCTAGTCACACACTCCCCCAAAAGGATATATTAGAAAAGATAGGTAAACAGGAGATCTCAGACACTCTAGAATTTTTTTTTAATAAAATTAAGGTTTCTTTGCTAAATGCAAGATTACACAAGCATGCAGGTCAGTGGTCTCCAAGGTCAGCCATCCTGGAATGACTGTCCCAGAATAAATTCACAACTCAGGAGTCTTGCTGACAAAGGAGCTCTCTGCTGTTTCTGCTGAATCTGCTTGAATTTGCTAAGCCATCCCACCATTTCCACTAAAATCTAGGATGGGTATCAAGGCCAGAGTGTAGTTAAAAAGGGGAAAGTGGAAACATTTGTGCCTGAACCCCTATACATTTCTAACCAGAGTTAGGAGACCCCTCCCCATCCCAGTGTGGTAGAGAGGGCAGACTAATGATTAAGCTTTGGAGTCAGTTGGACCTAGATCCAACTGACCTGATTAGCTGTCAGTCCAAGTTCTGATATCCACTATGACCTTGGGTACACTACATACTGTCATCTGTCAAACTGGAGCCTTGATGGTAACGATCTCCTAGGCCTCTAATTGTTGGGGGCCGGCGTGAGGCACTCCGCCCATGGCAAAGGTCATGAGGAAGGAGGCTCGACATATGCAAAGGCGGGATCGAGCCTCAGGAGTCCCCCTGGAACTCCTCAAGCATCTACCCCCATAACCAGAGCCTGCCTACTTTACTACTTTGTGCTCTTACCTACACCTCTGACTTTACGGGGGGCTGTCCCCCACCACCTCTTTCGGAGAAGGAGTTAACCTAGAGCTCCAGTTAATAAAAATTCCTGGGCGTGATAGGAGTGTTTTAACCTACAAACTCCTCTGAAGGTTCTCTAGCCTGCCTGACAGGCTTGTCTGGCCACATGTGATTGCTCACAGCCTCCCAACCGTCAGAGGCACGAGATGCTTTAAACCTTCTAAAAACAGGTTCCTTAGAAAAGTTAGAAAATTATTAGTATAAGTATAATGGGCTGATTAGAAATCGTATTGGTGAAGGGTTTTTCATTTGTTGAGCCAATGTTTACTGCTAAGTCTCCACATCCCCTGCCCTTATACACATTAATGAATATATAGAAGAAATAAGTATTAACCTTTGATATTAATCACGTTAGACCTTAGGCTAAGTAAATTCTTTCCTTAACTAAAACCCACTACACCCTCACCCTATAGGAATGTAACTTTATTTGGGTGGCATCTGTTTTAAGAATAATCACCCCTGGAGAAATAAGTGTCCTGGTTGACTGACCGCTGTCACAAGGAGAGGGTCATAAATTGTCAGCAGGCCCCCTGGCCAGAAGATGATGTAACACCCCTAAGACCTCTGTATACATTTGTATGAAGCACCTGACTTTGATAAAAGTCAGGACTGCTGACCCCGCGTGACTTTTGCATAACATCTCAGTGTATAAAAGTAGACCATGGAAAATAAAGAATTGGGATCAGTTCCTCGAAAGACTGGTCTCCCCATGTCTCTCTCTCACTCTGGCTGAGTCTCCATCTGGAGCGCGGAACCCACCATGCTTACTAATTATGCCTGGGCTTCTAAGATCCGACCGGGGAGGCCTCAGTGTCCCCTCTCCTTCGGGAGAACGGAAGGACGCCTGTGGCCTACGTAAGTGGTGCAAACTTCTTGTCTTGAAGTTTTATTGATCTCCCGCGTAAACCAAGCTACTCAGCCTCTTTTCTCCACTGAATTTTCCTACTGAGCTATCCTTATTCTACTACTCTTGATATCCTTAATTAACGTTTAATTAAGCAGTTGTTTCCTGACCCTCGCCTACGCCGTCTCTCCTTCGAATACCCTGGATCAGCTGGGGCTGGACCCCGGCATCTAATGAGAATAAAATCAGATAAAATGCACTTGAAGAGATAAGACAGCCTTGTGCTGTGCTGTGCTTAGTCGCTGTAGTGTCCGACTCTTTGCTACCCCATGGACTGTAGCCCACCAAACTCCTCTGTCCATGGGGATTCTCCAAACAAGAATACTGGAGTGGGTTGCCATGCCCTCCTCCAGGGGATCTTCCCGACCCAGGAATTGAACCTTAGGCACATAGTAAATGTTAAGTTAATAGCAGCTTATTCAATCAAATACAGTTGAACTGCTGCCCTCCCATCCCAGCCTGGTCCTCACTTTAGAATCCAAGATGGTGAAGGAGAGAATGTAAAAATCAATAGTTGATTGACAAGTAGGACAGATGTCCTTAGTTGGCTAGAGAATGAAACTCTATTGTTTTATTCATTGACAATACCTAACCAGCATTTACTGAGCATTGGATACCACTTTAGATCTATTCTAACGGTACCAGTGATGCTGATATTATCGTAGTGTCTTAGTCCATGTGAGCTGCTGTAACAAAATTACCATAGACTGGGTGGCTTAAACAACAAGCAGGTGTTTCTCACAATTCTGGAGGCTGGGAAGTCCCAGATCAAGATGATTCAGTATCTGATGTGATCCTTCTGTCTGGTTCATAATGTATCTTCTCCCATACATGGTGTGTGAGGTCAAGGGAGACCTCTGGGGTCTTGTTTATAAGTGCACTGTCCATTCATGCAGCCTCTGCCCTCATGACCCGCTTGCTAATACAATCATGAGGGGTTTCAGCAGATGAATTTGGGGGCAACACAAGCATTCAGTCCACAACACATAGCCATATTACACATCTTCTAACTCCAAGGCTGTATCTTTTCCTTGGTGAGCACATCTGATCTCCTGTTTCTAAATATTAATATGCTTATTTGTTCCAAAAAGATATCTCCAGTTCAGACTTCTCTGAACTTTCGACTCACATGTCTAACTGTGGTTTTGATACTTCTCACGGGATATCTAATAATTATCTCAAATTTAATTAAACTCCTGATAACTTTTCCACCTTCTCCTACTGACCGACTCCTCTCAGAGTCTTCATCAATCTTAGTAAATGGTGAAGAGTAGCAGAATATGCCACTCCAAAATATGACTGTAAGAATTAAAGACAAGTCCACCCCAAAATATGCTGCTTTGGAATAGAGATTATTTTGAGCTGGAGCCACTTGAAAAACCACAAATGGAGGGAGAGGCTTTCACTGAACTCCCCTTATCTGCCTAAAGACAGATCCTCCAAGAGAAACTCAGTTGTCATAGATTCTTTCCTGAAAAGTTTCATTAGAGAAAGTTGACTCTTATCACAGGAGAGGAGACCAGAAGTCCACAGCATGTCCAAACAGACTCAGTCACAATCTACCATATCTCCCGTCTGTGCTTCTAAGGGCCGCTTTATCTTTTCTAAAAATCATTCACCTTCATCTAACAGGCCAACAACCTTCACCCACCCCCCTTTTCTTTTTAAGATGGCATTTAATCCTGAATTCCAAAGCTATTACTTTGAGTTATTCACTTTCCCTCTGTTTCTCCCACATATGCATGAGTACTCAGGTTAATAAACTTGTTTGTTTTTCTCTTGTTAATCTGTCTTTCATTACAGGGAGTGTCAACCTAGAACTCAGAAGTATAAAGGGAAGACTATTTTTCCTTCCTTACCATGGTAACTTCATCTTTATAGGCAAAACCTCAGGAGTCTTCTTCGGCTCCTCCCACACCCTATACCTAACATGTCAATGAATCCTGTCACTCTCCTGAGAAACAGATACAGAATCTGACCACCATCTACCTACCCCATCGCCACCTCCCTGGTCTAAGCCACCACCATCCCTTCCCTGTATAACACTCCAGTTCCCTTACTGGCTTCAGGCCCTATGACCCAGCGATGTATTTCCAACCCTGAAGTCAGAGATTTTGTTAAAATGTCAGGGTTGAAAACACATTTAGAAAAATACATTCTATCACACCCTCCTCTAGTCAAAATTATCCAATAGCTTCCCATCTTATCCCATGACCTGCACATGGACTTGCCACTCCATACTCTCCTATCTTCTTCCTAATCCTCCTCCCTCACTGGCTTCACCTCATTAAGGGTACTTTCCCCTCCCACTTCTTCACCCTTTGCATCTGCTGTTCTTTGTGTCTGGGATGCTCTTCCCCATCACCTTCAAAGCTAGCTCCCTCTCTTCTTTAAAGTCTTGATCCCAATCAATGGGTCTTCCTGGAGCACTCTATCTAAAATTGCAAAAACCTCCCCCACCCCATCCTTTTTCCCTGCTCAGTTATCCTGAAGGGACACAGAATATGCCACTCCAAAATATGGCCACAAGAATTACTTGGGGCTGATTATTTTTGAGAAAAAGCAGACACAACGGTACCCCACTCCTGGACCAGGAAGAGGAGAAGAATCCTTATCACCAGTGATGGCACCAAGATGAATCTGAGAAACAAACCTTACTGAATAAGCCTGTCTAAGGGAACTCTGCTCAATGTTATGTGGCAGCCTGGGTGGGAGGGGAGTTTGGGGGAGGATGGATACATGTATATATATGGCTGGGTCCCTTCAATGTTCACCTGAAGCTATCACAACATTGTTAATCAGCTATACTCCCAATACAAAATAAAAATTTTTAACTAAATAAAAATAAGCCTGTATACTGTAAGCCTTCTACCATAAGATGTCCCCCCTAGACTTCTTTTTTTTGTTTTTAATTTAAATTTATTTATAAAAATATGGAACGCTTCATGAATTTGCATGTCATCCTTGTGCAGGGGCCATGCTAATCTTCTCTGTATTGTACCAATTTTAGTATATGTGCTGCCGAAGCGAGCACCCCACCTAGGCTTCTTAAACTTCCACCTCCTCACAATTCATTGGCCCTAGAAGCCCCAAACCCCTTTCCTTTGCGTAGTCACTTCTCCATAATTTATCACCCTTTGTTAAAACAGTATATAAGTCCAAATCTAACCCTTCTTTCAGTTTGCTTTACTGCTTTTCTGTAGAGTCCCTGTGCATGCAAAATGCTAAATATTAATAAAACTTGGATGCCTTTTCTCCTAATAACCTAACTTCCATCAGTTTAATTTCAAGACCCCACTTACTGAAACTAAAGGGAAATATTTTTCCTCCCCTACAATCACTTCTAATGTTCCATATATTTTCCTTGTCTATCTTGTTTGAGATATGTCTCCACACACTGTAAGTTCTATAAAGGCAGAGATCATTGTCTTTTTTTTTTTTTTTTTTACTGTGCTGGGTCTCCGTTGCTTTTGCTCAGTCTTTCTCTAGCTGTGGCAAGCAGTGGCATCCAGACACAGGCTCTAGGCAAGCAGGCTTCAGTAGTGTGGTGCATGGGCTCAGTAGTTGAGGCTCGTGGGCTTAATTGCTCCATGGCATGTGAAATCTTCCCAGACCAGGGGTCAAACCTATGTCCCCTGCATTAGCAGGTGGATTCCTAACCACTGTGCTACTCGGGAAGTCCCTCATTGCCTGTTTTGATCACTACTGTGATCATTGCTTAGCACCTAGAAAATTGCTCAGCACACAATATACGTTTAATAACTATCAGTTGATGAATGAATAAATACATGAATGGACTACTTTCCCTTAACAACTGTGCCTAGGAAGGCCGCTGTGTGAAAACTCTAGAACGCTGATGTGAAGAACTTTATGGTCATAAAAATATTATTAATCACTGATGCAAGTAGCCAAGAAGGCAAAAGTATGGGAAATAATTCAGAGCACTGGCCTCAAAGCCAGAAGGGATATTTCTATCCTTGGTACCACGCCACTGGGCAGAGCCTCAAGCTTCTTAGGAAATGGGGGTAATTACTATAAGAATCCACAAGTATAGAAAATATTGTCTCCAGAAACGAGACATTAAAGAAATAGATACTGAAGAAATTTTTAGGCCAGAATTTGGTCACTTAGCTGAACTTAAAGAATAAGATGAGTAAATCACAATGATTCTTGGTCTAGGACAAAGTTCAAGATGTATTTGGGCCAAAGTGTCAGCCTACTACCAGGGAAATCCCCATCAACTGTCAAAGCTGGGGCTCTAGCCAGTAAGGGATTACCTCCAGGAGAGTGTGCCATGGGTGCTTTCCGACCACAGCCACTGCTAGGCAGTGCCCTCCAAAAACCCAAAATGCCATCTTTATTAATTGCCAGTTTTTTGTATTTTTGAAAAAGGCTTTCACAATCCAGTTTCAAAAGGGGGAGAAAACCAGCATTAGGGAAGGAGTTCTCTCTCCCATTTACTTCCTCCAGGACTGTAAATCCTGGACACCTGGCTGGACTCTGAGGCAGAGGCTGCAGGATTGTTCTGTTTCAAAGCAGAGTTAACTTCCGGTCATTGGCAAATCCCTCCAGTGTGTCTGTGTGTGTTAGTATCTCAATCATGACTGACTCTTGCAACCCCATGGACTGTAGACCACCAGACTCCTCTGTCCATGGAATTTTCCAGGCAAGAATACTGGAGTGACTTGCCATTCCCTTCTCCAGGGGATCTTCCCAATCGAGAGATCGAACCCAGGTCTCCTGCATTGCAGGCAGATTCTTAACTATCTGAGCCACCAAGGAAGCCCAGGTCCCTCCCATAGCATCTACAAGAGTTCACATGCATTGGTTCTTGGTGTTGTCTTCTCAGATTCACATTTTTCCTCATGTAGAAGAAATGATCTGCAACATGGAATTGTATGCATTTGCATTTTCCCTCCTTGGGACATTGTCTGGCATCCCACCCTATTTGCACTTCCTTGGTCATTTAGCTTTGTATTTAGTTTCTCTTGGGATTTCCCCGAGATGAAAAGGTGAGAAGAAGCACAGCCTCTCTCTTTCACATTTGTTTCTTCCTCTCATAGTAGTCTCATTCCAATCAAACTGACCCGGGAAACCGGTTTAGCAAGATTGCTTTTCCCTTTGGGGTTTCCTGGATGCCTTGTGGAGCTGAACTATTAATAGTAGTAGCCCAGTTTAGTGGCTGCAGGTAGACATTTACTCGATAAACGGAAGGCACAGTATAACAGGTGAAAGTGTCTGGAGACTGCAAAATTCACTGGTGCTCTGCTGTGTGTGCTCAGTCATGTCCAACTCTTTGCGACTCCATGGACTGCAGCTTGCCAAGCTCCTCTGTCCATGAAATTTTCCAGGCAAGAACACTGGAGTGGTTTGCCATTTCCTTCTCCAGGGGATCTGCCCAACCCAGGGATGGAACCTGCATCTCCTGCATTGGCAGGCAGATTCTTTACCACTGAGCCACCTCGGAAAACCAAAATTCACTGGATCACCCTCCAATTCTCTAGTACCTCTGCTACTCATCTGAATAGGGAGGGATGAAATAGGGAGGCTATTTCATCAGAATAGCCTCCCTCTGACTCAATATGAGGACAATCTATTTGCCAAGGTAAAGGTGACTAAATTAATCCCTTCATGACCAATACTTCGGTGGATCTGAACATTTTTACTCCTTCTTCCACTAAGTTAAAGCAGGCGGTTCTCATTAAATTTAATTGAGCTAAACTAAACCCAGTCAGTGGCTATTATTATCCAAACTATCCAGGAAAATGGCATCATTTTAATTTAGTAAAATGATCAGTTTTTCTGGTTTCTTCTACTCACCGTTTTACTTAACTACTTCAGAATTACAGCTATTAGGAAAAGACTTTCTTTTTGGTCGCATTTTCCTATTTCTTGGGGGTTTTGCCAGTCATCACTGCTAGATAGTTGAATATTTCAATATTTCATTAAAAATTTAAACTTAACCTGCTTGAGAGATGATTTTTTCGTATCTTAATAGTTAAAGAGACCCAGTCTGAAATGTTTTAATAGTACCAACATTAGTTTTGTCAATCTTATTGTTAAAATTATCAACATCAACCTTCTTTTTAAATATCCCTAGCATATAGCATGTGCGTGCTCAGTTGCTTGGTCATTTCCGACTCTGCAACCCCATGGACTGTGGCCCACCAGGCTCCTTTGTCCATGGGATTTTTCAGGCAAGAATACTGGAGTGGGTTGCCATTTCCTCCTATAGGGGATCTTCCCCACCCAGTAATCGAACCCATGTCTCCAATATCTCCTGCCTTGGCAGGCATATTCTTTACCACTGAGCCACCCGGGAAGCCTCCCAGCATATAAAGAGACTTTTAACTGAGTAAGCTCATGTTCCTGATGGTTACTGACAAGAAACTAGAATTCTAGAAGAACCATGAAGATAAATTCCGGTATTCTATTTAAGGAACACAGAAGTGGGGACAGGGTTTCAGAAGGATAACATCAGGAATGGCTTGGGTCATCAGTGGAATTGAAGAGACTGACTTTTTTTTTTATAGTGTGCCTGATATCTGGAGAAGGCAATGGCACCCCGCTCCAGTACTCTTGCCTGGAAAATCCCATGGACAGAGGAGCCTGGTAGGCTGCAGTCCATGGGGTCGCTAAGAGTCGGACATGACTGAGTTACTTCACTTTCACTTTTCATTTTCATGCCTTGGAGAAGGAAATGGCAACCCACTCCAGTGTTCTTGCCTGGAGAATCCCAGGGACGGGGGAGACTGGTGGGCTGCCATCTATGGGGTCGCACAGAGTCGGACACGACTGAAGCGACTTAGCAGCAGGAGCAGCAGTGACTGATATCAGGAAACTCCAGGGAGTTCTCTCAGAGCCAGAATCAGCACCAACATGGGAGACAGACGCCATTTCCTGCTTGAACTCCCCCTGCCACAAAGTGATTGCTGGTCAAGGAGACTTGAATAAGCAGCAGCTGTTCCTAAGATGCTGTGTGTCTGTTTGTCTTGTGTCCAAAAGAGTAAACTCTGCCTCCAGTTAACATGGAAGCTGAAGTAGTAGAAAGGCTAGAACTGACACCTGGGAACACTCAAGACATTCTTCCAAATATTTCAGTGACAACCTCCAGAGGGTTTATTTTCTACAAGCCTAATGGAAACTTGACTGTAGTAATTCCAAGGTGTTTGCATAGATTAACCCAGGCAACATTTTATCTTTTTGAATAAAAACTTCCTCAGTCAAGTCAATTTTTAAAACATTTGAATCTGCTTCTGCCAAACCAAAAAAGAGAAAATATACTGAAGCAGTTCTCAAGGAAACTGCTGCTGCTACTGCTAAGTCACTTCAGTCGTGTCCACTCTGTGCAACCCCATAGACGGCAGCCCACCAGGCTCCCCCATCCCTAAGATTCTCCAGGCAAGAACACTGGAGTGGATTGCCATTTCCTTCTCCAATGCATGAAAGTGAAAAGTGAAAGTGAAGTCGCTCAGTAGTGTCTGACTCTTAGCTACCCCATGAACTACAGCCTACCAGGCTCCTCTGTCCATGGGATTTTCCAGGCAAGAGTACTGGAGTGGGGTGCCATTCTAAGAGAAAACAATTGAGTTAAAATTCCCCTGAAGCAAATAACTTACTTACACGAAGCTTTCCTATCTTTGTTTGCCTGTTCGTGCATGCGTGCTCAGTCGCTTCAGTCCTGTCCAATTCTTTGAGACCCTATGGACTATGATCACAAAATGGTAATAGAAGGGGTTGCTACGAGAATGACTGTAGCTGGCTCTCTTGAGAAAGACAGCCTAGTCACATATCAGCTCTGTTTGAAAATCTAAACAATGCCTGCCCCAACAATGTCTGGCATCTAATTTTTTTTGGGGGGTGGCGGGGACGCACTGCATGGCTTGTGGGATCTTAGTTTTTTGATTGAACCCGGGTGCTCAGCAGTGAAAGTGTGGAGTCCTAATGACTGGACTGCCAGGGAATTCCCTTGGCATCTAATGCTTAAGCTGTCCCTCCACCATTGTCCTTATGTTCTTGTTTTGATTTCATCCATATTCATTCGGTGCCAAGTCAAACTCCACAGTGTTCTGCAAAAGTCTGTGACAAGGTCCCATCAGACAGAAGGCAAAATCAAGGAATCTAACATGTATAGAGCCACTGACTATGAGCCAAGTTCTGCCAGACTCTACTCAAAGTGTTTTGCCTGTGTTACTGTGGTTAATCTTCCTTATGACCCAAGGAGGGACACACTAATCATGCTTACCCATTTTATGGATGAGCAAAGTGAGACAAATGGAGGTGAAGCCCAAACACTCAGGATATAAATGTTAGAGTCACACAAGCAGCCTCTCAGCCACCTTGTGACACTGCCTTTCACTTGGGGAGCATGCCTGCTGCTGCTGCTGCTGCTAAGTCGCTTCAGTTGTGTCCAACTCTGTGTGACTGGGATTCTCCAGGCAAGAACACTGGAGTGGGTTGCCATTTCCTTCTCCAATGCATGAAAGTGAAAAGTGAAAGTGAAATCGCTCAGTCGTGTCTGACTCTTCACGACCCCATGGATGGCAGCCTACCAGGCTTCTCCGTCCATGGGATTTTCCAGGCAAGAGTACTGGAGTGGGGTGCCATCGCCTTCTCCAGGGAGCATGCCTAGAAAAGCTCAATTGGAAAGAAAATATCTTCATATTTAATTTGCAAACTTTTCAGATAGTCTACGTATTCAATCTTCAATTTATGAAAATTTATTAAATCATTCTCTGGGTTACCCCAGTGAGTAATTTCTCATTCCACTTCACCTAAAGATTTTTCTTTTGGGGAAAAAAATAGTGTATTAATTTACATTAGTTGTCTATCCTAGTTAAAGACATCATTCATGACCCAGCAATCCCATTACTGGGCATATACCCTGAGAAAAGCATAATTCAAAAAGATGCATCTACCCCGGTGTTCACTGCAGCACTATTTACAATAACCAGGACATGGCAGCAACCTAAACATCCATCAGTGGATGAAGGGATAAAGAAGACATGCTGCATACTGTCAATGGATTATTACTCACCCATAAAAAGGAACGAAATTGGATCATTTGCAGTGATATGGATGAACCCAGAGTTGGTCATGCAGAGCGAAGTAAGTCAGAAAGAGGAAAACAAATGTCATATATGAATGCATATATATATGGAATCTAGAAAAATGCTGCTGATGAACCTATTTGCAGAGCAGGAATAGAGACACAGACATAGAGAATGGACCTGTGGAGGTGGGGTGGGAAAAGGGGAGGCTGGGACAAATTGGGAGAGTATGATTGATGTATATCCACTACCACATGTAAAATGGGTAGCTAGTGGGAAGCTGCTGGATAACACAGGGAGCTCAGCTTAGCGCTCTGTGATGACCTAGAGGGGTGGGATGGAGGGAAGTGGGAGGGAGGCTCAAGAAAAAGGGTATATGCACACACATGTGCACACACATACACAAACACATTGGAGCAGGAACTGGAAACCCACTCCAGCATTCTTGCCTGGAGAATTTCATGGACAGAGGAGCCTGGAGGGCCACAGCCCATGGGGTCACAAAGAGTCGGACACAACTAAGCCACTAACACACACACACACACACACACACACACACACATACAGCTGATTCACTTTGCCATTCAGCGGACACTAACACAACATTGTAGAGCAATTACACTCCAATTTTTAAATAAATAATAGACTAAAAAGGCACCCTTCATCTCTGCACTTTACCTTACAAGCTCGGTGTCAGAGTATCAAACATCTATTCCATCCAAAAGTAGAAATCATTCATTCGGAGTTTATGAAATTCCAGAAATTGAAAGTTAATCAACATAAATTGCAGAACTCCCTGATGTGTTTAAGGAAAAAATAAAAGTTGTTTCTAGAGAAATAGTCAACTATTTAATATACATAACATTACATAGTGAAGCTTGATCAACATCACATAGATATTCTGGGGAAAGACATGAATAATTTTATTATCATTCACTTTATCTTCAGAGGAAAAACTGGAAGGTATCAGCAAAATAGTGTAACTTTTTGCTTCCTGACGGTAATTCTGACAGCAGTGTTATTGTCAAATATCAAATGGTGGCAGTTTTTTATGTCGTAGAATAAAAGCCAGCATTTTCTACATGGAAAGCGTCTTCGATGGATAAGTGCTGTTTCATACAAATGTATGAAGTTTAATGTTCACATGTCCACAGGCCAGTAACCACTAAACATGAAACAGAATTCTCATCTCTGGCATTTTAGATCTGATAAACGGTGTGAGGCTTTCCCACACCATCAGAGCTGACTCGTTTCCAGCTGTATTGTTGTACAAGTCTCCACAAGAATGTAAAAGCTTTGAAACAAAACTTGGCATCCATATCAATAAGTGAACCTGCATTGTGAGGTCATGCTATTGTGAACAAAGATGTTTACTTCAGCAAGTAGGAATCTGTATTCTGCATTGTTCTTTAAGTATCAACAAAGGATATAATGAGAATTTTAATAGTTTTATTGAATCATTCAAATCAACTAAGTTATTTAGACCTATCCAGGAATTTGTAAGCTCCTTGTGGGCAAGAACCATTTTTGCCCTGCCATTTATCTTTGTATCCTTCATGGGCTTAGCCATAGACACTTACTAAAAATGAATGCACGCATGCACTCATAACGTATATATACAAGTATTTATAGTTGAAGGCAATGGCACCCCACTCCAGTACTCTTGCCTGGAAAATCCCACGGACGGAGGAACCTGCTAGGCTGCAGTCCATGGGGTCGCTAGGAGTCGGACACGACTGAGTGACTTCACTTTCACTTTTCACTTTCATGCCTTGTAGAAGGAAATGGCAACCCACTCCAGTGTTCTTGCCTGGAGAATCCTGGGGACGGAGGAACCTGGTGGGCTGCAGTCCATGGGGTCGCACAGAGTCGGACATGACTGAAGCGACTTAGCAGCAGCACAGTTGAAGCAATCAGAATGTATTTTAAATAAATTCCTTTACCGATAATGGAATGGGAAGGAGAGCTCAAATGGAGGAGACAGCACTTCCAAGATCATGGTACCACTCCAGGGAAGTCCTATAGGAGCCACTCATTAGGAAAATAGTCCTGGATTTGAACAAAATACTTCAGATCCAGAGTCACTCAGCTATCCTGCCTTAGCTTGGGCAGCATGCCTAGAAGATTACAATTAAGGAGACAAACTCCTGTTTAATTTTCAGATATGCCACATATTCAATGTTGAGCTTGGACGGAAGTGTATTAAGCTCCATGTTCTTCTATGTGTCTCATTGAGTAATCTATCATCCTACTTCACCGAAAGGTTTTCTGTTTAGAAAAATAAACAAAACGCAGTGATTTACTACATTAGTAGCCTATCCCACTTAAACTGTCCTAGGGAAATACAGTTGACCTTGAACAACCGATGGGTTAGGGGTGAAGACCATCTGTGGCGTCCGGTATGTGAGTATAGTTGACCCTCTGTATCCGGTTCCTCTTTATCAGTTGCTCCTCCATATTTGGGGTTCTGCATGTGAGGATTCAACCAACCGTGGATTGTGCAATACTGCCGTATTTATTATTGGGAAATATCCACATGTAAGAGGACTCACGCAGTTCAAACCTGTGTTGTTCAAGGCTCAACTGTATTTAGAAGGTAGAACGGATGGAATAAGGGCTTGATTGGAGGAGGGATTTTAAAAAGAAAGAGAGAGAGAAAATGACAACACTATCTTTTCTATCTTGAGAAACTGGGTAGATGATGGTGCCATTTACCAAGACAGGGAAGTCTAGAGGAGATCCTTCCCATACTGGTTGTTTATAACAGGCCACTTTCACTCCCTCTATGAGGTTTGCCATGAGTGTTATGGTCAACTCTTCAATTGATGCCATTGGTGTTATATTTGATTACTGCGGTTATTTCGCTCCAGTATTTCTGAAATACTGGAAAGATTGAAGGCAGGAGGAGAAGGCGATGACAGAGGATGACATAGTTGAATGGTATTGCCGACTCAATGGACATAAGTTTGACCAAATTCTGGGAGATGAAGGACAAGGAAGCCTGGCATGCTGCAGTTCGTGGGGTTGCAAAGAGTTGGACAGGACTGAGCGACTGAACAACAACAGTATTTCTGAAATGCTCCAAACAGTCCTGATAAAGCCAAAAAACAGACTGTTCTACATGGAGAATTGAGATATGCCCCAACAGCTCAGACTATCTCTCGTCTGTTTACTTTCTTATCACTGTTAATTGAAATTATGCATGATCTGCCATGCTAAAGTCTGGTGCTTCTTCAAAACCGTAAGTTTTAATTCTAACAGATTTGAATTTGAAATGATAAACTACCTTTTCTCTATAAATGCATCCTTAATTTGAGTGTTCCAAGAATTTAGCTTTTGCATGAAGTTGCAGAGTTGGCTAACTAATGAGCTAAGGGTTCAGATGAAGCAGCTTCCTGATTTTCAACAAAGCTTATCTATCTGTTAACACATTCTTCCCAAGAATTCCTCTGGTTGCAGAGATGCCAACACATATTAAAACGTCCATTTATCACCATCTTGAGAAGCTCATATTTTAAATTCCACATCTTCACAACACAGGGGAAAAAAGTCTTCCTTTTCCCATTTGAGTCATTTTTATTAGAACATTCTTTTTCTTTCTGTGAAGTGAAGTGAAGTGAAGTCGCTCAGTCATGTCCGACTCCTTGCGACCCCACGAACTGTAGGCTACCAGGCTCTGAGGAGCCTCTCAGTCTGTGGAATTTTCCAGGCAAGAGTACTGGAGTGGGTTGCCATTTCCTTCTCCAGGGGATCTTTCCAGCTCAGGGATCGAACCCGGGTCTCCCGCACTGCAGGAAGACGCTTTACCATCTGAGCCACATATTCGAGTTCCAAAGGCAAACCTGGCCTCTCCAGGTTGCCTGTACCTCTATTTAGTCATCTGGGTGCATCAAATGCTTCTCTTGGACCTGCTTTGATCCTCACCAACATGGTGAACACCTACACCTACAGGTGTTTGATGAACACCTACATGGTGTGTACACTGGAAATCTGTGCCCACAGAGTGTCATGAAAGGTGCCTGCATACAGGACAGCATGCTACACACGTCCCTTCTGCTCCATTGTTCCTTCAGACTTCACTTAACAAAACACAAGCTCAAAGACAAAATTAAGAATTTCAAGATGACAGCTGTAGAGCACTAGACCAAGCCCAGGCCCTTCTGAGCACGGGGCCCTGTGTGCCAGCACAGGTCACACGCTCCTGAAGCTTGCCCTGGTGACAATACAGATAGATAGGCAGGAGAATATGCAAAAGACTCACTCTAAAAACGTAATGGTTTCTAGAAGACCATGCTTCCTCTTGCCCAAGCTGAAATTCTTATTAGTCTACCAAAACATCACCCAGCTTCCCGAATACAATACTAACTGAGGGAGGAATAGTAAGAAATGATATATGATCCAAAGACCCAGTTCTAGCTGTCTGTTGCAATGTAACATGATACTTAAATGTGCTAAGTCGCTTCAGTGCGCCCAGCTCTGTTCAACCCTATGGACTGTGGCTCACCAAGCTCCTCCATCTATGGGATTTCCCAGGGAAGAATACTAGAGTGGGTTGCCATGCCGTCCTCCAGGATATCTTCCTGACCCAGGGATTGAACCCACATCTCTTACGCCTCCTGCATTGGCAGGTGAGTTCTTTACCACTCGCACCACCTGGGAAGCCTCTACTTAAATGAGTGGCTGAAAACCACTGTATTGGTCACTGAAGCACCGCATTGAGGACGAGGACCACTCATCAAGAAGGGACTCCCTTCTTGAACTGCTACATGATCCAGAAATAAAATCCTACTGTGTCTGAGCCATTCTTATATAGCCTTGGCTGGAACGTTCTTCAGTCCCTTATGGCACTGATTAGCATCAGCAGGTGGAATGCGACTGCAGCAGAATTGTATTGGAGTGTCTGGAATGGTTTCGCTCAGACGTCTGGTCTTTCCACACAGTGGCTCCCGAAGAGCAGATAGACCTCTCCCATGGTGGTGGCTCAGGGCTCCAAGAGCAAGTGTCCCAAGAGCTAGGAAGTGGAAGCCATAATAATCACAGGAGAAATGCTGGTTGATTGGACCAAGAGAGCAGAAGCAGTAGAGTGGTAAGAAGTGGGGGAATTTTTAATTTACATTGAAAATCAAGACTGTAGGGCCTCTTAACAGGTTGCTTTGTTATGATCAAGAAACATCGAGAATGATAGAGGAGGCAAAATAATGGTCCACCAAAGATGAAGTGAAGTCGCTCAGTCGTGTCCAACTCTTTGCAACCCCATGGACTGTAGCCTACCAGGCTCCTCGGTCCATGGGATTTTCCAGGCAAGAGTACTGGAGTGGGTGAGTTGGGTTAGGTAGCAAAGAGAAATGGATTAAAGTTCTCAATGGAATTTAGATCCCTAACCAGATGATTTTAAAATACAGAGATTATCCTGGATTATCTGGGTAGGCCCAATATAATCACAAAGATCCTTAAAAGAAGAAAAGGAAAGTAGCACAGGAAGAGCCAGATCAATGGAAACTTGAGAAAGATTTAGTCCAAATGTGGTAACTTTGAAGATGGAGGAATAGGGCCATGTGGCAGAAATTCAGACAACCTCTAGAAGCTGGAAGAAGCAAGGACGGGTTCTCTTCTAGAGCCCCAGAAGGAGCACAGTCCTGCCAACACCTGGATTATAGCCTGGTGAGACCCAGATTGGACTTTTAATATAAAAACTATATAATGTAAGTTGGTTGGTGGTGGTTTTTTATTGAAATTTTTAAAGAACCCACATGCAATGCAGGAGACCTGAGTTTGATCCCTGGGTTGGGAAGATGCCCTGAAGAAGGGGATAGCTACCCACTCCAGTATTCTTGCCTGGAGAATTCCATGGACAGATGAGCCTGGCAGGCTACAGTCCATAGGGTCGCAAAGGGTCAGATACAACTGAGCGACTTTCACTTAAATTTAGTTTACTTATTTTTATACAGTTTTAAAGGTCGGGCTTCCCTTGTAGCTCAGTTGATAAAGAATCTGCCTATAATCCAGGAGACCTGGGTTTGATCCTGGGTTGGGAAGATGCCCTGGAGAAGGAAATGGCAACCTACTCCAGTATTCTTGCCTGAGAAATCCATGGACAGAGGAACTGGGCTACGGTTCATGGGGTCAAAAGAGCTGGACACAACTTAGCGACTAAACAACCAAGTCACCTGAAGAGCTTATGAAAAACTCCCAGACTTAACACCTTAATCAATAAATCAGAATTTCTAGATTAGAGCCCCAAACATCTTATGTTATCAAAGCTCTATCAGTGATTGTAGGACCAAAGAAAAGCAAGTGCTTAATCAATCCCTGATTGACCAGCTGGGGGAGGGAGGAAGCTGTCCTAGCTCGAATCTAAATTATGTCTAATCCTGGGGTTGAGACCTGCATGAACACATCTGGGGCAGACCCAGCAGATGTCTCTTTGCACCAGGGGCTACAGGGCTCCAGGGAGATAATACACCTCAAAGGAAGAAAGAATCAGGTACAAGACTGATCCCAAATAGTGTCTGGTGTCTGTGACAGGCTTACAGGTAAGAAAGCTAAGAATCAGACATGCCAAGTTCAAATCCCCTGTGATCTTGGCTTTCAGGTACCTCTTAGTCTCGGCTTTCTCACTTGCAAATGGAGATATTAGGAGTACAATCTCTTGGGACTTCTATACATACTAAAAATGAAGACATGTTTGTAGAGTTACTCCTTCACTGCCTGTGTATGTGCTTAGTAAGCATCAACTTTGTAAATTATAATGGAGATCACCCTTTCACTAAAAGCTCTGAATTCTCCGATGGATGTTGAAGCAGACTATGAAGGAAGAAAAAGACTGAAAGTGAGATGGAAGGACTCATCCCTGGGTGTCAAAGTCCACCAGCTCTGGTACATCTGGGAGCTGCAAACAGGAGTGCAGACACCCAGGTAACATCCAGCAAGAAGGGCTTGGGTGTCTAGCAGAGGCCTCATTACAGAAGCAAGGACAGCAACATTCAAGTTACACCAACAAATGCTGAAACTGGTTTGTCATCAATCCCAGTGTGAGTACCATCCAGACAAACTTAATGATGAGTCTTGATCCTAAAATAAATAGTATATCAAACTATTCTAGAGGAGATGAGCGCTCAGGAAGCTCTGTGTTCTAAATCCACTGGTGTGCTGCAAACCACCTCTCACAAAATGAGAAATTAATATCTTCACTTACAATGTTGGCCAATTTCCATGGTGTAAATTCTCCTGCCTCGGCTGAGACCACACAGAAATCACTGAACACTGTCTTCAGGACAGACAGCATGGCTATCATGCTCTCAGGAACTCTCCTGCTTTATTCTTTGAATGACCCAGCTTCTAAAAGCAAGATGCAGTGATAGACACTGTGTAGCTTTTAACTGATTATGCTGTCCATGGAGAAAGAACATTTCTATATAAGACTTAGCCCATCTTTATTCTGAGACTGCCACATACATAATGTATTCTTCCAGCCTGATGGGGACATTTACTATCCACAAGGGAAGTACTGTAAAGAGTCCGTAGGTCAGCCTGTCTGCAGACTACGTGATGGTACTTTGTCCCCTCCTCTATTACAGCCCTCCTGTCTTTGTGGGAAAGAGAATATATTTAAGGGACTACTGGGAAAACGATTTACGAGTCTATCAAGTGAAAGAGCTATTGTGATGTGGGTTCCAGTTGTGGAAATTATACCTGAAATTCAAACTACAGTAAGTTCCCTACAAATGAATCTTCAAGTTGCAAACTTTCAAAGATGTAAACACGAGTTTGCATGTCCAATCAGGTAAGTTTGCTCACATGTCTGGCATGCATTTTCACATGTGGGCATCCTCTATGAGTGGTTATGCTTTACAGTACAGTACTGTGTAGAATCAGAGAAGGCAATGGCACCCACTCCAGTACTCTTGTCTGGAAAATCCCATGGACGGAGGAGCCTGGTAGGCTACAATCCATGGGGTTGCGAAGAGTTGGACATGACCAAGCAACTTCACTTTCACTTTTCACTTTCATGCATTGGAGAAGGAAATGGAAACCCACTCCAGTGTTCTTGCCTGGAGAATCCCAGGGACGGAGAGCCTGGTAGGCTGCCATCTATGGGGTCACACAGAGTCAGACACGACTGAAGCGACTTAGCAGCAGCAATATAGACTAGAGTAGTACAGTATTTTTATTTAGTACAGTGTCTTTATTTAGTACAGTGGCTCAGATCATGAACTCCTTATTGCCGAATTCAGATTTATATTGAAGAAATTAGGGAAAACCACTAGACCATTCAGGTATGACCTAAATCAAATCCCTTATGATTATACAGTGGAAGTGAGAAATAGATTTAAGGGACTAGATCTCATTGATAGAGTGCCTGATGAACTGTGGACAGAGGTTCCTGACATTGTACAGGAGACAGGGATCAAGACCATCCCCATGGAAAAGAAATGCAAAAAAGCAAAATGGCTGTCTGAGGAGGACTTACAAATAGCTGTGAAAAGAAGAGAAGTGAAAAGCAAAGGAGAAAAGGAAAGATATTCCCATTTGAATGCAGAGTTCCAAAGAATAGCAAGGAGAGATAAGAAAGCCTTCCTCAACCATCAATGCAAAGAAATAGAGGAAAACAGAATGGGAAATACTAGAGATGTCTTCAAGAAAATTAGAGATACCAAGGGAACATTTCATGCCAAAATGGGCTCGATAAAGGACAGAAATGGTATGGAGCTAACAGAAGCAGAAGATATTAAGAAGAGGTGACAAGAATACACAGAAGAACTGGACAAAAAAGATCTTCACGACCCAGATAATCACGATGGTGTGATCACTCACCTAGAGCCAGACATCCTGGAATGTGAAGTCAAGTGGGCCTTAGGAAGCATCACTACGAACAAAACTAGTGGAGGTGATGGAATTCCAGTTGAGCTATTTCAAATCCTACAAGATGATGCTGTGAAAGTGCTGAACTCAATATGCCAGCAAATTTGGAAAACTCAGCAGTGGCCACAGGACTGGAAAATGTCAGTTTTCATTCCAATCCCAAAGAAAGGCAATGCCAAAGAATGCTCAAACTACTGCACAATTGCACTCATCTCACAAACTAGTAAAGTAATGCTCAAAATTCTCCAAGCCAGGCTTCAGCAATGCGTGAACCGTCAAATTCCAGATGTTCAAGCTGGTTTTAGAAAAGGCAGAGGAACCAGAGATCAAATTGCCAACATCCACTGGATCATGGAAAAAGCAAGAGAGCTCCAGAAAAACATCTATTTCTGCTTTATTGACTATGCCAAAGCCTTTGACTGTGTGGAACACAATAAACTGGAAAATTCTGTAAGAGATGGGAATACCAGACCACCTGACCTGCCTCTTGAGAAACCTGTATGCAGGTCAGGTGGTCTAGTATTCCCATCAGTTAGAACTGGACATGGAACAACAGACTGGTTCCAAATAGGAAAAGGAGTAGGTCAAGGCTGTATATTGTCACCCTGCTTATTTAACTTACATGCAGAGTACATCATGAGAAATGCTGGGCTGGAAGAAGCACAAGCTGGAATCAAGATTGCCGGGAGAAATATCAATAACCTCCGATATGCAGATGACACCAGCCTTATGGCAGAAAGTGAAGAGGAACTCAAAAGCCTCTTGATGAAAGTGAAAGTGGAGAGTGAAAAAGTTGGCTTAAAGCTCAACATTCAGAAAACTAAGATCATGGCATCTGGTCCCATCACTTCATGGCAAATAGATGGGGAAATAATGGAAACAGTGGCAGACTTTACTTGTCTGGGCTCCAAAATCACTGCAGAGGGTGATTGCAGCCATGAAATTAAAAGACGCTTACTCCTTGGAAGGAAAGTTATGACCAACCTAGATAGCATTTTGAAAAGCAGAGACATTACTTTGCCAACAAAGGTCCATCTAGTCAAAGCTAGGGTTTTTCCAGAAGCATTGTATGCATGTGAGAGTTAGACTATAAAGAAAGCTAAGTGCAGAAGAATTGATGCTTTTGAACTGTGGTGTTGGAGAAGACTCTTGAGAGTCCCTTGGACTGCAGGGAGATCCAACCAGTCCATCCTAAAGGAGATCAGCCCTGGGATTTCTTTGGAAGGACTGATGCTAAAGCTGAAACTCCAGTACTTTGGCCACCTCATGCAAAGAGTTGACTCATTGGAAAAGACCCTGATGCTGGGAGGGATTGGGGGCAAGAGGAGATGGGGACAACAGAGGATGAGATGGCTGGATGGCATCACTGACTCTATGGACATGGGTTTGAGTAGACTCCAGGAGTTGGTGATGGACAGGGAGGCCTGGCGTGCTGCAATTCATGGGGTCGCAAAGAGTTGGACACAACTGAGCAACTGAACTGAACTGAACAGTGTCTTTATTTCAAGACCAGGATGTCTGGAAGCAAGTGTAAAAGGAGCGGTGATGTAACTGGTACTGTACTTTTCAAGGTAATATACTGCAAGATTACAAATGCCTTTATTTTTTATGTATGATTTGTGTGAAAAGTATTATAAAACTATTATAGTACTATTTAGCCAATTGTATTTGTTGGGTACCTGGGCTAATTGTGGTGGTCTCAGGAACAAATTGAACTTACAACGTGCTCTCAGAATGGAACTCATTGGTATGTAGGGGATTTACTGTACTTAGGGAGAAAAGTCTGTCATGGCTTTTTACCAATTTTTACATAGACTAAAAACTCATTAGAATGGTATGGACTGAAAATGTTGAAATTATGAAATGCACGCATCAGAATTCCCTGTATGGCAATTTAAAATACAGATTTCTGGACCCTACCCCTTGGGTTTCTGATTCAGTGGATCTGGGACCCCAGGATGCACATTTCAAGTAAGTTCCCTGTGATGCTGCTGGCCTGCGGATCACAATCAGACATATGAGACAGCTTAGAACTGGGATTTCTCCTGAACTAGCCAATATTTTGGGCTTCCCTGGTAGCTCAGTGCTAAAGAACCTGCCTGCCACTGAAGGAGACAAGGGGTTCCATCCCTGGGTCAGGAAGATCCTCTGGAGAAGGAAATGACAACCCACTCCAGTATTCTTGCCTGGATGAACAGGACAGAGGAGCCTGGCAGGCTACAGTTCATGGAGTCTCAAAGAGTCAGACACGAGTTAGTGACTAGAGAGCAACAACAGCCAATAATTTAAAATTAATCACACAGTATCCATTGAAAGGGAACAAAAGCTCCCTGTAACACAATAAAAATTTCCAAATTCATGCTTGGACTGAAACAAGACTTCCAGAGGACTAATAATATTAACATGAAGTTTTAAATGGAACTTCTTTTAGGAGTTCTAAGGTGACATTTTGGATTTTTTGCTCCCTACTAAAAGCTCGTATGCTGCATGCTTAGTTGCTCAGTTGTGTCCGACTCTCTGCAACCCCATGGACTGTAGCCCACCAGCCTCCTCTGTCCTTGGGGATTCTCCAGGCAAGAATACTGGAGCGGGTTGCCACGCCCTCCTCCAGGGCATCTTCCCCACCCAGGGATCAAACCCGGGTTTCCTGCATCTCCTGCATTGCCAGGCGGGTTCTTTAGCACTAGCACCACCTGGGAAGCCCCACTAATAGCCATTATTCTTTTTTTTTTTTTTTGCCTCGGGAAACAAAAGGATGATACCACTTGCCTGAGATTGCACAGCAAAGAAGAGGCCCTTTATCTCTACAAAGGAGCTCTCTCCTTTCTGCCTCTCCCCAGCGCCCAGAACACAGTACAAAAAATGCCCATGGACCTGTAACATTGTTGAAGCGAAGGAGAGACACAGTCTCAGTCGATGAATCCTCGAGGTTGTCAATGGAAGTCACTCATATTTCTGTCTTCTTTTTTAGCCACACTCTGAAATTCCCGGCTTCCCTTTTTTTGGATGAAGTTGTTCTGTGTACAAAGGTGGTGGCTTTCAGAGCCTAAACCCAGGAGAGACTAACACAAAAAGCCCCAAATGCTAATTTTAACATCTGGGGTAAGCAGGATGTGAAGGTCATTGTTTTAAAATCACATCTCCTAACAGAGAAAAATAGTCTTGATGGAAGTGTTTTGTTTTTTCTGTTTCACAATATTCTCACCTCCTTTTCTAACTGGCCTGGAAACTGTTATTTCATCCTTAGTATTTTTTTTTTTGAGTTATTATTTTTTGTAAATAACCTTCTATTGAACTAAGATCCACTGCCCATATTAGGCATGATGGTCAAGTGGGGGTTTCCTATCAGGTTTCAAGATTATTTTGCAAATGCCACCCAGCTGTCCCTTCATTCCAATGTTCCTCTCCAAACTCAACAGGGACCCCTCAGCAAACTGGAGCAGGTCTGTGCAAGCCACCCACAGTGCTTCCTGTGAACGCTACAGACCGTGTTCATTCCTGCCTTTATCCAACAAACTACCCAGATGGCACAGGCTTGGTTTTTCTGTTTGGTTGCATTGTTTTTATCTTTCTCCTGTTGGTCTGATGGTTTTTAGAGTTGGTGACCAACAGGCACTTTAGAAATGAGATGTGCTGAGCCATATGAAGGGTGAATAATCCATCTGAGGGGACTTAGCCCAGCTACCCCATCCCTGGCACATCCCTGGCACATCCCTGGCACATCCCTGGCTGACGGGCCTCAGGACGGACAGTCCCTCGGGGGGCGCACAGAGCAGGAAGGGACTTCAGGTCTTCATTTTACCCTCTGTTTAATGAAAAGCAGAGCCCTTTATAAAAAAAAAATAGTTCCTTTCTGGAGCTTGGGATTTTATATAATAGCTGATATTGCTGGAAAGAGCTATTTAGGCAGCTTCCCTGGTCTCTCAGCCAATGTGCCAAGCAACTGGCAGCAACCCAGGGAGGCAGGTATTATCACTGTGTCACTTTACATAGAGGAAACTGCAGCTCAGAGGAGCTGGGTAGCTGGACAGAAGATGAAGGTGCAGCCAGCTCTATTTGTCTCCAGATCATAATAGCTAATGCTTATTGTCTTGGTCAGCTGGGGCTGCTCTAATGAAACCCCACAGACAGGTAGTTCTCTCTTCCAGAGACTGGGAAGTCCAAGGTCAAGGTGTGGCTGATTTGGTGGCTAACTCGGTCCCTCTTCCTGGTTTATAGGCTGTCACTTTCCCACAGTGTCCTTACACAGCAGAGACAGAAAAACAAACAAACAAACCCAAATCTCTCATCTCTCTTCCTCTTCTTCTAAGGACACGAAGCCCATCATGGGGACCCCATTGACATGAGCTCATCTAAACCTAATTACCTCCCAAACATCCCATCCCTAATGCCACCATGCTGGGGGTTAAGGCTTCAACATATGAATTCAGGGGGACACAAAAATTTAGGCCATAACATTGATTGAGTTCCTTATGTTAATCCTTCTATGCCCATTACGTCTCTGATCCTCACAACAGCGCTAGGAGAATACTATTGTCATCCCCACTATACAGATGGTGAGATGAAAGCACAGAGAGGTTGAGCAAGTTGTTGTAGGTCACACAGCTAGCTGAAGGCAGAGCTGGGACAGAGAGCCAGGACTCAGGCAGCCTGCTCCAGTAGCCGTGCCAACCCCTGGGCCACAGTGCCCTCATTAGATACTGAATATACGTTTAGAACTGCTTCTTTTAGGATACCATCGGGACTCCTCCCCAGAACTCCAGGGTGAGGGGAAAATTTATGTCATGGCTTAGATTGTAAAGAATCTGCCCACCAATGCAGGAGATGTGAGTTCAATCCCTGGGTTGGGAAGATCCCCTGGAGGAGGAAATGGCAACCCACTCCAGTATTCTTGCCTGGAGAATCCCATGGACAGGGGAGCCTGGTGGGTTACAGTCCATGGGGTCGCAAAGAATCAGACATGACTGAGAAACTAAGCACACAACAAGAAAGACACTGACTGGGTGGTGGAGACGTGGGTTTTATTTCTAGAACTTTCTCTATCTCGCTATGTGTCTTGAGTCCTATTTGTGTATAAACCGAGGGAGAGGTCCTATGTGTGTATATTAAGCTGGCTCTCAGTTTTATTAGATGTCTCTCTGCTTATGTCCTTCCAGCCTGCAGACTCTCTCAGGCGCTGATAGCATCACTCACCAGCGCTTACAGAAAGGTAAGGATCCGGCTGAGATCTCAGAACTTGCCAGATGCTGAGTTGTCTCTTGATAAGGACTCTCTCAGGAGCCTCTCCCATCGTCAGCACCTGGATCCAAACCCCTTCAACAGAAACACACTGTGTCTGTTCCTTCAGATAAGGGGACCCCACACACAGACAGATACTCAGAAGGGCCCTGGCTAATGCTCTGCTGTCCCTGTATTAAACTCTTAGCAATTTTTGAATAAGGGGCCATGAATTTTCACCTTACCCTGGGCCTTCTCATCTCTGGAACTGGTCCTGTCCCCCTAACCCCCATCAATGGCACTTGTCCTCCAAGTCCCCAGGTTCCAGTCTCTCTGAATGGTCATCACCCCTAACATCCTACTTTGTCAAGAAACTAGAACCCAGAAGAGCCATGGGATGTGTTCAAGTCACATAGGAAGATAGAAAAAGTACTAGAACAAAAACCCAGGCTTCCAGCTCCTAGTCCATTTGCATGTTTCTTGTCCTTGACACAAATTTTTCCCCTGACACCGGAATTCTGGGAAGGAATCCTAATGGTGTCAGTAGGAGAAGTAGCCCTTAACATGAGGGCACCGGGGCTCAGGGCACTGGGCTGGCTGCCTGGGCTTGTGGCTCCCAGCTCTGCACTCGCCCGGCTGTGTGACCGGCAGCAGCTTGCTTGACCTCTCTGTGCTTCCATCTCGCCTTCTGTACAAAGGAGTAGTTTCCTCCTGGGGCTCTTGTGAGGATCATTCTAGAGAAACAGGACTTTTTGATCAATCATTCTAATCTCCTGTGTACTTAGAAGAAAAAATGTAGTTGATTGTTTCTCCACTTTTTCCTGTTCTGAAAAAAAGTTGGGGGGAGGGATGTCATAGGACTGAGTGTTCCAGTTTTCCTCAGAACAAAGATGATGAGATTTCAGGTCATTAGGATTAGCTCAGGGAACAGGTAAGATACTAACTAAGGAAATGAGGGTAAGTAGCTAATTAAAGTCTTGACACTAAATAGGGATCAGGTCACAAGGCAAGTTACAATTCTCAGCACCCTCAAGGGTCCTGAATCTTCTGGAAACACTACCAGGAAAGGACAGTCCAGAAGAATTCTAACCTTAAAGAAGGAAAAAAAGTAAAAATTTAAATGAAAGCAATTAACCAAAGTTAGGATGGATGTGAGTTAAGGTGTTAATACTTAGGCAATTATATGAATGGTGACTTTAACAGGATGATTGATACACACACGTGCCCCTTCCAAGCGGCGAGATACAGATGCTTAGAAACAACTTTTAAGGGACTTCCCTGGTAGTCCAGTGGCTAAGACCTTGTGCTCCCAATGCAGGGGACCCAGGGTTTCATCCCTGGCCAGGGAACTAGATCCCACGTGCTGCAACGAAGAGTTTGCATGATGCAGCTAAAGATCCTGCGTGCCACAGTGAAGACCCAGGGCAGCCAAACAAAGAAACACGTATCATTTTAAGAAAAGAAAGAAACTTTTAAACCAAAGGGATAGGGATGATGGTTACACAACACTGTAAATGTACTTAATGCCATTGAATTGTACACATCTAACATGGTTAAAATGGTTTAAAAGTTCAAGGTTACCCCCCTCTGTTCACAGAGAGCTGTTCAAGGGAGCCCACCCCTACAGCACTTACTCCCCCATTCAAACCTCCACAGGCCGCCGCACATTGCTCTCACATATTCTACTCAAGGTCTAATGGTCAGTGATGCAATCATGAATGCATGAAACCCTAATCAAGAAGATATTCTTAGTGATTCAACTTTGCAACAAACATTTCCTGCTACTCTTCTTCCAAATTTCTGGATCAAGTTTACGTAGAGAGCATCCTGAGATTGCAAGACGAAGTGTTTCCAAAATGTTTACAATTTGCTATTACTTGGCTGGATCAGTCAGGATTTTTCTCAATGCTGTGCGCACAAAGCAAAGGAAGAAGCAGACGGCCGAGGCTGACAGCTGCAAGTGGCATCTGCGAGTCGAAGATCGCATTTGTGTGGCTCAGAATTGCCTCATTTTATTATTTGTTGACGTAAGTCTGAAACATTGACATGCATTTGTGCTAATATAATACTATTTTAATTATTTTTTAAAAAACCAAAATGGGACAATTAGAGAGTAGATAATTGTTTCTTGTTTGTTGCTGATGTTCAGTTGCTCCACCATGTCCAACTCTTTCATGACCCTATGGACCATAACACCCCCAGGTTCCTCTGTCCATGGGATTTCCCCAGCAGGGATACTGGAGTGGGTTGCCATTTCTTCCTCCAGGAGATCTTCCCAGCCCAGGGGTTGAACCTGCATCTGCCGCATTAGCAGGTGGAATTTATTTTACAACTGAGACACCAGGGAAGCCCTTATTTATTAAATAGGGTTTATGGCTGACAATGGAGAAGGCAATGGCACCACACTCCAGTACTCTTGCCTGGAAAATCCCATGGATGGAGGAGCCTGGTGGGCTGCAGTCCATGGGGTCGTTAAGAGTCGGACATGACTGAACGACTTCACTTTCACTTTTCACTTTCATGCACTGGAGAAGGAAATGGCGACCCACTCCAGTGTTCTTGCCTGGAGAATCCCAGGGACGGGGGAGCCTGGTGGGCTGCCATCTATGGGGTCCCACAGAGTCGGACACGACTGAAGTGACTTAGCAGCAGCAGCAGCATGGCTGACAAACAAAGCTAGTGGGGGTGATGGAATTCCAGTTGAGCTATTTCAAATCCTAAAAGATGATGCTATGAACGTACCACACTCAATATGCCAGCAAATTTGGAAAACTCAGCCGTGGCCACAGGACTGGAAAAGGCCAGCGTTCATTCTAATCCCAAAGAAAGGCAATGCCAATAAATGTTCAAACTACCACACAATTGCACTCATTTCACATGCTAGCAAAGTAATGCTCAAAATTTCCCAAACCAGGCTTCAACAGTACATGAACCATGAACTTCCAGACGTCCAAGCTGGATTTAGAAAAGGCAGAGGAACCAGAGATCAGATTGCCAACATCTGTTGGATCATAGAAAAAGCAAGAGAATTACAGAAAAACATCTACTTCTGCTTCATTGACTATGTGGATCACAACAAACTGGAAAATCCTTCAAGAAGTGGGAATACCAGACCACCTACCTGCCTCCTGAGAAATCTGTATGCAGGTCAAGAAGCAACAGTTACAACCAGACATGGAACAGCAGACTGGTTCCAAATTGGGAAAGGAGTACATCAAGGCTGCATATTGTCACCCTGCTTATTTAACTTATGTGCAGTGTACCTCATATGAAATGCCAGGCTGGCTGAAGCACAAGCTGAAATCAAGATTGTCAGGAGAAATATCAATAACCTCAGATATGCAGATGACACCAACCTTATGGCAGAAAGCAAAGATGAACTAAAGAGCCTCTTGATGAAAGTGAAAGAGGAGAATGGAAAAGTTGGCTTAAAACTCAACATTTAGAAAACTAAGGTCATGGCATCTGGTCCCATCACTTCATGGCAAAAAGATGGGGAAACAGTGGAAACAGTGACAGACTCTATTTTTTTGGGCTCCAAAATCACTGCAGATGGTGACTGCAGCCAGGAAATTAAAAGACACTTGCTCCTTGGAAGAAAAGTTATGACCAACCTAAATAGCATATTAAAAAGCAGAAACATTACTTTGCCAACAAAGGTCCATCTAGTCAAGGCTATGGTTTTTCCAGAAGTGTTGTATGGATGTGAGAGTTGGACTGTGAAGACAACTGAGTGCCGAAGAATTGATGCTTTTGAACTGTGGTGTTGGAGAAGATTCTTGAGAGTCCCTTGGACTGCAAGGAGATCAAACCAGTCAATCCTAAAGGAAATCAGTCCTGAAAATTCATTGGAAGGACTGATGCTGAAGCTGAAACTCCAATACTTTGGCCACCTGATGCGAAGAACTGACTCATTGGAAAAGACCCTGATTCTGGGAAAGATTGAAGGCAAGAGGAGAAGGAGATGACAGAGGAAGAAATGGTTGGATGGCATCATTGACTCGATGGACATGAGTTTGAGTAAACTCCAGGGAGTTGGTGATGGACAGGGAGGCCTGTCATGCTGCGGTTCATGGGGTCACAAAGAGTAGGACACGACTAAGCGACTGAACTGAACTGAACTGAACAGCTGAAGAAGTAGTATGTGCAAAGGAACCCTGTTTTTCACCCCTCAGGATAATCGCACACCCCCAAACCTGGGACATGGCTGATCCCCCAAAACTGCAGGAAAAGTAATCAGGGGTTAATAACCAACTTCCCTATAGAGGTTGATGCAGAAAAGCACAGGAGCTTTGAGCCAGCCGTCCTGGGCCACTCTCCTGGCCAGACTCCACTGTCTAATTCATAAACTGGGGACAACAGTCTTGCAAAGTTAAGGATAAAGGAAGAAGGGTGTTTGGAATTTAATTTCCATATACAAAATAAAATATTTCTCATTTTCTTTCTTACTTTTTTCTTTCTTCCTCCTTCTTTCCTTCCTTCTCCTGAGTTTAAATTTTTCCATGGCAATAAGATGAATACACATTTACTTTGGAGTCTTGGGTTTTTCTGGGAGAATAAGAGATTCACTTCATCATGGAAGATAATTCATATGGTTCCATTTTCTTCATTGCCAGTGGTCTGTGATTCAGAGTTATTTTGTAGGCCATTTGTCATTTAGTTTTGCCTCATGGTTTGACTGGATGGATTAAATAAAAGTAACTTAACATGGGAATTTGGTATTGAGGGCTAATTTTTTTCTTTTAATTGAAGTATAGTTGATTTACAATATGGTGTTAATTACTGCTGTACAGCAAAATGATTCAGTTTTATATACACATTATATACATTCTTTTTTAACTTTCTTTTTCCAATATGGTTTATTATATAGGTCTAATTTTTAATCTAGAATCAAGGATGGCCTTACAAAAAACTCAGTACCCTGTCTTGCTCTAGTTTAGAAGCCACTGAAGGAGAATCAAAGGAGCATTTTTTGAAGGTCATGGGAGATGGGGGGCAGAACCCCTCCTTTTCTTGCTCTCAGGAGGAAACCCTGGGGGCAGGGAAGGGGTGGCAGGCAGATGGGGCTTGTGTGAACCATGGGCCTTACTTATGGGATGTTGCACAGATTTCACTCCTATCCCACCCCCTAGGGAGGTAGTATCACAATACTGACTGTCAAGCCTATTGAATTATCCAGAAAAAGAACAAAAAGCAGGAGGAACCTACCTACAGGTAAAGAAATCCAAGGTCCCTTCCCTATCCTGAACTCTCTCCTCAATCTATTTTCAAAAGAAAAACTGAAGTCTACAGGTACAAAAACAGATCCTTCCCAACAACTACTTTGGCCAAGGGTGTGTTTGGGGTACAATGTAATTTTCCTGGATTTGCACTGTCAGATCACCGAAGTTCTAACTTAGATTTTTTTACTTTTTTCTAAAGGGTTGTTGTCCAGTCTTTGCCGGCCAGACACTCAGTGCTGCCCTACAGAGGCCTGTATGGAGCAACTCATGATGACTGAGGGCCTCGGGCTGTAGAGAATTAAGAATCTCGGCTTGAATGGGGGCACTGTCTACAGCTCCAGCGCTGGCTTTTTTCAGGCTATTGACGTTATTAAGGGCGTTGCCATTTCAGAACCGTGGGAAGAACCAAGGTTAATATAGTGATCTTTTTCTTTCCCTTTAGTGTCAACCCTTAACAATTACAGGAATTGGGACGAGACTTCTAGACTTCCTACTTCATTTTTAGTTTTGATACAATTTTTTCATACAGGTTTAGCGATTGCAAAATTTTTGAAGTGTTTTACTGTTTTTCAGGAAGTGAGATAATTTGAGCCCCCTCGAAGGCTCTTTTTCTCTCCTTGCTATTCTCCAGAATTATTTCACTATCTGGTTTCAAATGTGAGGATCGTATTAAAGGATACCATTTCATGCATCACCTTTCTCCAAAGAATATAATTACAGCCTCCAAATTAAGCATATCAGGAAGATCAGTTAAGTTTGCTTGATCCCTCCTGAAATTGATCAATTATTTTTGCCACAACTTAATCCAAATTGGATTTTTCAGTGTTGAAGAAGAATCTTTTGAGAGACAGCCATCAATTTATCCTGGCATCCTTATTCACTCTAATGTAAAAACCAGGTATGCTCAACCTCTGGGCCATGAATAGGAGTATATGCCCCAAAATTATATGTAAAATTTTCTGTGTGGCACCTTTCTCTGGAAAAAAGACTTGTAGTTTCAACAGATTTTTAAAAGTTCTGGCAAATCAAAAAAGTTAGGGATTAGTTTGACTGAGACAATCTCTGCTCATACATAGCCAAGAGCAACATCACTTCTTGGAATTTCCTTTTGGAGCTCATCACTCCCAATGGGACAGGGATGGAGGTTTTCTGGGTAAATGATGGTGGGCTCAGCATACCAATGTGTCTTGTTGTGTTGGAGCCTCCCTTGAGCCCCTTTATCAGTTGAGCAAAATTTCTCTGTTCAAGCAGCCTTTGCTGTAACTAATGGAAAATGAATCATTCAGAGAAATGAAGCTCCTTAAGAGCCCTGACTTGATGAGCAGTTTTAGATATTATGCCTCATTTTGTGGAGGGTGGATGCCCTCATAGTAAGCCACTTAACAAAAGCTTATTCCTTCTAGGAGTTAAAATTCAGGTCTTAGGACTGAGCTAAGTTTCAGTTTCCATCAGCCCGTGACCTGGACCCACCATCAGAGTGGTAGTGTTACAGAGTCCAAGCTTACTCTGTTCGCCGCAGGACAGGCTAATGAATTGGAGATGAGATGCTAAGGCAAGGAATGCAACTTTACTCAGAGTAGGAGATGGCAAACTAATGTCTGAAAATAACCATCTTGTTGGGGTCTGGATGCCAGGTTCTTTTACAGATCAGAGATGGGGCAGGTGAGGAAACAAAGTAAAAAGTGAAGTAAAAGTGAAGTCGCTCAGTCGTGTCCGCTCAGTCGGTCTCTTTGAGACCCCATGGACTGTAGCTTACCAGGCTCCTCTGTCCATGGGATTTTCCAGGCAAGAGTACTGGAGTAGGTTGCCATCTCCTTGTCCAAGGGATCTTCCCAATCCAGGGATCGAACCCAGGCCTCCCATATTGTAGGCAGACGCTTTACTGTCTGAGCCATCAGGGAAACAAAGTACAAAAAAAGCTATTAATCTTGCATATATCTCCTAGAATGGCAAGCCTCAGGCAGCGGATGTGTTAATCTTTTCCTTCCTGTCATTTACAGGTGGACGGGGTTCTGAACAAAGGCACTTTAGTTATCAGACAGGCAGAGGGGCAGGTTTCTCTGAGGCAAGCCATTATGTATGATTATAATAACAAAAGCAGTGAAAAACAAGTCAAAGAAACCGTTCCAACATGGAGTCACAATTTGCTTTTCCCGGCTGGCTGCCGTCTGTGGGGTCGCACAGAGTCAGAAACGACTGAAGCGACTTAGCAGCAGCAGCAGCAGCTACAGTGGTACTCCCACACCAAACCCTACCCCTTAGCCATGAACTTGATAGACATCAAAGCCAACCCTGAAGAGTATGAGGAGGAATAGTCCCAAAAGGACTGCTGTAGGAACAGTACCTAAAAGGCGTGACTCTGTGCTGGAGATCAAGAATTTGAGGTGGGTGATTGCTCTGGCTTTAATTCAAATGTTGAAACTCTAACCCCAATGTGATGGAATTTGGGGAGGGGAACTTTGGGAGGTAGGAGAAGGAAATAGCAACCCACTCCAGTATTCTTGCCTGGAAAATCTCATGGACAGACAGCCTGGCAGGCTATAGTTCATGGGGTCTGCAAAGAGTTGAATATGACTGAGTGACTGAGCACACACTCTGGGAGGTAATTAGGTCATGGTGGGAGAGCCCTCCTGATGAGATTCATACTTTTACGAGAGACACAAGAGCTGACTTTTCTCTCTGCACTCTGCCAGGAGAGGACAGAGCAAGAGGAAAGCCATCTTCAGACCAAGAAGAGGGTCATCTCCAGATCCAACCAGGCTGGCACCCTGACTTCGAACTTCCCAGCCTTCAGACCTGTGAGAAATAAATATCTGTGTTTAAGCCTCCCAAACTATGGTATCCTGTTATGGCAGCTGAAACTGACAAATACAGTGTCTTCAAGAAGTACGGAAGCCTCCCTTAAAGCATCAGTGACTAGAATCTCAGACTCCAGCAAAAGATGACAGAATCCAAGCATGGAGACTGAGAAAGGAGCACTAAGGTTGTTGTTTGAGATTAAGACTCCCCACCGCCTCCTACTATTTCTTGCCTCTCTTTCTCCTTTCAAAATGTTATCAGTTCCCTGTGGACTTAAGCCTCGGTTCCAATTCTTCTACCTATTGTCATTCAGTTTCACTGGGCCTTTTATTTCTTCAGCTGGGAATAATAATTTCGCCTCACAGAGATGCAACACGGGATCCAGTGTAACAACGGTCATAAAGCTCTGAGAACACACCTTGGCACTTAGTGAGGGCTCACAAAGGCAAGTTGTTCAGATTAACTTCCGGGGACTTCCCTGGTGGTCCAGTGGTTAGGAATCCACCTTCCAATGCAGGGGACGCGGATTTGATCCTACAGGCCACGTGGCAGGTAAGCCTGTGCACCACAACTAGAGAGAAGACTTTGTGCCTCAGGGAAAGATCCCACATGCTGTAACTAAGATGTGAGGCAGCCAAATAAGTAAATATTTTTTAAACAATACTACTTACTTAAAAAAAAATTTTTTTTTAAATTAACTCCCAACCAAATCCATGAAAATTAGGCCCCAAGCTGATTCTTCCACCTGGCCAGCTCCACCCGTCTGTTTTCCTACTGTCCTTTTCCTATCTAATTTTGACTCATGCTTCAGACCTGGGTTTACATGTAAATGCCTTGGAAAGCTCTTCTAGAAATTCTAGAGAAGTTTGCTCATAGCACTGATCTACAGCAATACAGTGTCTTGACATGTTTCTTCTGTAGAACTATAAACAAAATTACTTGCTGAGTGCTATAAACACATTTGTTTACTCTCCCTTTTCTCTCCTCCATGAGCGCAGAGATTAAATCATCTGAATTGTTTCCTGAGCCATGAGCAGGGTGTCTGGCACTTTTATATTTGATTAATAATTATTGGTTGCAAGAGTGAGTGAATGAATAAATGAAGCAGTTCTTAGAGAGGACTTAGCAGTTGTGTAAGCCTTAGTCTATGTATTCAAGTTACTCCAAAAAAAAAACCAAAAAACAACTATGTATTCCAATTTACTCTTCCGTTACATTCTCCTCTTAATGGTGTTGGGGAAAGAACTTTGTTTTCCCACTCTGTGCTGAGATAGTTTATGCTGAACACACATCAAAAAAATCATCACATTCAACAGGAATATTTGTTTCTCCTAAGTCAATCCAGTGTGTTTTATTTTCTTTGGCATTAAAAAAGTTTTTGTGGATAGTTATAAATAGACATGGGCTTCCCAGGTGGCTCAGTGATTAAAAAAAAAAAAAAAATCCACCTGCCAATGCAGGAGATGTGGGTTCAATCCCTGGGTCAGAAAGATCCCCTAGAGAAGGAAATGGCAACCCACTCCAGGATTCTTGCCTGGGAAATCCCATGGACAGAGGAGCCTGGAAAGCTACAGTTCATGGGATCACAAAGAGTCAGACATGACTGAGCAACTGAGCTTTGCTGTTGTTGTTGTTCAGTCGCCAAGTCGGGTCCAACTCTTCAACACACATAAATAGACACAGGTGCCCAACAGGAAACCTTTGTATCCTTAGCACATACTGTGCAGCTGGGAACCGTGGGGGCTTACATGCACCCTGGAGAGTGCCTGCAGGATATTAATACCCCGACCCTTCCTCCAGAGTGGAGATTTTTCCTCCACTGTCTGGGAGCTTGCCCCATCTCGATATGACCAAAGGATCCTCTTAGTTTGTAATGGGGGATATTTCACTGGGTCCAGCTCCCAGGGCTGTGACCAGGTGAGGGAAATGTACATGACTCAGAGAAGACCAGAACTCAGATCCGAGCTCCATAGGTTTCATTGGTACACAACCCAATCAAAACAATGAGTGGACCTCTGCTGCTTTCTCTGTACTCACCTGTTTCTTTTCCCATTTAAGAATGTATTTACCTTCTTTACACAGAAATGTAGAAATACTAAGCTAAATGAATTACCCAGCTCCTTACCTTTCCTGAATTCCTATTCAGGTACGGCCCACAAACCCCTCAAACAATAGCCATCCTCTTTCCTACACAGAGCAGTTGTTTTGAGATTTTGCCAAGTAGTAGTTGACTAATTTAGTCTGTATAAGTTCAATAAAGAATATAGATTTTTTAAAAACCCATTTCTTGAGCTAGAAATCATTTTAGTTCACTATCAACATTAATAAAAATAAATAAAAATAGTCTACCATCTTAGCAGCAAACTTAACAGAAATGTCAGCTTACAAGGGAAAATATTTTTTTTCTAGTTCTTTAAGGTATCTGTATGAGATGATGGATGTTCACTAAACGTGTTCTGTCAATATTTTTACATACATTGTGAATCATTCCACAATGTATGTAAATCAAATCATTATGCTGTACCCCTTAAACTTACATAATCCTATATGTCAATTATATTTCAATAAAGCTGCAAGAAAAAAAACTAAAGTGTAAGCTTTGGTTCAGTTCAGTTCAGTCGCTCAATTGTGTCCGACTCTTTGCGACCCCGTGAATCGCAGCACGCCAGGCCTCCCTGTCCATCATCAACTCCCGGAGTTCACTCAGACTCATGTCCATCGAGTCAGTGATGCCATCCAGCCATCTCATCCTCTGTCGTCCCCTTCTCCTCCTGCCCCCAATCCCTCCCAGCATCAGAATCTTTTCCAATGAGTCAACTCTTCGCATGAGGTGGCCAAAGTACTGGAGTTTCAGCTTTAGCATCATTCCTTCCAAAGAAATCCCAGGGCTGATCTCCTTCAGAATGGACTGGTTGGATCTCCTTGCAGTCCAAGGGACTCTCAAGAGTCTTCTCCAACACCACAGTTCAAAAGCATCAATTCTTCGGCGCTCAGCTTTCTTCACAGTCCAACTCTCACGTCCATTAGCCTTAAAACCCACTAAGTCTCAGGTTGTGAAAAGTGTTAATGACTCAGTCGTGTCTGAGTCTTTGTGACCCCATAGACTGTAGCCTGCTGGCTCCTTTGTTCATGGAATTCTCCAGGCAAGAATACTGGAGTGGGTTGCCATTTCCTTTTCCAGGAGATCTTCCCGACCCAGGGATTGAACTTGGGTCTCTTGCATTGCAGGCAGATTCTTTACTGTCTGAACCACCAGGAAGTTTATCCACCCATAAAATGAGGACAATAATTTAATTTGCATAAAGCAACTTGGCTCAATCGATAGTTGATACAGCTTGGCTTTTATTAGGTTTGTTATCATCCTAATTATTGCTGAATACCTACAGCTTCAAGGACACAGCCCAAACAAGGAATTTGGCTGTTTTCCTTTCTACAGCATAGAATTAACTTGCAGCTGTCTTAAGTTTTCAACTAAATAAACCATTGTCCTTTATTAAATCCCCAAAGCTCAAGCTTATCACGGTCCATAGTGAGGAAATACTTTCATTTAACTAGCTGTGCAATACTTAGCAAAAAGACATGGGTATTTGTAGGAAGGGGTGGGTGTAGGATTCCAAGAACAGCTCAACGAGTCAACACTTACGATATGAAAATAGCCCCCCAGAGTCTCTGTGCTTTGTTCCAGCACAATTTTAGTTCTACAAATTTAGTGCTACAAATATTAACCAGATGCTGTAGATTGACACTAAGCCCCCAAAGATCACATTTTCATAAAACATTTTTGAATTCTCAATGGAAGTCATGGCCACTTGAGGCATCTTCGTTGACCTATGCTTTGGTTGACAGCAGCTAACAGGCGTTTATAGACTTCCTGTCCAAATGGGGTTGAGTATATCTAGGTTGGAGACAGCTGTCCCATGTTCTAAGTTCTATCAGGAGAAAAAAAAAAAATCTCACTTTGAAACTTAGGCCCTCTGGGATCACTAATTTTGTGCATCAATTTGACCGGACCATGGGGTGTTGAAAGTGAAAGTGTTAGTCCCCTAGTTGTGTCTGACTCTTTGTGACACCATGGACTGTAGCCCACCAAGATCCTCTGTCCATGGAATTCTCCAGGCAAGAATTTTGGAGTGGGTTGCCATTCTCATCTCCAGTGGATCTTCCCTACTCAGGGATCTTCCCTACTCAGGCATGTCTGGCATCTCCTGCATTGGCAGGCAGGCTCTTTATCAGCTGAGCCAGCAGCTACCCACTCCAGTGTTCTTGCTTGGAGAATTCCATGGTTAGAGGACCCTGGCAGGTTCCATGGGGTCGCCAAGAGGGCCATTGAGTATCCAGATATTTAGTCAAACATCATTCCGAGTATTTCTGTGAGGGTATTTTTGGATGAATTTAACATGGAAATCAGAAGACTGACTAAAGGCTTCATCCAACCCACTGAAAGACTGAGTAGAATGAAAGCTACCCTGAATAGAATCCTGAATAAGAGGGGATTTCTCCTGCCTGACAGCCTTCCAGCTGGGACATCAGTTTTTTCCTGCCTTTGGATCAGAACTGAAATACTGGCTCCTGGACAGGACCTACAACATCAGCTCTTGCGGTTTTCAAGTCTTCACACTCGAACCAGACCTACACCACTGGTTTTCCTTAATCTCTTGCTTACTTACTAAAGATCTTGAGACTTCTAAACCTTCATATACCAAGAGACAAAGGCAACGGTCTTACTGGGTATCTTTTTAAATCTTTCATTTTATTAAAGTGTACTTGATTTACAATGTTGTGTTAATTTCTGCTGTACAGAAAAGTGATTCAGTTATGCATATATTTACAGTCTTTTTCAGATTCTTTTCCATTATGGTTTATTGCAGGATATTGAATAGTTTCCTATGCTATACAGTAGGACTTTGTTGTTAATCTATTCCATACATAATAATCTGCCCACATTGCAGGCAGATTCTTTACCAGCTGAGCCACAAGGGAAGCCCAAGAATACTGGAGTGGGTAGCCTATACCTTCTCCAGGGGATCTTCCTGACTCAGGAATCAAACTGGGGTCGCCTGCATTGCAGGTGGATTCTTTACCAGCAGAGCTACCAGGGAAACCCCAATACATAATAAATGAATTATACTTCAGTAAAATACTGGTATAACTCATATTACCAAATGGCTATAAACAGCATTCATTGTTCATAAATTTCTTATTAAAAATATGTAGTGAGCTTCTAAAAAAAAAAACTCAGGTGTATATTAGGGAATATTATTTACCCAAGAAAGATGACGCTGTACTCCAATCAGTAGACCCAAACTCAGGGAAAAAAGCATCCTCAGTCCTACAGCAGAAGATTGGCAAGACTATAGTGGTAAAGAATCTGCCTGCAAATGCAGGAGACCCAAGAGACATAAGAGACACGAGTTCGATCCTGGGTTGGGAAGATTCCCTGGAGAAAGAAATTGCAATCCTCTTCAGTATTCTTGCCTGGGAAATCCCATGGACAGAGAAGCCTCGTGGGCTACAGTGCGTGGGATTGCAAGGAGTCTGACACGACTGTATGACTAAGCACACATACCTGTAAATGTTTTAAATGAAAGAAACTACATCACTTTTAGAAGTGATGCCCTGCCTTAATCCCCTTTGTCAATTAAATGAATTAAATGTTCTCACGTGACAGTTTCAATCACATTGAAAGAGAGTCCTATAAACTCCTTAAATTTATCATTAACCCAATATTTATGAGAGCTGTTCCCCAGAAACTGGCTCTAATCTCAGTCCATTTCCTTCTCACTTTTCTTTCCTACATTCCCAACCTCCAAATGGAAGAAAGGATGGGCAGGCACTTTTGATTACTTTATTTCTTTTAGGTAAATTTGCCATGTCACTCCCTGGTGGCTCAGCAATAAAGAATCGGCCTGTCAATGCAGGAGATGCGGCAGGAGTTGTGAGTTTGATCCCTGGGTCTGGAAGATCCCCTGGAGAAGGAAATGGCAACCCACTCCAGTATTCTTGTCTGGGAAATCCTAAGGACAGAGGAACCAGGAGAGCTAGAGTCCATGGAATTGCAAAAGAGTTGGACCTGACTTAGCGACTAAACACACACACACACACACACACACACACAAACACACACACACATATCATTCCAGACAAACAGGATGCTTTTGGAATCAAGGTGCAAGGAAGGGGAAGCAACAGAACCGCATGGCTGAGAAAGACGAGCTAGCTTGGCAGAAAGTAAGAAGAGGGTAATTTAAGACTTTTTTTTTTTAAGAAAAAAAAGGACCCAGGCATCTGACTATGATTGGAAACTGAGAAAGAAAATAGTTTTATAGTTTTAAGCTATAAAACTATAGTTTTCTTGGCTTCCATTTATGCAATTTGGCTCCCAGTCTTGAAGAATCAGACATAAATGATCCTAAATTGACACTACAGGCTCCCTGATAGCTTTTTAAATTCTTCCTTTGACTCTCATTCAGCCTAGTCGTTAAATTACCATACTTCTGATGTAGCACAAATGGTCAAAAATAACACATCTTTGTTAGTACAGTTAAGCATAAGAAAAGTTCATCAGAAGGGCTTAAAAATGGAACTGAACATGGAATATTCTTGTCTGAGAAAGTATGACTTGAATGTCTTTTCAGAGCTTGCCCTCTTGGCTGGAGTAGAAACAGGTAAGCCAATATCATCTCTCAAGAGTTCACCCTTGTCCTTAGCCACCCATCTTCTTGATCACATCTTCTTAATGGTGGCATGCTCCCAAGAGTCAGGTAGCATGCACTATTACCCCTATTTGTCCAAACTGAGGTTTTACAATTTTTCCAGTATCCAATACCAAGGACCCAAAATTGGAGCCCAGTTGATCAATAGGAACCAGGACATCAAGCAGGAAACCTGCCTCAGATTAACAACAGCCAGACCCCAACCCAAGACCAGTTCCAATCCAGTCTGGAACTCTTTTTCACCTTCATGTGTCTTTTCTTAATGTGTTTAGTAAAAAGAAACCTTCCCCTGAAAGTAATTATCTTTCGTATTTCTTCCTCTTCAATTATAGTCTTAGATGATATTTAGGACTGCAATCATTTTTCTTTTAACTACCATGTAGTATCCATTGCGTGAATATAACACATATGTGCTTAGTTTTTCAGTCGTATCCGACTCTTTGAGACCCTTTGGACTGTAGTCCACCAGGCTCCTCAGTCCACGGGATTCTCTAGGCAAGAATACTGGAATGGGTTGCCATGCCCTTCTCCAGGGGATCTTCCTGACCCAGGAATTGAACCTGCATCTCCTGTGTCTCCTGCATTGCAGGCAGATTCTTAACCTGCTGAGTCATGGGGTATATATCACAGTTTGTTCATCTATTCTCCTATGGATGAACAACAAGATGATCTCAACTTTGGGGTTATTATGAATAGATATTCTGAGAATATACTTATATACATTTTTATAAACATATATTTTCATTTCCCTTGGGTTAATATCTAGGCTTGGAATTTTTGGCTGTAAGTTAGATGTATGCTTGACTGTACAAGAAACTATCAGATCTTTTCCCAAAGCGCTTGTGACATTTTACACTCCCTTCAACAATGTATGTGAGTTCCAGTTGCTCCATACTGTTACTCCAACATCTAGCATTGTCAGTCTTTTTCATTTTAGCCAGAGTGGTGGGTATATAGTGGGACAGGTGACTTATTGGGCCTCCTATCTCTTGAGGGGGAAATGTTAGGTAGGTAGAATAAGGAAAAGGAGTCCAAAATGGCGGTGGCTAAAAGACAAGGAAGGTCAAAGGAAGGTCCGAGGACCAGAGTGAAGACTTCAGGCAGAACAAACAGCATTCCTGGCTAAGCCCAATTTGCATAGGGCAGGCCCAGGTGGAGGAAAAAACATATAAAAGGAGGAACCAAAGCGCTTTCTCATGGACTCTCTCCTGCGTGCGTGCACGCATGCTCTCTCTCCCTCTCTCTCTCTCCCTCCCTGCGCACTCCTCCACTCTCTTCTCTTCAAGTCTTTGGGTTGGCATGCCCTCACACTTCGAGGATGGATTCTCCTGCTATCTTCTAAATAAAATAGAGCTGTAACACTGAAAAAAATAAATAAATAAAAACACTCATTCTGACTGGCGTGAAATGGTACCTCATTGTGGTTTTGATTTGCATTTCTCTGATAATGAGTGATGTTGAGCATCTTTTCATGTGTTTGTTAGCCATCTGTATGTCTTCTTTGGAGAAATGTCTGTTTAGCTCTTTGGCCCATTTTTTGATTGGGTCGTTTATTTTTCTGGAACTGAGTTGTAGGAGTTGCTTGTATATTTTTGAGATTAATTCCTTGACCGTTGCTTCATTTGCTATTATTTTCTCCCATTTTGAAGGCTGTCTTTTCACCTTGCTTATAGTTTCCTTTGTTGTGCAGAAGCTTTTAATTTTAATTAGGTCCCATTTGTTTATTTTTGCTTTTATTTCCAATATTCTGGGAGGTGGGTCATAGAGGATCTTGCTGTGGTTTATGTCGGAGAGTGTTTTGCCTATGTTTTCCTCTAGGAGTTTAATAGTTTCTGGTCTTATGTTTAGATCTTTAATCCATTTTGAGTTTATTTTTGTGTATGGTGTTAGAAAGTGTTCTAGTTTCATTCTTTTACAAGTGGTTGACCAGTTTTCCCGGCACCACTTGTTAAAGAGATTGTCTTTTCTCCATTGTATATTCTTGCCTCCTTTGTCAAAGATTAGGTGTCCAGAGGTGTGTGGATTTATCTCTGGGCTTTCTATTTTGTTTCATTGATCTATATTTCTGTCTTTGTGCCAGTACCATACTGTCTTGATGACTGTGGCTTTGTAGTAGAGACTGATGTCAGGCAGGTTGATTCCTCCAGTTCCATTCTTCTTTTCCAAGATTGCTTTGGCTATTCGAGGTTTTTCGTATTTCCATACAAATTGTGAAATTATTTGGTCTAGTTCTCTGAAAAATACCATTGGTAGCTTGATAGGGATTGCATTGAATCTATAGATTGCTTTGGGTAGTATACTCATTTTCACTATATTGATTCTTCCAATCCATGAACACGGTATATTTCTCCATCTGTTTGTGTCCTCTTTGATTTCTTTCACCAGTGTTTTATAGTTTTCTATATAGGTCTTTAGTTTCTTTAGGTAGATATATTCCTAAGTACTTTATTTTTTTCATTGCAGTGGTGAATTGAATTGTTTCCTTAATTTCTCTTTCTGTTTTCTCATTATTAGTGTAAAGGAATGCAAGGAATTTCTGTGTGTTAATTTTATATTCTGCAACTTTACTATATTCATTGATTAGCTCTAGTAATTTTCTAGTGGAGTCTTTAGGGTTTTCTACGTAGAGGATCATGTCATCTGCAAACAGTGAGAGTTTTACTTCTTTTCCAATTTGGATTCCTTTTATTTCTTTTTCTGCTCTGATTGCTGTGGCCAAAACTTCCAAAACTATGTTGAATAGTAGTGGTGAAAGTGGGCACCCTTGTTTTGTTCCTGACTTTAGGGGAAATGCTTTCAATTTTTCACCATTGAGGATAACGTTTGCTGAGTGTTTGTCATATATAGCTTTTATTATGTTGAGGTATGTTCCTTCTGTTCCTGCTTTCTGGAGGGTTTTTATCATAAATGGATGTTGAATTTTGTCAAAGGCTTTCTCTGCATCTACTGAGATAATCATATGGTTTTTATTTTTCAATTTTTTAATGTGGTGTATTACATTGATTTGCAGATATTGAAGAATCCTTGCATCCCTGGGATAAAGCCCACTTGGTCATGGTGTATGATCTTTTTAATGTGTTGTTGGATTCTGATTGCTAGAATTTTGTTAAGGATTTTTGCATCTATGTTCATCAGTGATATTGGCCTGTAGTTTTCTTCTTTTGTGGCATCTTTGTCAGGTTTTGGTATTAGGGTGATGGTGGCCTCATATAATGCCTGCTATCCAAAAGTCTACAAGCAATAAATGTTGGAGAGGGTATGGAGAAAAGGGAACCTTCTTACACTGTTGGTGGGAATGCAAACTAGTACAGCCACTATGGAGAACAGCGTGGAGATTCCTTAAAAAACTGGAAATAAAACTGCTATATGACCCAGCAATCCCACTGCTGGGCATACACACTGAGGAAACCAGAATCGAAAGAGACATGTGTACCCCAATGTTCATTGCAGCACTGTTTATAATAGCCAGGACATGGAAGCAACCTAGATGTCCATCAGCAGATGAATGGATAAGAAAGCTTTGGTACATATACACACTGGAATATTACTCAGCCATTAAAGAGAATACATTTGAATCAGTTCTAATGAGGTGGATGAAACTGGAGCCTATTATACAGAGTAAAGTAAGCCAGAAAGAAAAACACCAATAGAATATGCTGCTGCTGCTGCTGCTAAGTCACTTCAGTCATGTCCGACTCTGTGCAACCCCATAGATGGCAGCCAACCAGGCTCCTCTGTCCCTGGGATTCTCCAGGCAAGAACACTGGAGTGGGGTGCCATTTCCTTCTCCAATGCATGAAAGTAAAAAGTGAAAGTGAAATCGCTCAGTCATGCCCGACTCTTAGCAACCCCATGGACTGCAGCCTACCAGGCTCCTCCGTCCATGGGATTTTCCAGGCAAGAGTACTGGAGTGGGGTGCCGTTGCCTCCTCCACCAATAGATTATACTAACGCATATATCTGGAATTAGAAAGAAGGTAACTATAACCCTGTATGCGGGACAGCAAAAGAGATACAAATGTATTGAACAGTCTTTTGGACTCTCACACATAAAGTATTATGTGTGAAATGAATCGCCAGTCCAGGTTTGATGCATGATACAGGGTGCTCAGGGCTGGTGCACTGGGATGACCCAGAGGGATGTGATGGGGAGCGAGGTGGGAGGGGGGTTCAGGATGGGGAACACACGTACACTCATGGCGGATTCAAGTCAATGTATGGCAAAACCAATACAATATTGTGAAGTAAAATAAATTAATTAATTTTTTTAAAAAAGTACTCATTCTGTATTTTTTGTGTGGACCTTATTAACTACCCCATCTTAGTTGCAAGTGTTTGTAAATCTATCACTGGAAGCACTGAATATATGGAAGAATAGTCCCATTAAAGGATAAGCTCCATGAAGATAGGTATTAGTACATAATAGGAGCTATTTGTTAAGTGATGTGAATGAATAAGTGAATGGTTGTGCATACCCAGATTTACTGAAATAAAGACAGAGGAAGACTGTATCTGTGAGCCCATCTATGTGACAATCCCCTTCCAGCCTTTCTCCTGCCATGCAGACAGCTGCCTTTCTTCTCCTTCTGGTGTGTTTTTGTACATCCAGAGGGTGTGGTCTAATGTAAAGACCATTCTTTTCTCCTTTACTTTATTGCCCTTATCTGAAACTGAAGTGCTCAGAGGACCCTTCATCTACCTAGGTCTCACTGGCTTTGTGAGTAAAACAAAGGGGTAAGGTAGCCTAAATTTTCCTGACACCAAGGCATAGTTATTCTTACTCCTTCCTCACCCCCATCTAACGTCAGGATTCCCATGACAGCTCTGCTTTTCTGTTCACTCTTTCCTTTGAGGATCTATACCTTAGGGATTGGTGGTGGTTTAGTGGTTTAGTTGCTAAGTCGTGTGTGACTCTCGCAACCCCATGGACTGTGGCCTAGCAGTCTCCTCTGTCCATGGAATTCTCCAGGCAAGAATACTGGAGCGGGTTGCCATTTCCTTCTCTAGGAGATCTTCCTGACCCAGGAATCAAACCCAGGTCTCCTGTATTGCAGGCAGATTTTTTACCAACTGAGCTACAAGGGAAGCCTCAGACTCAGGATGTGCTAAGAAGTTTGTGCACATTGGGGAATTTATGTTAGAAAATAAATAACATTAGGGACTTTTCTAGCTGCCAAATGGCCCTAACAATTTATGTTTTATTTTGAGCTAAGGTCTTTCCTTCATCAAATTTCACAGTTGAATTAAGGATGCTATTTACTCAATATAAAAGAAAAGAATTTCTGGTCTTCTACCAACCTAGATAGCATATTCAAAAGCAGAGACATTACTTTGCCAACAAAGGTCCGTCTAGTTAAGGCTATGGTTTTTCCTGTGGTCATGTATGGATGTGAGAGTTGGACTGTGAAGAAAGCTGAGCGCCAAAGAATTGATGCTTTTGAACTGTGGTGTTGGAGAAGACTCTTGAGAGTCCCTTGGACTGCAAGGAGATCCAACCAGTCCATTCTGAAGGAGATCAGCCCTGGGATTTCTTTGGAAGGAATGATGCTAAAGCTGAAACTCCAGTACTTTGGCCACCTCATGCGAAGAGTTGACTCATTGGAAAAGACTCTGATGCTGGGAGGGATTGGGGGCAGGAGGAGAAGGGGACGAAAGAGGATGAGATGGCTGGATGGCATCACTGACTCAATGGACATGAATCTGAGTGAACTCTGGGAGCTGGTGATGGGCAGGGAGGCCTGGCATGCTGCGATTCATGTGGTCACAAAGAGTCGGACACGACTGAGCGACTGAACTGAACTGATTGCAATGAATAGATGTCATTTCTGGTGAGAGTTAATGGAATAGTAATATGCTTGACAGTTATTTTATTTATTTATTTATTTTGATGGCTCCAAGCAGCAGGCATGTGGGATCTTAGCTCCCTAACCAAGGATGGAACCCATGCCCCCTGCATTAGAAGAAGTCTTAACCATGGGACCTCCAGGAAAGTCCCTTGACATTTATTTTAAATGTTCCAAATGTTCTGCTTATGTCCCACAATTTGCTGCCTCATTCTAACTAGGGCAAAGTTTACAAACCCAATGACCTCATTAATAGCCTTCAATCTGCAGGTCATCAGAAACTAGCATAAAGGTTAAGCAAAAAAATGTTTTAGGCTTGCAGGTTCAAAGAGTAATATGAAGCAATAGAAGGCATATGTGATGTTTTAAAACTGTGAGAAAAATATAACTATGTGAAAAACTGCCACATGCAAATTATCTTTAAAACACGTGAAAATGTAAAGAAAAGCATGTTCTTTACAAAGATGGCAATCTGTGTTCCTAGCAGTTGGTAACAGGATTATTGGAGCTTTGGTTTTGACTGAGAATCCCCCTGTCTGAATGAGTAGAGCAGAGGTCAAGGGGTAATTCTTATCTTTAAAATTAGAGAAAAAGCAGTTACAGAATGTGTGCAATGTGATACCAATGCCTTGAAATGTATTAAAACTTGCTTTTGGCCTACAAAATGGTTACTTTTTGTAACTTTTCTCTGAGTGATTTAGATGAATGGCTGGTTTCCAATGCTTGTTGTATCCATAGGTTCTATTTGTATCCCTTAAAATTAAGCTTGTTAATTGGATCCTCAAATCTTTTATATCTTTACTAATTGCTTTTTGTTGCTTGATCAATCAGCAGTTATTGAAAGTTTTAATTATTTTATTTAATTATACTTAATTTTTCTTAATATAATTTAATAATTACAGGAAGCTTTTTTTTTTTTTAATTATGGATACATCAGATCAGATCAGATCAGTCACTCAGTCGTGTCCGACTCTTTGCGACCCCATGAATCGCAGCACGCCAGGCCTCCCTGTCCATCACCAACTCCCGGAGTTCACTGAGACTCACGATATAACCTTAAATGTTCATCTTTGGAATAAAGGATAATTATCTGCCAAAACCTAGGCTTCCTCTCATTGTATAATTTTCTTGCTGGGAAATACTTGGCAACCAGGGACTAACTAGATTCCCAGCCTCCCTTGAACCTAGGTGAAGCTTTACAATTAGAGCTCACCAATGGATCATGGGCAGAAACAATATGAGTCTCTTCCCGCTCAAATTGGTAAGAAGCAGTGAAGACTGCTTCTCCTCCTGCTCCTTCCCAATCTGCCAGTTTGATGGAGCTAAGCATAGGGGCCTTGGAAACTCCATGATAAAGAAAGCAGAGTCACAAGATATAAGGTGTCTAGAACCCTGAATCATCTTTGGAGGACAGTCATCCACCAATCAAGAAACCCAATTTGAACTTTATACAAGTGAGGAATAAGCATATCATAACTGTTCCACTGCACATTTTGGGGATTGTTTGTTATGACAGCTAGCATTATACTTTCTAAAACATTCTACTATTTTAAGCCAAAATACATTACTTTCACTAATGGTATGAGCTTAATTTCTGATCCTAAAAGCAAATATTTCAGAGTGGCAAAAACAAAGCCATTTGTTGATTGCAAAAGTAAACATAAAAAAATATATGTCTAATAAAGGTGCATTTATTTTTAACATGATAACAACTGTCCTTCCTGTGTAGTTGTCTGTGAGCCTCCAGAACATTCAGTTGTTCCCTCAGATTATTTTAGCATGACTTAATCTCTCTATTCATTCAATCCTCTACCATCATCCTCTCCAATATTAATGCTTATGCTGAGGACACGCCTGATATGTAGGTCTCACATGTTTTCAATTTCCTCTTGAATAATTTTCATCTCCACTCCATTTAAGATATTGGGTAAGACAGGCAACCACTCATTGTCAAGGGGGAAGGGGGTGGGGGAGGGATGGATTGAGAGTTTGAAACTAGCAGATCAGATCAGATCAGATCAGTCCAGATCAGATCAGTTGAGTAGTCTTTGCGACCCCATGAATTTCAGCACATCAGGCCTCCCTGTCCATCACCAACTCCCGGAGTTCACTGAGACTCACGTCCATCAAGTCAGTGATGCCATCCAGCCATCTCATCCTCTGTCGTCCCCTTCTCCTCCTGCCCCCAATCCCTCCCAGCATCAGAGTCTTTTCCAATGAGTCAACTCTTCGCATGAGGTGGCCAAAGTACTGGAGTTTCAGTTTTAGCATCATTCCTTCCAAAGAAATCCCAGGGCTGATCTCCTTCAGAATAGACTGGTTGGATCTCCTTGCAGTCCAAGGGACTCTCAAGGGTCTTCTCCAACACCACAGTTCAAAAGCATCAATTCTTCGGTGCTCAGCCTTCTTCACAGTCCAACTCTCACATCCATACATGACCACAGGAAAAACCATAGCCTTGACTAGACGAAACTTTGTTGGCAAAGTAATGTCTCTGCTTTTGAATATGCAATCTAGGTTGTTCATAATGTTCCTTCCAAGTAAGCATCTTTTAATTTCCTGGCTGCAGTCACCATCTGCAGGTGATTTTGGAGCCCAGAAAAATAAAGTCTGACACTGTTTCCACTGTTTCCCCATCTATTTCCCATGAAGTGGTGGACCGGATGCCATGATCTTATTTTCTGAATGTTGAGCTTTAAGCCAACTTTTTCACTCTCCACTTTCACTTTCATCAAGAGGCTTTTGAGTTCCTCTTCACTTTCTGCCATAAGGGTGGTGTCATCTGCATATCTGAGGTTATTGATATTTCTCCCGGCAATCTTGATTCCAGCTTGTGTTTCTTCCAGTCCGGCGTTTCTCATGATGTACTCTGCATAGAAGTTAAATAAGCAGGGTGACAATATACAGCCTTGACGAACTCCTTTTCCTATTTGGAACCAGTCTGTTGTTCCATGTCCAGTTCTAACTGTTGCTTCCTGACCTGCATACAAATTTCTCAAGAGGCAGATCAGGTGGTCCGGTATTCCCATCTCTTTCAGAATTTTCCACAGTTTATTGTGATCCACACAGTCAAAGGCTTTGGCATAGTCAATCAAGCAGAAATAGATGTTTTTCTGGAACTCTCTTGCTTTTTCCATGATCCAGCAGATGTTGGCAATTTGATCTCTTGTTCCTCTGCCTTTTCTAAAACCAGCTTTAATATCAGGAAGTTTACGGTTCACACATTCCTGAAGCCTGGCTTGGAGAATCTTGAGCATTACTTTACTAGCCTGTGAGATGAGTACAATTGTGAGGTAGTTTGAGCATTCTTTGGCATTGCCTTTCTTTGGGATTGGAATGAAAACTGACCTTTTCCAGTCCTGTGACCACTGCTGAGTTTTCCAAATTTGCTGGCATATTGAATGCAGCACTTTTACAGCATCATCTTTCAGGATTTGCAATAGCTCAACTGGAATTCCATCACCTCCACTAGCTTTGTTCGTAGTGATGGTTTCTAAGGCCCACTTGACTTCACATTCCAGGATGTCTGGCTCTAGGTCAGTGATCACACCATCGTGATTATCTGGGTCGTGAAGATCTTTTTTGTCCAGTTCTTCTGTGTATTCTTGCCATCTCTTCTTAATATCTTCTGCTTCTGTTAGCTCCATACCATTTCTGTCCTTTATCAAGCTCATCTTTGCATGAAATGTTCCTTTGGTATCTCTGATTTTCTTGAAGAGATCCCTAGTCTTTCCCATTCTGTTGTTTTCCTCTATTTCTTTGCATTGATGGCTGAGGAAGGCTTTCTTATCTCTCCTTGCTATTCTTTGGAACTCTGCATTCAGATGTTTATATCTTTCCTTTTCTCCTTTGCTTTTCGCTTCTCTTCTTTTCACAGCTATTTGTAAGTCCTCCTCAGACAGCCATTTTGCTTTTTTGCATTTCTTTTCTATGGGAATGGTCTTGATCCCTGTCTCCTGTACAATGTCACGAACCTCATTCCATAGTTCGTCAGGCACTCTTTCTATCAGATCTAGGCCCTTAAATCTATTTCTCATTTCCACTGTATAATCATAAGGGATTTGATTTAGGTCATACCTGAATGGTCTAGTGGTTTTCCCTACTTTCTTCAATTTCAGTCTGAATTTGGCAATAAGGAGTTCATGGTCTGAGCCACAGTCAGCTCCTGGTCTTGTTTTTGCTGACTGTATAGAGCTTCTCCATCTTTGGCTGCAAAGAATATAATCAATCTGATTTCGGTGTTGACCATCTGGTGATGTCCATGTATACAGTCTTCTCTTGTGTTGTTGGAAGAGGGTGTTTGTTATGACCAGTGCATTTTCTTGGCAAAACTCTATCAGTCTTTGCCCTGCTTCATTCTGTATTCCAAGGCCAAATTTGCCTGTTACTCCAGGTGTTTCTTGACTTCCTACTTTTGCATTCCAGTCCCCTATAATGAAAAGGACATCTTTTTTGGGTGTTAGTTCTAAAAGGTCTTGTAGGTCTTCATAGAACCGTTCAACTTCAGTTTCTTCAGCATTACTGGTTGGGGCATAGACTTGGATTACTGTGATATTGAATGGTTTGCCTTGGAAACGAACAGAGATCATTCTGTCGTTTTTGAGATTGCATCCAAGTACTGCATTTCGGACTCTTTTGTTGACCATGATGGCTACTCCATTTCTTCTGAGGGATTCCTGCCCTGCAGTAGTAGATATAATGGTCATCTGAGTTAAATTCACCGATTCCAGTCCATTTCAGTTCGCTGATTCCTAGAATGTCGACATTCACTCTTGCCATCTCTTGTTTGACCACTTCCAATTTGCCTTGATTCATGGACCTGACATTCCAGGTTCCTATGCAGTATTGCTCTTTACAGCATCGGACCTTGCTTCTATAACCAGTCACATCCACAGCTGGGTACTGTTTTTGCTTTGGCTCCATCCCTTCATTCTTTCTGGAGTTATTTCTCCACTGATCTCCAGTAGCATATTGGGCACCTACTGACCTGGTGAGTTTCTCTTTCAGTATCCTATCATTTTGCCTTTTCATACTGTTCATGGAGTTCTCAAGGCAAGAATACTGAAGTGGTTTACCATTCCCTTCTCCAGTGGACCACATTATATATAGAGTGGATAAACAAGGTTGTACTGTATAACACAGGGAACTATATTCAATATCATATATATATATATATGTATAAAGATGAAGAGACAGAGGTCAATTCACAGAGGACTTTAGAACTAAATTTTTTTTAAGCTTTGGTCTTGAATCATTACTGTGCATGTGTGTTCAGTTGCTTTAGTCGTGTCCGACTCTTTGCAACTCCATGGAGACTTCCAGGCTCCTCTGTCCCTGAAATTCTCCAGGCAATAACACTGGAGTGAGTTGCCACGCCTTCCTCCAGAGGATCTTCCTGACCCAGTGACTGAACCCGCATCTCTTGCATCTCCTGCATTGACAGGCAGGCTCTTTATCAGCTGAGCCATCGGCTACCCACTCCAGTATTCTTGCCTGGAGAATCCCATGGACAGAGGGGTCTGGAAGTCTCCATGGGGTCGCCATGAGGACCATGGGGTACCCAGATATTTAGTCAAACATTTTTCTGAGTATTTCTTTGAGGGTGTTTTTGAATGAGTTTTACATGTAAATCAGTAGCATCTCCTGCATTGCAGGTGGGTTCTTTACCTCTGAGTCACCAAGGAAAGCCCGAATCATTACTGTATGTGGAATCAATTTAAAAGGTCATGACCTTTTAAAAATGGACTACATCAGTATTTCTGCACTTAGTAAATTGAAGTATTTTTTTCATGAAACTCGGGTAGGGAGGTTGGCACCTGTGAGTGTTTACTAGCTCACTGTGTAAGATGTCTTTGTTAACATCAAATTGTTGCTCTCCTCTTGGGGAAGGCTCAATGAAAATGCTGACTTTTCACCTTGAAAACATCCACTGCAGTCCAGAAGTCCTACTCCAAGACACAGAGCTGCCAATCAGCTTGTTTGATGACTCACTCTGTATCTACCTAGCTGCCTATTTAGTATATAAAAGCAGTAATCACTATAACCTCCAGGGTATTTTGCACTTTTAAATAAGCTTCTGTCTCTGAGTCTGACTCATAACTCTGGGATTATCTTTCAGTCACCAATAGGTGAACATCTTATCAATAATAATATTGCTTCTTTTCATAATTACAATCAATCAGTAGGTTAGCACAATAAATTATTTAAATAGTGTTTTACGTACCCACTTTAATAATTTCTAAATCATTGTGCTTTACAATTGAACATAAATAGCCAAAGATGATCATATTTTCGAAGAAAGTCTCTAAGACAAAAAGACAAATATCAGTATCAACAAACAAACTGAATAAGAAACAGACAATCTTGGGAACAGAATGAATTCTGTAAACTGCAATTAATATCCTTGGGAAGAGGAGAGAAGCTATTATAACAGAAGAACAAATGTGGCTCCAGACTGGATCTCTAGCTCTTGTGCTTTGTTGCCTGCCTTTAGTCATTAATTTGTTAAAGAATGTTGTCTATAGCCTGAAGTATACAGGATTATTCATTTTCAAGGCTCTGGCCTTTAAAGATATAACACTTCCATTCTTGTAGAGATAAAAAGTACAGAGCAGAGAATAACATTTGTCTTGTTGGAGATTTATAGAAACATTGTGACCAGATCTGGGTGGACAGATCCAAGAACAAAGATCTGGCACCAAGAAGTTTGGGACAATAAGTCACACCCTCTCCCTCTTTTAGTATAAGAAAAGCTTGAATTCTAACTTGGGTCAGATGGTTCTTTGGGACACTAGCCCATCATCTTCTTGATCTGCTATTCTTTGCCCCAACACCTCATCTCTCTCAATCTACTGGTCCATCATGCAGCAAGCATTACAAGCTTGGACTGCATAACAGTATCAATCCATTTTTAAAGTGTAATCATTAGAGAAAGAAAAAGAGATGCTGGAAATAAAAAAAGATGATTAAGGGAAAACTATTCAGGGGATGAGTTAAAAGATGCAGTTGAAAAATACCCTGGGAATTCCCTCGTTGTCCAGTGGTTAGAATTCTGTGTTCTCACTGCTGAGGGCCAGAGTTCAATCCCTGGTTGGGGAACTAAAATCTCAGAAGCCATGTGGTATGGCCAAAAAACAAAAAAAGAAAAGCATCCCCAAAGCAAATGAACAATTTTGAAACCACTACACATGACTGGAACTGAATAATTAATGGGTGGCAGACGGTGGGAGCCAGGTTTCTCTTCATTGGAGTGTGAGGTAGGAAACAAACAAGGGAAGGAGGCTAGAATGATCCATGTGGTACTGGATTAAGAGTTGGAGGCATCACTATGAACTCATGTTTAGCTTACTATAAAGAGGGATATGTACAGAAATACTTATAATTGTATGTATATGAAAGGGTTCAAATATGCACACACATTTTCATGTTCTGTTGGGTGAGAGGACCACCTAGAAGTAATAGCAGCCCAGTAGAACAAGTACAACTCACACCCAGATCTTGGTTCCTAGTACAGAGATTAAAAAAAAAACAAAAAACTTCAATTTCAAAAAACCATGCCTTAGAGAAATGACTGATTCTAGGACTGGTGCTAGGAATGTACAAGATGAGATTAGAACATCTTTTAGTGCTGGAAAAGAAAAAGTGCTTTGAAAAGAACATGAAAGGGGTATGTCCAAAGGAGAGTAGCCAAATGAAAGAGGCCTCAATGGCCAAACTTGAAACAATTTAAGTAACAAAATCAAGTTTAATTGGTTTGTGATCCAAATTAGTAAATAAATATAATGAATACATACTGTTATACATAGATGATAGACAGACAGAGAGATAGATTGATAGGAGACAAACCTCTAAAGCAAAATTCCAAATCATGTATATAATGTATTCTACCCTTCAGTAAGTGGAGAAGCATGCCAACCCCTAACATCTAGGAGGCACATAAGAACCTTCTTCCAGAGTATAATATAGAGGGTGTAAGTTTTTTGTGTGTAGAAATCATACATAAAAATCCCTCTGTCCTTCCTGTCTTGTAATCTATTGGTTTCCAGAACATTCTGCCCTACCCTTAATCTGACAAACACTATCTCAGCCAGGCGATTAAGATTAATACCGAGAGTGATAAGTCAGGTCTCCTCCCAGAACTCACAACTCCAGGCACATCATAAGAAAAGCATCAGATGGATCCCAGTTGAAGGACATTCTACAAGATACTTGACCAGTATTTCTTGAGTCTGTCAAGAATATCAAAACAAAGTAAGACAATTTGGAGAAACTGTCACAGCCAAGAGGAGCCTGAGGAGTCATGACTCAACAGAATGTATCCTGAATGGGACAGAAAAGCAATATTCGGTAAAAAGCTGAGGAAATGTGAATAAAGTGTGAACTTTGGTTAAGGATTATGACCATGGAGAAGGAAATGGCAACCCACTCCAGTATTCTTGCCTGGAGAATCCCATGGACAGAGGAGCCTGGCAGGCTATAGTCCATGGGGTCACAAGAGTTGGACATGACTTAGTGACTAAACCACCACCACCACCACCTAACAACAAATTCTTATCAAGTGCAAACAGAGCATTCTCCATGATCTACTGTATGTTATGCCACAAAACAAGTCTTAGCACACTGATAAAAAACCAGATCAAAGAAAGTAACTTTCAGTGTAAGTTTGGAACAAGGGTCAGGGTTGGATATAAGGTCACTATGGAAATAAAGCCAAAAAAAAAAAAAGAGAGAGAGCATTATGATCAATATTGTTTAGCTAATTTTGACAAATGTACTATGCTAATATAATATTGATAGGGCACACTGAGCATGAAGTATTTGTAAACTCACAGTACTATCTTCAAAATGTATATGTAAATCTAAAACAATCTTGAAGTTTAAAGTTTATAAATCCTAGAATGGAGCACACACATCACAGAAATAGAGGGAAAAAAATAAAAGAAAATATTTAATGTTATTTTAAAAATTAAAATACACTGAATTAAACAAACAAACAAAAAAAGATCTGTTATCAGATGTCTTACCCAATGTTGGGCTTCCCAGGTGGCTCTAGTCCTAAAGAACCTGCCTGCCAATTCAGGAGATATAAGAGATGCAGTTTTGATCCCTGGGTTGGGAAGATCCCCTGGAAAGGAAATGGCAACTCACTCTAATATTCTCGTCTGGAAAATCCCATGGACAGAGGAGCCCAGTGGGCCACAGTCCATAGGGTCACAAAGAGTCAGACACCACTGAAGTGACTTAGCACACAGCACAGCAGCCAAAGCTAATATATAATTTAACATTTCCAGTGTAATGAAATATAAGATCTCTATTTTAGAATTCATATTAAAGTTCTGCAATATATTCAGACTTGAAGATTATGGGGAAGCAACAAATAAAATTTATGTTTTGTTTTTTTTTTAATCTAACATTCTGCAGAGAAAGCATTGTTGTTGAAAGCCTAGGAAAAAAAGACAACCAAACTGTCTGATCTAAATTAGGTGAAGTATAGTAGGCAAGCCTCAGGACTTGGATTCTAGTTTGTGTGACCTCAGCTAACATTCTAGACTCTCACAGGCCTTAAATTTCTCCAAACAATAAGATCATCCTAAATAATCCCTAACATCCCTTGGCTTTCTGATGGCCCATCACTTTCAAGTGTAATGAGAGAACCAAGACTTACCTTGACCCAGCGTGCAAAGGATTTAGGTTAGAAAGTGGAAAATAACCTACCAACAGTAAGAACTGATTTGCCCGAAAGGAACAATTTGTAAATGTCTTTAGTAATCATCCAAACACTTGAAGACTTTTATCCAAATATTTTATCAGAAGCAGAGGTCTGACTGACTGCATACATTGTTTTGCCCTTATAAGCCCCAAGCAGAAATACATAGCAAAATTCTAGAAGTTTTCCAAATGCCTCCAAACCTTCACTTCTCAAGCAGCATTTGGTATCAATCTAAAAATCTTTACCTTCTTTTTTTTTTACAGTGCCTTCAGTCTTCTCTTTACCCGAAAGGGACAGGTAATATAGTGTCTGACCCCATGTTGATATTTGACCCCTGATGGCTCTCGGATGCCATCATTCCCTCTTCCCTTCTGCTCCCCTTCCCATCTTGCCAGCTGCTAAGCCCAGGGCACCAGTGGGAGTTCAAACTACACAAGCTCAGGGATGCGTGGGGAAATTCTCACTTCTTTGATGTTCAGTCACTAAGTTGTGTCCAACTCTTGGAGACCACATAGATCACAGCAAGGCAGGCAGGAGGAGAAAGGGACGACAGAGGACGAGATGGTTGGATGGCATCACCGACTCAATGGACATGAGTTTGAGTAGACTCCAGGAGTTGGTGATGGACAGGGAGGCCTGGCGTGCTGCAGTCCATGGGGTCGCAAAGAGTCGGATATGACTGAGCGACTGAACTGAACTGAACTGAGGCCTCCCTGTCCCTCACTATCTCTTGGAATTTGCCCAGGTTCATGTGCATTGAGTCGGTGATGCTATCCAACCATCTCATCCTCTGCCACCCTCTTCTGCTTTTGCCCTCAATCTTTCCCAGCATCAGGGTCTTACTCACCTCTGGTTACCTCCTAATATAAAATGCCAAGCTGGCCTCCTTTCCCTGTTCTCTGAAGCCCAGTTTGAACCTGTTTGGGAGCCTGCCTTACCCCCTGCACAACGCCTCACTCTGCCTTGAGTTTTCCTTTTGAGGGTATTTTTAGGCTTCAAGAGAGACAGTAATGGGCCACCAGTCTCCTACGAATTATTAACAAATTACCTATGATTTTGCTTATGACTATTTCTGTCTTTATTTATTAAACAGCAACAGCAGAAATTTTGTTCTGAGTGAGTGTGAGTGATATAACTTTTCATACCTTCTCTGTGCTTGTGTGGTATCATCAGCTTTGACATCCCAGCTGAATCTGGGGTGGGGTTCCTTCATGCTTCCACAGGATGACCATAAGACAGGGGAACTTCTGGACTTCTCTGGTGGTCCAATGGTTCATAATCTGCCTTCAGTGCAGGGTACACATGTTTGATCCCTAGTCCAGGAAGATATCATGTTCCAAAGGGCAACTGAGCCTGTGTGCCACAACTACTGAGCCTAAACTCTAGAGTCCGTGCTCCACAATAACAGGAGCCATGGCAATGAAAAGTCCACGTACCACAACTAGAGAAAACCCATGCAGCAACAAAGACCTAGTTAGCCTATCACCTCCAAAAAAGAAAACAGGGAGGGGGACTTTTTGTTTTCATGAAACAAGAAAAACCTGGAAGGTGATTCCTGCTTACAATGATGGGCTATCTCACAAGCCACCCTGCCAGGACTGTGCCCAGAGGTAAAATACAATAGTTAAGTCAAGGCTTTAGGAAGATGAGAACCATCTGCTTTAAGCACCCATTTGGGTTTTGGCACAGGTTTACTTACAAAAAGAGTGAGATTGCAGGTCTGTCTCTACCTGTTAGTAAACAAACACCAGAAAGTTCGACGAGGCTGATGGACAACCTGTTCATAAAATAGGCTAGATTCAATACAACCCATCCGTCCTGAGTTAAAAAATGTCCAAGGGTCTGATCATTTGACAGGAAGTCGGACAAACAGAGGATTAGATTAGGCTTTACCTCTTGGGATTTTTAAAATAGAAAAGCGCACAGCTGCCTTATAGATCATCAGAGAGTGTACATTATTTAGCAACTCCTTTTATAACCATTTGCGCTACAGGTGCAATAAGAGAATGTTAATTTTATCTGCCAGGCAATGTAAAGTTTAAAAATAAAAAAAAATAAAAAAAAATTTTATCTGCCAGGGCATTTCCATTTTGTATATGTGTGTGTCATATGATTCTTTCTTAAAAGCCTTGCTTGAAAGCTTCAGCTAAGATGCTTCTATCGAGGTTAAACTGGACAAAATACTTTTATTTTAGCCCATCATGTGTGGGGTACGCTGAGCTGGAAAGCGGAGAATTTTCTCATTAATATTTCTAAGCTCTGTAATGCTTCCATTTTCAGCTGGATTAAAAATAAAAGACATCCTAACAGCCCCAACAAAGTATTTTTATCAGGGTAAGAGTAGTAAGTGGCTGAGGTGGCTCCAGTGGGATTATCATATTACATTCATGGAAAACCACCAAGGCAACCCAGGCGACACTCAAGTTTGCCGCTAAAAGTAATATATGGTTGTCTTGCGCTGAGGTCAGACTAATCTGGATGAGAAAGAAAAATGCTCTTAAAAAATAAAAGAAAGAATGAAAAGAAAGACAATATGCCCCTTGTTGGCTTGTTCCTCAAACTGGGGCCCTTCCAACACGCACACCCCACTGCTTCCTGCTGGCATGGGGGGAATCAATCCGTTCTTTGTAGATATTAAGAAATGGTGGAAGCATTAAAAAGGGAAACACTGAATAGATCTAATGTAGTTGGAGACAAAGGATTTAAGTGATTTGGAAGGAGAGGGCAAGAGGAAAACTGGTCAGGATCCGGGTTGACCAGTCTCCCCATTGGAGGAAGTCGAGGACTTTGAGGTCACACCAGAGGCTACCCAAAAGCTCAGAGGTTACTCCTGTTTCCACTACTGTTAACTTTTTATGTCACCAATCGAATGCAAACAACTGATTTCACTTGGGAATACATTTAAAAGGGATTTTTCATGGAACACCTAAAATGTAGTGCTTCTTAAATGTTCCATTTAAAATATATATATTTATTTGTCTGTGCCAAGTCTTAGTTGTGGCATATGGGACCTAGTTCCCCCACCAAGGATCGAACCTATGACCTCTGCCTTGGGAGCACAGAGTCTTAGCCACTGGACCACCATAAGTCCCTCAAGTGTTCCATTGTTCATTAACCTTTGTGTGTGTGTGACTTGCTTATTTATCCTACATGCAGTCATGGGAATATGTTTTTGCTTTACTTTTTAGGAAATACAAGCTCTGTATACATCAATGCTAAGGTACACATCTATTTTAGGTTTGGTATAAAATTGTCCTAATGATGACTTAACCTCAAGCTGATTTTGACTGTTTAAAGATTTCATTCCATACTACAGAGTAAAACAGAGGATATTTTTTCCCTTTAAGTGAATGACCAAAGCATTATTTTGCTAAAGCAATAAACCCCCACTGTAAATCATGCCACGCGCTAAGTAGGTCACTGAAAACTAAAACGATACGAGATGTAGTCTAGGATTTCAGTTCAGCAAGATTATCTTTTTGTAACTGCTGCTTTTTAAAAAAAAACTATTTTGACTAAAAGCTTGGGGGGAAGTTAAAGTGTTTTTAAAGCTATGTTATAAGCAGAAAGTTCTTCTGATGCCAGGTACTTATAAAACCCCATCGGTTCACCTTCCTGCTTTAGTAGAATTGTATGATGATAGAATTTTACTGACATTAAAGGTTGTGGGTCTTGTAATACCACAGGGCCACTGTTAATAGGGATTTTTCAACCAGGCACTCCACTTGCCTTTCCTAGACCAACTTATATATACCAGTGCGTAAGCAAATAATAAATGAGGGGAAATTACTCTCTCTAGGATTCCAGCCAAAGAAGGAAAGGGAGAATTAGAATAGGACCACTTTACAACCTTTATGAAGGAATGGCCCTAACCAAAGACCGTCAGGGGCTACAAACATCAAAAGAGAGACCACCGTTCGGTACATGCCTCCTGAAGGAAATGCTCCCACACTCTCTGTGAAGGAATCTTGGCCCATCTACGTCCCCACCCCACCCCAAGAAATTGAATCTGAGTCTGACAAAACTTTAAATTGGACACAGTATTTATAGGAAGTATAACGAATAGAGGAAAATGTTACATGACACCATTAAGATGCAATTAGCAAAATCCATCCATGGAACACTATACAAGATAAACAACTCAGTTTCTTCAGCAAATAAATTACAAAGAATGAAAAAGAGAAAGAGGTCCATTACAAGGTTTGCAGTTACTTGCATCCTGATTCATTCAAACCAACTTAAAAATAATGTGACACGTATCAGTTCAGTTCAGTTACTCAGCCGTGTCTGATTCTTTGCGCCCCCATGGACTGCAGCACACCAGGCTTCTCTGCCCATCACTGATTCCCAGAGCTTGTTCAAACTCATGTCCATCAAGTTGGTAATGCCATCCAACCATCTCATCCTCTATCGTCCCCTTCTCCTCCTGCCTTCAGTCTTTCCCAGCATCAGGGTCTTTTCAAATGAGTCAGCTCTTCCTATCAGGTGGCCAAAGTACTGGAGTTTCATATTCAACGTCAGTCCTTCCAACGAACACCCAGGACTGATTTCCTTTAGGATAGACTGGTTGGATCTATTTTCAGTTCAGGGGACTCTCAAGAGTCTTCTCCAACACCACAGTTCAAAAGCATCAATTCTTCGGCACTCAGCTTTCTTTATGGTCCAACTCTCATATCCATACATGACTATTGGAAAAATCATAGCTTTGACTAGATGGACCTTTGTTGGCAAAGCAATGTCTCTGCTTTTTAATATGTTATCTAGGTTGGTCATAGCTTTTCTTCCAAGGAGCAAGCATCTCTTAATTTCATGGCTGAAGTCACCATCTGCAGTGATTTTGGAGCCCAAGAAAATAAAGTCTCTCACTGTTTCCATTGTTTCCCCATCTATTTGCATGAAGTGATGGGACAGGATGCCATGTTTTTTAGCTTTTGAATGTTGAGTTTTAGGCCAGCCTTTTCACTCTCCTCTTTCACTTTCATCAAGAGGCTCTTCACTTTCTCTGTGGCTTTCTGCCATAACGGTGGTGTCATCTGCATATCTGAGGTTATTGATATTTCTCCCAGCAATCTTGATTCCAGCTTGTGCTTCATCCAGCCAGGCTTTTTGCATGATGTACTCTACCTATAAGTTAAATAAGCAGGGTGACAACATACAGCCTTGACATACTCCTTTTCCAATTTTGAACCAGTCTGTTGTTCCATGTCTGGTTCTAACTCTTGCTTCTTTTTTTTTCTTTTTTTTTTTAAATTTAATTTTATTTTTAAACTTTACAAAATTGTATTAGTTTTGCCAAATATCAAAATGAATCTGCCACAGGTATACATGTGTTCCCCATCCTGAACCCTCCTCCCTCCTCTCTCCCCATACCATCCCTCTGGGTCGTCCCAGTGCACTAGCCCCAAGCATCCAGTATCGTGCATCGAACCTGGACTGGCAACTCGTTTCATACATGATATTATACATGTTTCAATGCCATTCTCCCAAATCTTCCCACCCTATCCCTCTCCCACAGAGTCCATAAGACTGTTCTATACATTCGTGTCTCTTTTGCTGTCTCGTACGCAGGGTTATTGTTACCATCTTTCTAAATTCCATATATATGCGTTAGTATACTGTATTGGTATTTTTCTTTCTGGCTTACTTCACTCTGTATAATAGGCTCCAGTTTCATCCACCTCATTAGAACTGATTCAAATGTATTCTTTTTAATGGCTGAGTAATACTCCATTGTGTATATGTACCACAGCTTTCTTATCCATTCATCTGCTGATGGACATCTAGGTTGCTTCCATGTCCTGGCTATTATAAACAGTGCTGCGATGAACATTGGGGTACACGTGTCTCTTTCCCTTCTGGTTTCCTCAGTGTGTATGCCCAGCAGTGGGATTGCTGGATCATAAGGCAGTTCTATTTCCAGTTTTTTAAGGAATCTCCACGCTGTTCTCCATAGTGGCTGTACTAGTTTGCATTCCCACCAACAGTGTAAGAGGGTTCCCTTTTCTCCACACCCTCTCCAGCATTTATAGCTTGTAGACTTTTGGATCGCAGCCATTCTGACTGGCATGAAATGGTACCTCATAGTGGTTTTGATTTGCATTTCTCTGATAATGAGTGATGTTGAGCATCTTTTCATGTGTTTGTTAGCCATCTGTATGTCTTCTTTGGAGAAATGTCTATTTAGTGCTTTGGCCCATTTTTTGATTGGGTCGTTTATTTTTCTGGAGTTGAGCTGTAGGAGTTGCTTGTATATTTTTGAGATTAGTTGTTTGTCAGTTGCTTCATTTGCTATTATTTTCTCCCTTTCTGAAGGCTGTCTTTTCACCTTGCTAATAGTTTCCTTTGATGTGCAGAAGCTTTTAAGTTTAATTAGGTCCCATTTGTTTATTTTTGCTTTTATTTCCAATATTCTGGGAGGTGGGTCATAGAGGATCCTGCTGTGATGTATGTCAGAGAGTGTTTTGCCTATGTTCTCCTCTAGGAGTTTTATAGTTTCTGGTCTTACATTTAGATTTTTAATCCATTTTGAGTTTATTTTTGTGTATGGTGTTAGAAAGTGTTCTAGTTTCATTCTTTTTAACTCTTGCTTCTTGACCTGCATACAGATTTTTCAAGAGGCAGGCAAGGTGGTCTGGTATTCCCATCTCTTAAAGCATTTTCCAAAGTTTGTTGTGATCCACACAGTCAAAAGCTTTGGTGTAGTCAGTAAAGCAGATGTTTTTCTGGAACTCTCTTGCTTTTTCTATGATCCAGTGGATGTTGACAATCTGATCTCTGGTTCCTCTGCCTTTTCTAAATCCAGCTTGAACATCTGAAAGTTCTCAGTTCATGTACTATTGAAGCCTAGCTTGGAAAATTTAGAGCATTACTTTGCTAGAGTGTGAGATGAGTGCAATTGTGCAGTAGTTTGAATGTTCTTTGGTATTGCCTTTCTTGGGATTGGAATGAAAACTGATCTTTTCCAGTCCTGTGACCACTGCTGAGTTTTCCATATTTGCTGGCATATTGAGTGCAGCACTTTCATAACATCATCTTTTAGGATTTGAAGTAGCTCAGCTGGAATTCCATCACCTCCACTAGCTTTATTCGTAGTGATGCTTCCTAAGACCCACTTGACTTGGCATTCCAGGATGTATGGCTCTAGGTGAGTGATCACACCATCATGGTTATCTGGGTCATTAAGATATGTTTTGTGTAGTTCTTCTGTGTATTCTTGCCCCCTTCTCTTAATATTTTCTGCTTCTGTTAGGTCCATACCATTTCTATCCTTTATTGTGCCCATCTTTGCATAAAATGTTCCCTTGGTATCTCTCATTTTCTTGAAGAGATCTCTAGTCTTTCCCATTCTATTGTTTTCCTCTATTTCTTTGCATTGATCACTGAGGAAGGCTTTCTTATCTCTCCTTGCTATTCTTTGGAACTCTGCATTCAAATGGGTATATCTTTCCTTTTCTCCTTTGCCTTTAGCTTCTCTTCTTTTCTCAGCTATTTGTAAGGGCTCCTCAGACAACCATTTTGCCTTTTTGAATTTCTTTTTCTTGTGGATGGTCTTGATCACTGCCTCCTGTACAATGTCACGAACCTCTGTCCATAGTTCTTCAGGCACTCTATCAGATCTAATCCCTTGAATCTATTTGTCACTTCCACTGTGTAATTGTAGGGGATTTGATTTAGGTCATACCTGAATGGTCTAGTGGTTTTCCCTATTTTCTTCAATTTATGTCTGGATTTTGCAATCTGAGCCACAGTCAGCTCCTGGTCTTGTTTTTGCTGACTGTGTAGAGCTTCTCCATCTTCAGCTTCAAAGAATATAATCAATCTGATTTTGGTATTGACCATCTGGTGATTCCAGATAATCAATCAGATATTTTATTACAGTTAATATTGTAGTATTTTAATTGAGCAACCATTATTATTTATTTTAGAGGTAATAATAGTATTTTATTTATCAGAGAGAGAGAATCCTTATCTTTTAGAGACACACGCTGAAACTGTTACTGATTTTTTAGTAAAATCAAGCTTTAATTGACCAAACACATATGTTGGGGGATTACTTCCAGGAATTTTCCCTGAGTGTTCCTCCCTACCTTATCCTCAACCCCTCAGGCTTCCTCCATCACGACTCAGTGATACCTTGTACATATCTTTACCTTTGTACCTACATATTGCAAAGTAATCTCTTCATGTGTCTTTGTCACTAGACTGAGCATCATAATAAATCACACTGTAATTGGCTCTGTATCCCCAATGCCTGGCACATGGTGAATCAACAAATGAGTGAATGCAGGAATAGTTCACTAAAACCTGCGTTACTCGTATGGCTTCCCTGGTGGCTCAGTGGTAAAGTATCCACCTGCCAATGCAGGATACGCAGGTTCGATCCCTGGGTCGGGAAGATCCCCTGGAGAAGGAAATGGCAACCTGCTCCAGTATTCTTGCCTGGTAAATCCCATGGACAGAGCAGCCTAGTGGGCTACAGCCCATGGGGTTGTAAAGAGTCAGACACTACTTAGTGACTAAACAACAACAAATACATGTGTATAGCAGTCATGGAGGGTTTTTTCCCTTCTTTTCCACTTCGTTGAGGTGTAATTGACGAACAAAATTGTAATATGCACATGATGATTTGACAAAGCCATTGAGTTTTGAACTCTCTGTGACTCATAGGCAACAAACCTACCACTGCAGCCTTCACCCTTACTGTTTTAGCCACATCTTCCTCCAAAGAGGCAATGATTAACACAAATAATAGCTAATTTTATGACCCAATCCCTACACGCGAAGCACTGTTCCAAGCACTTTTGTTGTCGTCATTCAGTCACTAAGTTGTGTCCAACTCTTTGCAACCCCATAGACTGTGGCATGCCAAGGCTCCTCCGTCCTTCACTACATTCCAGAGCTTGCTCAAATTATGTCCATTGAATTAGCTTTCTTTATGGCCCAATTCTCACATCTGCATGCTACTGCTAGTAAAAACACAGCTTTGACTGTACAAACCTTTGTCTGCAAAGTGATGTCTCTGCTTTTTAATATGCTGTCTAAGTTTGTCATAGTTTGCCTTTCAAGGAGCAAGTGTTTTCTACCTTCATGGCTGCTATCACCATGCACAGGAATTTTGGAGCCTAAGACAATACAATTTTCTGTCACTGCTTCTGCTTTTCCTCTTTCACCATGAAGAGGCTCTGATCCATGAAGAGGTCCAAGCACCTTACAGGTTTTAAATCATATTTCACAGCAACCTATGATGCAAGATCTATTGCAATCATCCTCTTTTTAGAGATGACAACCCTAAAGGCACAGAGATGTGGGCAATTGCCTGAGGTCTCATCTTGCAAGAGGCAGACCCAGTATTCATGCCAGGAAGCCTGACTCCAGAATATCTTTGCTTGACTACATTCAACAGCATCCTTAAGATAACCAGATGCTTGCTAACCTAATGCCATGACTTCACAGAAAACAGCAACTCTTAGCCATGGCAGCTCCAAGCCCCCGACTCATGTTATTACTTTATCCCAATCCGAAAACACTCAAAATAAGTGCAACCTCAGGAAGATAAACCCCTGGAGGAGGGCATGGCAACCCACTCCAGTATTCTTCCCTGAAGAATCCCCATGGACAGAGGAGCATGGCGGGCTACAGTGCATGGGGTTGCAAAGAGTCAAACACGACTGAGTGTCCAAGCACAGGAAGATAAATAATTAGAATATTATTATCAGAAGAATTTGAGTTCCTTCAGCTATTCAGCTGAGCCAATCAACTGGCTTCATACTTGAGTCCAGACATTTCGCCCAGCTGGTGAAAGTGTCTTTTCTCAGAATGAGATCAGAAGTAGCACACTGGCCCCATTCGTAAGACATCCATCATCTGGCTGGGA